>NW_006917095.1:1795262-1945726 GCF_000516985.1 Pestalotiopsis fici W106-1 | reverse complement strand
CCCTTTCCCAACGAAGCATCACGGCATCTCTCATACTAACAAACGTGGCAGACGAGGAGTTGACCTACGACTACAAGTTTGAGCGTGAAATTGGTAGCTTGGACCGCATCCCCTGTTTGTGCGGTACAGCTGCTTGCAAGGGCTTCCTCAACTGAAACCATAGCTTCCTGTCCATCTTTGGTGGTTCTTGTTTTCTTCACGTCCGTGCCAACGTGCCACCCTACCGCTTCAACAACGAATATTTCTTGTTATTAAGGACAATCACCAAGCATACCACTAATTCTAGGCTTCTTCGATATATATGCATAATATGGAGGAATGAACACGGGGAAAAGGCGGCTAAAAAATCTATTGTACCACCAATGTTTGCACAAATTTCATTCCGGAGGTTTCCATGTCTTGTGTCCGCCATGACGGGCACAAGACGAATTGCTAGACGGGCGTTTTGATTTCCGGGGAGAATCGTAACCCTAGGGATTTGGATTTGCCTCGAAACCCTTAAAAAGCAAGATAGGGGGAAAGGCACAGCATGATGCGATGTAGTTTTGCGCAGAGGAGGAAAAACGAGGCATGGATGAGCAACGCATACGAAATATGGTGGCTGGTGATGATGCTGTAGAATCAGCAGAGATCAGGGCAGCCAGACGTCGATGGCTTAAAGACGTCAACGCTATGCCCATGTACAGACAACAGTTGAACAATCTCCGGCAGCTGTTATAATAGTGCTAGATTAGGATATTGATTGAAATCAAAAGTCGCATGAGGCAGGCAATCTTATGGGGTGTTTTGCAGTATTTTTACAAACAGTATCCAGTGATTATTGGTTCATGATAGAACCTATTTTGTGATTAATCTTTCCCAGGCTTCTTTTCTCTTTATTTTTCGAATATCTACTACCGCTTTGCCGCACAAGACTGGTATTTTCCAAACCTGGACGCCTGGTTTCATGCAATTCTTTTTCCTCTTCCTGTCTCCCTCTACACCTTATATAAAAAAATGAGATGACCAAATGATCAATCTTGCCACAAGCAAATGGTATGACATGCCTGGTACGTGAGAACGCCGACGCCTAGCACTCCGATTCCAATGTGTAAAAAATTCTGATGCCCTGTTTTCTGTCTTGCTGTCGTACCCAAGTTGACGCACCCGACTATATCGGCGCATCCGGCAGCTTCTCCACGACGTATTTACCCTTGGCACACGAAATGATGGGTACGCCGGGGATCTTGCGTATCCGGTTCTTCAATGCTTTGTCGCTACAAGTGGGATTTCATGTTAGCCCAGTTCCCGTGCTGTCAGAGGAGGGGGAAAGAAAAACTTACTTGGTGGCTACCAGGTAGACTCGGTGCTTGATGATGCGGTCGACGATGCAGTCGTCGGCGTAGACGCCCTTGTGGTCGCACCGGAGTCGCTCCCACCGGGGATCCCTCGCAATGCGCAGGGCTAGTCGGTAGCGGGGTCCGAGTTTCTCCAGCTCGGCCATGACGCAGTCGGTGATGATGGGGTTGGCTTTGGCGTACTATATCAGAGGGAAAGACATGTTAGCCATCCTATTTCTTGACTCATTTGGAAACGGAGGCCGACGGCCCCAGCATTGTTCTTTGCCTCCACCTCGACTTCATTGCAAGTGTTTGATTGCTTGCGCCGAACTCTCTCCATCCTCCCCCTCAAAGGGCTTTAAACAAATTTCACATACCAGCAGGTCCATCAAGGATTCGAGAAGAGGAAGCTTGCGGCTAATAGTGTGGGACAAGAAATTGGTATCGACGAGGACAGAGTAGGGCGGCACGAGGGCTTCGTTGTGCTGAAAGAACATGGACGAGGGCTGCTGGGGGATCTCGCGGATCAGCTCCGAGGAGGCGGGCGCCGTCTTGCTCTTTTGGTCGTTGGCCTCGTCGGCCTTTGAGGCGTTCTCCTTGCGGCGGGCGTCCTTTTTCGAGATGACGCGCTTCACCTCGGCGAACTTGCGGGTTCGCTTGGCCTGACCCATGGTTGTTGGGTGCGGGTATGTAGTAGTACAATTAGGTTTCTGGGAGGGAAGAACGGTTGTTTGTTGGTGTGTTGTTGAATTAAAAGTATTGTAATTCAAGTGTCGTCGGGCACGGGATTCGTATAGTCTCTCTGTCCTTCTGTATTATATGTCGAACGGGCAGCTCTGCTCCTACTCTGCTTCGCTTTGGTGGTATGCGAACTTGCGACAGACGCCAATTGCGGGATGTAGAAATTCTGCCGCGGTGCAAGCTTTGGAAATCTTGACCGCCCGGCGGAAGTGGAATAAAGCAAGCTCCGGGCTCTCATTCGCTCAAAATGCAGTGGTCCAGTGAAGGCCCGCCTTAGTAAGAAATCCCAACCTCTGCAGACTGCAGGTGACGAACAGAAGTCACTACACTAAAGATGGCCCCCACCCCACTTTGAGATCTTCCAAGGGTCTGTGGTTCTGTGCTTTGGCGGGGGACATGATTGATGAGTGGGACCTTTTGGGAGACGTCGGAGACCTCCACCGTTTCCTGTTCATATCCATCCCCTGCACCCAATGCCCGCCCGTCGTCAGCAGCTCAAAGATGGTCGCGAGGGGAGATGCAATGCATGCCCTTAGATGCACCATACCCGACATTGGCTAGAGCTGGGCGTAAGGGGCAACGGGAGGGGCTACAGTATTCAGTTGTTGATTATTGACTTTTACTATGACTGTCGCGACTGGGTATGTGGCGCAAACTTTCTAGGTTGCAATTAAAAGAGAGGAGAGCTTCTTTCCAACAATAGTCTGTTGTTGCTGTGCAAGCAAGCGAGCTTTGCGCTACAAAATGCGCAACATGGAAAGAAAACTAGGTTAATTCTAGAATTGGCATTGACAGGTAGTGCAAGTCGATGATGGCGCCGTCGCAGATCTAATTAGTACAGTGATGAGACGCTGAGACATGTCAGTGATCAGAGTGTCAGTCATGGCTCTCTTGGCAAGACGCGAGAGAGATCGCGAAAGCATCCATCCATATCCATCCCATCTGCGACCTTTTCCCGCTGCCGTGGAGCGTGGGACCGGCTGTCTGGTCACTGCAGTCTGCAAGCCGGGGGACACGCATATGTTTTCTACTGAACACAGGCTTCTACGGAAAGTCAAAACTGTCATCTGCCCGAAATGCAACGTCGTTACCCGCTGCCACGGGGTCTCAATTTAGAATTTGTGACAGTTGTTGCATATAAAGTAAAACTGTAGAGTATTAGCATTTTGTTATAGTTTCGTAACTTGACACTGCAACACTTGGGACCTGCATTCATCATTCCAAAGGACACCTGGAGTGGTGAGTGGGTATGTATGTACGTATTACTATTGCCTAGAAATTCGTATCAACGCCGAGCTGAACACACAAGTTCGTATAATCCCATCAATCAATCCATACTTGCTAACACCGCAGAGCGACGTGGTTTTTTGGTTACCTTGCGCAGGTAATGGGCACAATTTGTTGCGTTTCTCCTCCTCACTGTCAAATTATTTCACTGATCGTTCTTCCAACTCGTAGTAGTAGTATAGTGCTGTGCATATGTGCATCGTTGCCCTTGACTACATTACCCAACCCTTCCTTTACAGATTCCCTAGCCTGAATTGCGGAACGAAACTGCAGATCTCGTCAATACATTAGCCGTCCCCCAGCCCAGATCTGAATCTAATAATGTACACACACACACCAATGACCCGAAAGCGTGACCTGACCTCTAACAAGGGCCCCCCAATCCCGCCCGTGCTAAGCCTTTGACAGTCGCTAGGTACGAGCCTTCAGCAGGTTGGTTCGGGGTCTTTCCATTCATTCATTCATTCCCACTTGCTTGCCCCCGGCCGGCGTCTACCTAGTTCTGGTTCCTTTTTCCCAATGTCCACTCACTGGAACAGATAGAATGTCCACTCTCCTTTTTCGCGTCCCCAGTCAGTCGTATTCTGTTTCGTTGCCCATCATCCACTTCCCCATCTTTCCTGTCCTCGCTCGCATTTGATCGCATCCATTTTTCTGCGTTGCACTGACAGTCGCCTTCTTCTTTTAATACTCACAGCCGAGCAGAGGAAAAAGACCGATAACCCGAGTCTGTCCTTGAGCCGCAGCATCGCCGTCTACTCTTTGACAATGTCCTTCTGACCAGGTTTCTCTTGTGTCGTCGCTAGTCAGGTCATTGTCTGTCCGACTACTAGAGCTGCGAAGAAGCGCCGTCTTTCACTTGCTACCGGCTGCTTTGTGAATCACGAGTTGGCCCACCCACTCGATTCGTTCCAAGCTCGTCCTTCGTTTGTACGCCGCGCGCCGCATCTCTGAGGGAAGGGTTTCTTTCTTTTTTTGACCGCCGACTTGGTCAATAGACAAGAGTATTGTTAGTGGAAAGAGGTTTCTTTGGGATAATTGTTGGGCAACAATAGCATCACGCAACTGCTCAGTTTCGACAAATCGCAACCTACGTTTGTCGCTACAGTCGCTACATTCTTAATATCTTCCGCAACCAGCCTGAGTCGAGGTCGGGCTTTCAGGCGCACAGCTCGGGAAATAAATAATCATGGCACGACGCTCTGTAACATGGAAGCGTGGCCTGCTTCTGTCTACAGTCGCCCTCTTTGCCGTCTCGGCCGTTGCGCAAACCACGGCTGATGCTACAACTGGCGCGGCCACAACCACTGCCGCAACTACAACGGCGGCCGCTGCCACGACGACGACTGCTGCCGCCACAACTGCCACCTCGGATGACGACTCGACGACTGCCGCTTCGGGAACTACAACAGTACCCAACTTGTCAACCACGTCTGCGGCCACCACCGGCACAGATGCCACCGTGCCACAGTTGACGGATTCTACGACTTCCACCGCCGCCACCACCTATAGCTATGCTGCTCCTACTGTACCAGATACCAAGAACGCGCCTTTCATGCAAACATCGAGTCTCCCCGAGGGAACCGTCTTCATCGCCGTTGGCTCCATTCTCGGCGCTTTTGGTATCGCCATCCTAATCTGGCGGGCCGTTGTGGCATGTCTTTTACACAGATCGGTTAAGCGCGCTGCGTTGGCTCAGCATCTGGCCAACGATAAGATGGCTATTCCAGGCCCTACCACTGCTCCCTTTTATCAGCAATACAAGGACCACGAATCCAAAGGCTCCCTGGGTGCCACCGCTGCCGTTGCTGCTGGCCGCGGCGTGCGGCGGACGAACCGTGGCCCGGTACCATCCTCTACCCCGAGCCAGACGAACCTATTCTTCTCACCAACGGCGGGCAACGCCGGAAATGGCGGCAACCGCTCCTCCACCTTCCTGCCTTCGGGCTTCTACGCTGCTAACCAGGGCGCCGGGCAGCAAAGTCATGGCCATTCTATTAGCATGAGCGACCTCCGTCCCGAGTCGCACGGCTCGCCCGGTCTCACGCCGCACAATGAACCCACGCGACGCCATCCCCAGATGAGCACGAGCACGCTCAACCTCAACCAGGCTCCTAGCGGCCGGGCACCCAGCATGTTCTTGGACGATTTGCTCGACGAGAACCCACAACAATTCCCACCTCCAGGTGGAAACCATGCTTATCGCCAATCGAGAGAGCGCTTCTGAATCCGTTTTTGATACCTCTTGCTTTTTTTCCCTCGTTCCCAACTCGCATCGTCATAAAAAAGAGAGATATTTAATCATGATGGAAGGTCTCTCCAGGTTTTGGGTGGTCAGGAATATCATCAGACTTTTTTGGTATCATCGGATACCAGGCTTCCACGAGCAGAAAAACTGTGTTCTCCCCCGGCATTTTGCATCTTGGAATGGAGAAAAGGAGTTCATTAAAGGGGGTGGTTGGCTTGTTTTCCCCCCGTATGCGTGTGTCGTATCATTTGGCTACTCCAGAGCAAGAAGAAAAATTCCAAGCACCGTAAATACGTATCCGCTTTTTATACCATAGTTTTCATTGTCAATTGGACCAGCATCCCATAGCTCATTATTCATCATTTTAAGCAATACCAAACTTTCTCGAATCATATTTGCTTTAAAGATGTCGTGAAGAGACGCGTCGAGTACATGATGTTTGACTCGTTCTTGCTTTCAAAAATAATTGCCAATATTATCCTTTCTGTGTTTCTATACTGTCTCTATAGTAATATGGTGTTTCATCATCCCAGATTGATCGTCTATATAATCATGGATCACCATATTTATGATATATCACATTTTCTTCTCCCTGATCATGTCAATTTCTCGATAGAGCTGCTGCGCTCGAGTCCCCGCAGAATCAGTACTTACTTTAGTTTGGTTCTAGTTGGCCAAAAATCACAATATGCTTATATACGCAGTCGCTATTATCTTACAACGCTAGACACTTCTCCTTTTTCTCTCCTCTTTTCTCGATTCTTTATTTTCTATGAGAGGTGTCGTTGGATCTTTGCTTCCTACACTTGATGAGTCCACTGGGAATGAAAAGTATCACCACCCCTCGTCGTCTTTTCATCTCTATATAAAGATGCCCCCTTCCCTTCTTCTAGCAATGACCACACGTCCAACTACTCTCGGCAGAAGGCACACCAATACAAGAAAGACATACTCAAAGGCGTTACTACAATGATTTCCCATATTCACCATTCTACACATTGGCGACGCAGGGCGACCTGGTTTGTCATGCAACTCTAATTCTTTTTAGTCATTACTCCATTGTCTATTATGCTATGTTTATCCAAGCTGGTAAGGCTTCTCTTCCTCTTTTCCGAGAATTCCTAAATGCTTGATGTAGTTGATAGTATCATCAACTTTAATATGTACTTTTTGATGCTTATCCATCAACCATCCCAAACTGGAGTATCTTCCCTTTCCTTGGGGTATCTACTTTTGCTGCCCATCGTCTCCGCTAGAACCACCGGCCTTTTCGTCGACAACGTTACTATCGTCATCGCTGCTGGTGTTGGATCCGCTGCTCAACTGCTCCCGCGCGCCAGCAATATCCTCCATACGGATACCACTGCGGTCGCACATGCTGCGGAAAATACCACCTTGACGCCACAGAGCCGCGGGGGTGTCGAGCTCGGCGATGCGACCCGCGTCCATGACGCAGATGCGGTCGTAACCAATGATGGTGCGCAGTCGATGCGCAATGCAGAGCAGCGTCTTGCCCTTGAATCCAGTTGCAATTGTGTTTTGGATCTTGTCGTCTGTCTCCATGTCGACGGACGAGGTCGCCTCGTCACACACAATGATCTGACTACCACGCACCAGAGCACGCGCAAGCGCCATGAGCTGGCGTTGACCGAGCGAAAAGTTCAGTCCGTCTTCCTCAACCGTTGTGTCGAGGTGGACGCGAGTTGGGTCTCTGTCATCGATTGAGGCATCTTGGGATACCAAATCGGCCTGTCGCAGCGCCGACCAGAGCTTGAGGTCATCATGCTCCGAGAAGGGGTCCAGGTTCGATCGTACCGTGCCGCGGAAGAGCGTTGGGTCCTGAGGGATGATGGCGAGTCTCGACCGGAGATCATGGAGGCCAATTGTCGAAATATCCAGGCCGTCTATTGTAATGTGACCACCCGACAGCTCAACGAGACGGAAAAGCGTCGACATGATTGAACTCTTGCCGGCACCCGTGCGGCCGACAATACCAATGCGCTCACCACCGCGGACGTGCATGGTCATGCCCTTGAGAACAAGCGGCAAGTTGGCACGGTATCGCATCTCGACATTGTCAAAGATGATCTCACCCTTCTCCGGCCACGATGGCTTGATGTCGATCGTGTGCTCGGGTGCCTCCTCCTCGAGCTGCGTACCGTAGTACTGCAGACGTTCCACAGCGTTCATGCCGTTTTCCACCTCAGCCAGCTGCCGGACCGTGAACTGCAGCATCTGAACGATACCGAGAATGTACGAGAGCACCAGACCGCCAATTGAGGGTGCAACCGAAAATCGGGCAGTGACAACTAGCACACCAGTGGTGAAGACCAGCAGATTACCAATAAGGTCGAGACGCATAGATAGCCACCTCTGGTTCGAAAAAGTCAGAAAATAGGCCGAGTTCATCTCGTCGATGGCGCGACGCAGATCCGATGTAAAACGTTCCTTCAGTCCATAAGCACGAATCGTTGCCACGCCAGTAAGACCCTCGCCAAACTTTGCAAAAACAACCGAACGGAGGATTGACTCGAATCGCTTCACCTCACGGGCAGACTGCCGATAGTATGCCGTTGCAATGATGAATATGATAATGAGCGGGACGAGGGCGATGACAAAGTAGTGGAAGAAGGCAATGATCAGACAAAAGACCGAAATGATCATAGCCATGGTGAGGAAGTACATTCGCATGGCATCGGTCAAGTTGTTGTCCATGACGTCCACGTCTCTGGAGAAGCGGTTCGTGATGCGACCGAGAGGAGTGGTATCAAAGAACGACATGGGCGCTCGCAACGTGCGAGTGACAGCCTGGCGTAGAAGGGTCTTGCTGGCATTGGTGCCAAAGATTGTCAGCATGAGCGAGAACACAAACATGAGAAGAGCCTGTGCCGTTCCGAGACCAGCATATACTCCGATATAGACACCGGTGCTGTAGCCAAAGTGGTCCGATGTCCAATACGATAGCCACAAACTGGTAGCGATATTGGCACCCTGAGACAAGATTAAAGCCAATATGACGAGGGGCGCGGACAAGACCGTTCCGGATGCTTTGACATATTGACCATAGACGGACCAGGGAACACTGGACACGGCACGCTCCTCAGCCTGCATGAGACCTGTGCTCTTCTTCTTCTTCTTTTTATCCTTCTTGGCTTCAGCCGTCTTCTCTTCGACGACTGCTTCTTCTCCATCTTTGTCGTCCTTTGATTCGACCGCCGTGGTCTCTAGCAGCTTCTGGAATCCGGTGTGGTTTGCCATGAGATTGTCAAAGGTGTCGATTGCCTGGATCTTTCCTCCTTCCATCCAGATAATGCGGTCGCAGCGGTTCAGAACCCAAAGCTGGTGGGTTGCCAAGATACGACATTTATCTTTGAGGAGGCCGAGAATGGCATTGTCGAATATGTGCCGGCCGACATGGGCATCAACAGCACTCAAAGGGTCGTCCATGATGACAATGTCAGAATCAAAGTAGATTGCTCTGGCAATGTTGAGTCGCTGCTTTTGACCACCAGAGATTGTGATACCTCTTTCACCGATCTCCGTTGCGTCGCCGTCAGGAAGCATGTCCAGGTCAGGTTGCAAGGCACAGCTATCATTGGAATATTAGTGAGGGCATTTGGGCACGGAATGGGAAGATCAGAGACTTACGCTTGGATGACATCGTTATACCATTCACGATCCAAGTCTTTGCCAAAAGTTATGTTGTTCCTGAGGGTGGCATTCTGAATCCAAGCATATTGCGGACAAAAGGCTCTCGAGGCACCAAGGACGACCTCACCTGATGTTCTCCGCATGTCACCTGCGAGAGCAGCCAGCAAACTTGTCTTGCCGCTGCCCACAGAACCAATGACAGCCACGAGCTCGTTCCGGCCAATCTCAAAGTTCAAATCCTGAATCTTGAAAGGCTCACGTTCGTCCACAAGGGTACTCGTGTCGTCAGATCCAGGAGCTTCCGACTTGGCATTTGCCTTCTTTGCAGGCTCGTTGCCGCCAGCAGTCTTTTCTGAATCTTGAGCCGTTGCGCGCTCCCAGGTGAAGCTGGCATTGACAACCTCGACTGCATTCTTGGCTTCTGGCTTGTATACGGCCTCATCGTCCTGCTCCTCGGACAACAAGAACTCTTGCGTACGTCTGAGAGACTCCCAGGCGTCCACAACTTGACCGATAACCAAGGGCAGCAAGTTGAGAGGCATACGAAGACCGTTGAACAGTGCAAGCGATGAAAAGACCTGTGCTGGGGCAAGATCGTGGCGAGTCAACGAATAAGCAATAAAAGACAGCATAGAGGCATAAATTGGCAACGACATGCTGACGGCGTTGATGGCGTTACGGATGGCCAACAGAATCTGAATGGCGTGGATCTCTCGGTCACGGATGTCCTTTAGTCTCTCCAGAAAGGCCATCTCCCAGCCAAAGTATTTGACAAATCGAACCGAAGAGAGAATCTCCTGAGTCAAGCTCACACGCTGATCAGTGATCTTGTTGATGACACTCCTCCGCCTGAACAGACTGCGGATGGCTCGAGTCAAGGCTGGAATACCAATAACCAGCAGCGCAAAACCGGCGAGAGCGCTGTACGTCAGATTGATCAGAAGGAGCACCAAAGTGATGAGACAGATGATGGGAGCGTTCCAAATCATGTGGAAGAGACCTGCCGCCTGGTCGATACGGTAGGTGTCAACACTCATTAGGTTCACAATCTTTCCGTTGCTCCATCCTGCTCCGTCATGTTGGGGGCCCTTTTTGCCCTTCTTTTCCTTTTTCCAGAATTTAGCTTTCGACTTGCTGCCCTTTTCATTTTCGTTGTCGGCGTCAGCTGCTGAATCGTCCTTGGGTTTATCCGTGCCAGCTCTCGCCCGGCCTGATATCACCATGGACTTTTCGTATACCACGCCGATAAGTACAGCTCGGACTTGGCCACCAATCATCATGCCGCGGTAGATGAAGTGGTTCATGCCTAGACTTTGCAGGACTTGCATGGCGGTCACACCAATGACCAGACCCATGCCGGCGCCAATGTGTGGCGCTGGCTCTCCAGCCTGTGAAGCGTTATACGCATCCGTGGCAAACTGAATCAGGTAACGCAGTGTGAAGGGGGATATGACCTGCATGATGGAAGCACCGAATTGGCAGAACCCTCCAATCCAGAATTCCCAAAAGAAAGTCTCGTGCAGAGCCCAGAGCAGGGGATACTTGCCGCCCTCCTTGACTTTCTTTTCAAAATTTGCTTGTAGCTTGTCTGTGAGTACATCTGCAGATCTATTTGGGTTGATAGTCCACAGATCCTTCATATCCAATTGTCTCTTGTAACCGGCCTTGAGAATATATTAGTATACATACATACGGAGTCTTTGCGACATTCCAAATCACTGAGATTGGAGGTACTTACCATCATTAAAGGCGCCATCCATTGGAACGTCAACCTACTGAGCCAGCCAGCGTGGTACTCTCGCGACTCGCCACGCTCTTCCGGTACGGGCGGAATCTTGCCCCATTTCAGGGGATCGGGTTGTTTATACCATGGTTTCGACTGTGGCGGCGAAGAAGCGCCCGTTGTGGTCCGCGTCAGTACGCTCAGGTCGGTAGCGGTGCTCTGTGTCCGCCGAATCTCCTCCCTCTCGGCACGCTTTTCATGCTCTTCCTCCTTGCGGCGGATCTCCTCCTCCGGGTCCAGGATGGGCGAGACGGGAGTAATGGGCTCGGACTCGTGGGTGGCGTTCACCGCGGCCGCTGGATCTACCGGCTCCAATTCCTCCTTCCTCAGCGAAGAGCTGTCCGTCATTTTGCCCCGTCTTCACCGCGAAACGGGAGGCGCGGTAAGGTGCAGTTGAAGCCCGGCCCCCAGATGCTGTGGCAAACTTATCTGTGCGGATGGCGACCGGTATGGAAAATATAGAATTGGGAGAGAAATATCAAGCGCCTCAAATTCACGGGCTGCGCAAAGAAATATGGCAGCACGGTTGTCTGGATTTTCTTTTCAACTTGGCGGCGATATATTCCCAATTAGTTCGTATCCCCGGATGTCTCTTCCGAAGCCAGTCCAGACGATTGACTGAGACGGGTATGAGATTCGCCTAAAGATAAGATACCCTCGCCGAATTAGTAGAGGCAGGGATGGGACATGAGACGACGACGACAACGACTACTCCAAAACCTGGTTCCAAGAGAACAGAAAGGGAACAAGGCTCCAGGAGAGGGGTGAAGGCCGAATTATGTACACTGGGAGAAAGGGGAAGGGAACGAAGAAAAAACGAAACAGTAACGGAGCCTGGACGGCTTTAAAGAACTGGGGGGGTTAGAAGAAAATGTGCCCATTGAAGATAGTTTTATGATGCTTTGACTCTTAGGTAGAAGGTGCCCCGCAACTGCACACGAAATAGACAAGGGGTACAAAGTTACCGTCCCTTTTTTTTTTTCCCTCGCTTTTTTTTTCTCCCCCTTCTCTGGTTCTACTCCTCTCTCTGTTCCCTGTGTGTCTCCGGATTTTACTATCAGAGCAACCCCGTGCCGGCTTGCGGATAGCCGAGACAGGCCGCAGCAGCAGATTCGCAACGAGAAGGCCCCATCTCGATAGGGCAAGTGACATGGGGTGTGGTCTGGAAGCTGGGGGGGTTTCCCCCGTCTGATTCATTCACTATGGGGCCTAAAGGTACCTAAACTGTAGGCAGTCGATTAAACACGTAGGGCAGACAGCGATTAGTGGACGGAGGGACAGTGGATTCGTACAGAGTACCGTGAGCTAAACTAATGTAACAGGTGGTGACGGCATCGGATTAGTGGGCGATAACCTCCGGGAATTCAGTGTTCATGTCCTACCTCACTGATGTGTCTTCTTTTTCCTCCCCTTCCAGAATGCGGGCGTTGCTGCACGGAATTCAGGTTGCATTCCTAGCGCAAACGGTTCACCACTCGGAGCCCTCGATTTACACCCCGCGGGTCGGGTCTGGCGTAAACGTGCGTTCGAGCGAGTACATGCTGTATGATGATGTACACTACTTAGGTATTTACTTGCCCAGGGTGCTGACTTCAACTAATCAAGTTCCTCACTGAATGATTGAGTAAACAGTCACTGCCGAATTAGTCATATCCACTGTCCGTGGCTACGTTCACTTGAATTCATCATGTTTTAATTTTTCGCCTCAATTTCTTCCTAAAAATTGGCGTACCTAGGCAGCCTGTTCTCAAAATTGCATCTTTGTATACAAATCATGGCCCCGAGATTGATTAGTGTAGTTGATCGACCTAGGCGTGTTTTAGCGTCTGCTAGACCTGCCGCCTGGGCTGGGAGCTTGGCGCTCTGGGCGAACGATAGGTCTTGCTTCGGGAGGCTAGAGCCGCGAGGAAGGAGTGGAGGGGACAAGGACTTGTACTGAAAAAGCACTACACCCACTCTTGAGTAGAAGCAGAGTCTCTTGTCATTACAAAGCAATCGCCAGGCTCAGTCATTTGACCTTTGGGAGTTTCGGGTTTCGATGTTGTCATGTCCCCGAGAGATTTCGTAATAGTATCATGAAGCACAAGTCCTAGTGTTAAAGTCTACCTAGTCTCCTTGATTCCTTGAGATTCTCCCATAATCACTATTTGGTGAATTACAAACATTTCTTGCGGGATACATTATGTTAGATCGGAATTGCCCACATGGTCTTAAGCAACCCTTATGTCCGCTGCTAAGGCACCCGCTAAACGGCCCGGGTGGGCGTCGTTTTTGTTGAAAATAAGGTATGCCTCTTGATGGGTTGCCCCCCTCCGCCTTTTAGCAGGTTTTTACTGTAGCAAGACGTGCTGTAGTGTACATGTGTCGGTAATGTAGTGTAATGCAATGTCATGTACAAAGTAATCAGATCGAACCGGCGATTTCACAAAATGCCGATGTCTCCTGCCCACCAAAACATTCCCATCAAAGTGTGCCAATTGACAACATCACATTGCGGTGTGACGGGTCTGGCACCCACTGAAGTAACCTCACATACACTCTTTTGAGGATAGCCTCATCAAGGTACATATGCCTGCAGGATTGGTTCATACGGCATACGGCAGCAGCCATCATGATTCAGCTTACAAGGCCCTGCTAAGCATTCGTTTACCATGACAACGTCATTCCTGTTTGTCATATTGGCATGTCCCTTTTTGTTTACAGAGAAAAAAGAGTTTTGTACTGCATAGTCTAGCATGGTCCGAATGGTCCATTATGCGGGGTGGAAGCATTACAAAAAACGTGTGCTGAGTTCTTAACCCTGATAGCCGCCGAATGTTTTTTGATCAATTATTAATACAAGGTACTCGGGGTCTTTCTGCCCAGACTCCTCGCAGTTTACTATAGTCCGAGCGGCCCCACTATAGTACTTCGCCCAAGAAACAGTTTCGTTCCTCGTCCCTTTTTCCTCTCTTGTCATTTGCAATAGTGACTGTGTAAGTAAGCAAGCCCTCGATGCGGTGAGTCTATGTCGGCCGTACACCATTCGGCAGAAGGATCAGTTCGCGGCCCTTGCTGGGCGGGGACACTGAGTCACTGACCCCATGCGAGATCCGAATCCGATATTCTAGATGTCCTCGGTCAACACCCCGGCTGACAACCACTTCAACCCCCGATGATCATCAAGGCAGTACAACACAAGAGAACGTAAATGCGTTATGTTGTATGACAGGAAGAAGAAGAAGAAGAAAAAAGTCAATTGCAAAGATGCGGCCGAGTCAGGCCACAACGTAATGAAAGAGCTGACTGGCGCTTCGAGAAAATCAGATTCACGCCGAAGTGCTGTCCAAGTACGGAATTCCCGCCTTGCAATGTTTGAGAGATGGAAAAGTCTCCGAACTCCGTCGATGGGGCACACCCGTATCTGACTTAGGCTAACCCTCGCTTTCGCAAACAATGCTTCAATGACAATAGTGGAACAGCTTAACGTGTAGAATGTATCTGCACTCATGTTTCCAAGGGACTCTTGACTAGACTCCAGGGACCTTATCACGTAAACATTTCCAGCCCAGCAAATACCCTTGAATCCCAACCCCCATCTAGAAACAAACTGAATCCTTCCCAGTGTCTTCTGCTGTGCATGGGGAAAGGAATTCCAACGAAAGCCATCCCTTATCCGCGCAAACCCCGAGCCGAACCGACCCCTCCAAGAGTCTATTCGGAGCCGTTCACGCCTATATGGCTGGGCATTCCCCACAGGCTGCACCGCGTACCTTAGCATTGCTTCTTTTTGTTTTGATTCGTTGGTGTGTATTCCATAGATGACCTTGATCGAAAAGAGTCATCTGGAACTTCTGCCTGATCTGCGGTTCTCTCGTAATAAATCTTTTTGCAAGGTCAACCAGGCTTCACTAGGGCGACTTCTAACTACACAAGTTGTCAAGACAGTCATATGGAACTTCTGTCTCTGAGCCTAGTCTAGCCTTGTTCGCCTTTCTTTCCCCTCCAAAGAGTCCAGAACACAACGACAAATGATTATGTCGAATTTACCATGAACGAGCAGCAGTTTCGAGACAGTGCATGGGACCACTTAGGCTGGCTCTATCTTAGGCAGAGTGATACGCCACTATGTAGCTGATGGTGAGTATGGCTATCCGTGAATAGCCTCATAGACACTGCTAGTCAGACGGGAAAGCTTTCTCATTCCCGTTTGTGGGCAATTATCGTCATCATCATCATAATCTTTATTTCTTTATCCTAGAGTCGTATCACGGAAATTTATCCTATATGTCAAGTTCGCTCTCTTCCTCGGTTGATCCTTCGTCGAATACTGCCTCCGACCCTCCTCGCATTTCTCTCTCCTCGTGATATCTTGTCTGAGTTTCAGCCCTTTCTTGAGCTGCCCGTCCAGCCAGGAACCCTCTTACGGCTTGGGTTTCGAACCTAGCATCTGAGGACATGGCATTTTGTTCCGCATCCTCGTCCCCGGTGACGTGGCCAAATAGACAGGTCCACAGATCGTTCTGGTCAACAACTTCGCCCAGACGGGTGTCCTTGTCCATTAGCTTGGGCAGATTTGCTTGTTGCAGCTCCATAGAATTCGCAACCTCCAGATTGTCCTCGGATATGGTAGGTACCGATGACTCCGTCTCCTTGCCTTTCCTGGTCGTTGCCATGTGCTCGAGTCTTCGTTTTGTGGAAAGATTGTATATAGACTCTTCTACAGTTCCTTCCACGAGATATAGCCAAACATTGGTTTCGTGAGTTTGACCAATTCTGTCGACTCGAGCGATTGCTTGCAGCTCTAGTGCCGTGTTCAGCAGTGGCTCACAGAGAAACACGTGGTTCGCGTTGACGAGGTTCAAGCCACTGGCATGCGCTCTTGCGTCCATCAGAAAACATTCGATCGCTGGATCCTCTTTGAAACGAGTGATGCCATTCTTGGTGGAGAATGATAAATTCCCAATATGATGTCGATTCAAGGCTTGTCTCAAGATGTCAAGAAAGGCGCCAAATTGTGAGAATATGATTGATTTGGCTCCGGGATCGGTCTTGCGCAAAAAGAGAAGATGGCGGATGAGTGCAGTCACCTTGGTGGGCATCACATGACCATCCAATGGGATATCATTGATCTCCTTCAGCTTATCCTCCCCGAAGCTGGTATATATACCTTGTGTCCTGGACTGATGCTGAGATTCCGGGGAGTGTGGATCATTCAAAATTGCTGACTCCTGATCCTGGCGAAGCTTGAGCTTTGGTTCTCGGGCGATAATTTTATGGCAGTCTCGCATCGACACTGGCTTTTTGCAGAGGGGACAACGGTGGTGAGCTGCAACCCAAGTTGCGATGCACTCTTCGCAAAATTCATGGGTACATGGTGTAAGGATGCCGACTGTGTATGGATCTGTACACACTGGACATATTTTCTTTTCGGAAGTCTGCCCTTGATCCTTGAGATGAACTTGATAGCGCTGCGCTGCTACCTCGTCTTGAATCTTCCGTTGACACCTTGCCTCCTCATTGAGGAGGTCACGCATGCGTATGTCGTCTTTTTCAAGATCTTCTCGATCCCATGTTGCGACCGTGTCAGAGAGTGCTTGCAGCTGGCGGTAATACTCAACACGAGCATTCATTGCCGATGTGAAGAATCCGAGTTCCTTTTCCAAATTCGCGTTTGCTTTGGTCTGTTTGACAGTATCTTCTTGAACCAGTTTCTGTAGGTCGCGAACAATGCGTAGTTCCGTTTGCGAACGCTCCGAATTATCACCGTGTAATTTTGTGGCAAGCTCACGCAGGTCTGAAATGAGTCCGCGTAAAGAGCCTTGAAGGTCTTTTGGCCGTGACTCATCGCGCAATTTCAACAGCCCTAGAAAAGTTTCTGGAGATGGTCCCTCGCCTTGCGTTGCTTGCCGTTTATAGGATGCAAGCTCGTGCTTGGTGCGTTCGTTCACCAAACCACTGAGCGCTTCTTGACGATCGGAAATTGCGGCCCTGAGTATGGTCGTATAGACCATTAAATCATTTTGTATCTTTGTGGAGTCTTCGTATTCCTCGCCGGTGATTTCCTCCTCCTCTCGGTCAACGAGTGGCCTGAGAAGTAGCTGAATGACATGCTCGCGCAGCTGATCCACCATATTTGCTTGCTCGTTCAGGACCTCGATGAGTTCTTCATACTGGTCAACATGGCGTCGGGTTTCAAGGCCACCTCTTATGCTGCTCTTGAACTCGGGGATATCCACAAAGGATTGCTTCTTGGCCTTCTTGGACAATTCTGTCATGTACAATGCCGCCTTGGTGTTTGTCTCCTGGAGAATTTCTTGACGGATCAAATTGGCATTCTTATAGCCATCAGCCTCAAGCTTTTCTAGACGTCCAAATTCATCAGAGTTCGGATCAGTCATCTTTTCGTTTGACTTGATCTGAAAGTAGGCACTTGCGATGAAGAATACCGCTCTGTGTTTTAGATCCAAGGCGCTGCGGAGTCTTCTGCGTGCTTCGCCAAGACGAGGGAGTATGTTCTGCTGATCTGAACCGTCTTCAAAGTCACCTTCATCATTGATGACTCGCTGTTCATCTTCTGTAGTGATACCCGCGTTCTCTAATTCGGACATCATCTGAGAGCGACATTCGATTTCCAGGGCCTCGATCTCAAGCAGCGCCTCTGACCATATGGCCAAAGCTTCCGGAACACGGGGAGAATTCTCCAAAAGTTGACCTCTCCTCAGCTTAGCAAGGAGATATGATCGCTGCCATTGCTTGATGACTGAATCAGTCTGTTCAATCATTGCGTCCAATACTTCGTCAATCGTTTTCAGAGCTTTGCTTATGCTGCCGCCCAGTGCACGTGCTCGTTCCGGCCCAAGTTGTGGATGCAGCACTGTCTGTCTCAATGTAGCCAAGGCCCGTCGCATTTGATCAATGGTCGAAGGTTTATTTGCGTCCCAGTCTGCAGGGACGATAGGGACGCCGTTTTCATACAAACCTAGGGACTCTGCTTCTCTCTTGAACCTGCTCCGATAGTTTTGCTCTTCTACTGCGGTAAATGGCATCGTGATGACATACCGCCTTTGAGGTGGAAGCACCAACTCGCTCCTGACCGCATGCTTGGTATGGCGCAGAGCTAATCTGTTGAAAAGTTGTGTGAAGTAATCCCGGTGTCTTGATATAAGAGTGTCCCAGGTGGCCGGATAAGACGCAAATGGTTCATAGCGGAGAAATCGTAAAAGACCCCAGAGATCTTGGATTTTCTCTTTGACGGGAGTACCGGTAATGCCCCAGGCATTGACTCTCGGTATCAGCCTGGCAACTTCTGCAGCAGCGCTAACACCACTCTCAATTTGCTGTGCTTCGTCCAAGCAGACGCGCCACCACGAGAGCTTGACTAGTGGTGATGTTGCGCGAGCACGCTTCCGTTCGTGCCGCCTTGAGCGTTCCGGCTCTGGTCGTGTCAAGTGAATTTCAGCTCGCAAGCTGCTGTATGTTGTCACAACCACGTCGCTCTCGATCATCTGCTTTTTGAGCTCCTCTACAGTTTCCTGGTGTTTGAACAATCCATCGTACACCATGACGCGTAGCGCCGGGGCGTGACTCTTGATCTCTGAAATCCATTGCTTCTTCAGCGTCTCCGGTGTTACGATGAGCGTCGCACCAGTCGGACAGACCTCTTGATCAGTGTACGCATCCCTGATTATGCCCGGCACAAGTGGTCGACGATGGAGCAGGATCAGAGAAATCGCCTCGACAGTCTTGCCAAGACCCATTTCTTCTGCTAAAATACCTCCTTTGATTATGTATTCGAGGTCCTGCCAAGGTCGAACATCCCGTGTCACGACATGGTAGAGAGCGCTATGATACAATAGATCTCCATTCGCATCCTGGATGTTGTGGAACGATATCGGTAGCTTGTGCTCGTGCTGTGGCGAGGTGGGTGTCAGTCCATGGAGGCCGTTGTTACCAGTCGGTGCCCAGCGAACTCCTTCTCTGGCGAGCAACCATTGAAGGGCTCTGCGTTGGAAGGGGTACAAGCTAGACGTGAGACCAGGAATGACAAAAGAGTTCAGGTCAGTGTAGCTTTCGTCAGTAATGCAAGCTGCTTCATAGAAGGCTTGCGATGACTGCACCCCGATATGGCTCCCCACATCTGTGTCGCTTGCAAAGAAGGTCTTCTGTATGTCATCAGTGATCCTGCGCTGTTGTGGAGTTCGAAGACCTTTGTAGATATCGTTGCATTCGTTCCACTTCAAGGAGAAGTCCAAATCCAGATGGTGTCCGTCGTCCAACTCATCAAAAGTGACGTCTACCGAAACATAAACGGCTCCATCGTCAGCAGGATTGTCCCGACTGCGGTTGCCAATATCAAGAATCTTGATCAAATTTGGCGATAAGACGCCGATGTTCTCTGTCTCCAACTCAATCTTGTATCGACCATGTCTGCTGGTGGGCATAGTAGAGAGCACCAAAGCTTCGAGGACATTTTCGGCCCCTTCCGGGGCGATATCCGCCTGGAATTTGATGAAGCGCTCGATCCTATGACGCTGAAAAGTGGCGAGCGAAGGTTGCAGCGCCGCATGTCTGCGACGTTTCAAGGACAGACTTGATTTGGCAACGGTGACTGCCTGTTGCCCCTCCCACCGTGAACGCTTTTGCGGAGGCTCATCCTGACTGGTGTGTGATCCCTCACTGAGATCATCCGAAGAAGATGAAATGAGTTCGAGAAACTCGAGAGGGAAGGGCTCTATAAGGTTTTAGTTTGTGAATTGTATACTATTAGGGAAAAACATGGCGATTTGGGGATGGTATGTGGGATGCGAAACAGAACCATATCTCTGGTGTTGGAGAGTGACTTACGATCTGTTTCCGACTTTACAACGGTTTGGGTAGCCTTAGTCGGCTTTGATCTCGCTTTGGATGAGCGAGCCATGATTGACCAAGCTCGAATCCAAAATCACAGGTGACGGTGGTGCAAGATCAACCATATAGGCTATTCCTCAATGATGCTGTTTGCGGGCTTCGTAATCGCCACACTGAAATTGTTGGAAGCTTTTGGGGAAAGAACTCCGACAGGACAAGTCTGAAGCCACAGACGTTCCTGCGATGGCAAGGTTGATGAGGAAATGGTATAATTTATCTTTGCAACCAATGAGACGCAAAGAAAGAAGGAGTATGCGTTTGTCGTCGCATCTTCTTTGAAAGACTTAATATAAGTTCAAAAGAAAAGCGTGGTAGACCGGACCTCAAGATGGGGGAGTGGACGACGTAGGCATGAAGAAGGGACAGTGAGAGAAGCAGTAGGGGGAAACAAGAAAGAAAGAAAAAGGATGAGAAGATGATGGGGGAATGGATAAGGTCTAGGTAGGTAGGCAGCTAAGGGTCCAAGAAGGTCGGCCCGCGGGGCAAGGCTACTCTTATAAATGTATACTCCCTCTTCCGTACCTGGCAGCCTCTCAGTGTTTCTCCGCTGGTATGACCGCGCTAGTCTAATAAAGATCTAGCGTATTTCACGCTCTTCCACCTCGGAACCAATTAGAGACTGGACATCTATCGGAGTTTAGCGAATTCTCTGGCCGACCTAGCAAAAAGTTACACGGATACTAACAGGGGTGAGCTTCGGCTCTGAAGATTTTCCAATTGGCAGCGACGACAAGGCGAGCCAAAGCAGTAGACGGCGCGAGCGACGACGACGACAACGACAAAATTTCCGCCCCTACGAGTCCTATACCCACGAGGACTGTGTCCTGAACCTTTGTGAGATTTGCAAGGCTTGCAGCATCTCTCTAAATCGCCCATCATGGGTGCACTCAAAGTAGGCTGACTCCCTCAATGGCGCCTGTCATTTTCTTTTGGTGATGGAGTGGCAGCTAACCTGTCTGAACAGCCCGTCTTCCGCCCGCAGCTTCTGCGCCAGACCCTCACACAAAACGTGATCCGCCCCGCGACAGTCTTCGGCCCGTCATCAACGATACGGGCGTCCTCGTCCGCAGCGAGCCGGCCTGCGCCCATCATCCCAGCGCCCACGCCATTCTGCCCCGACGCCCCGACCTTTCTCAAGCTCATTGGCCGGGGCCTGAGTGCTCACGCCTCCAAATTCCCATCATGGGAGTCGCTCTTCTCTCTCACATCCAGCCAGCTGGCCGAGCTCGGTGTCGAGCCGCCCCGGACGCGGCGGTACCTCATTGAGTGGCGGCAGCGCTTCCGGAGGGGTGAGTTTGGCATTGGCGGCGACCTGAAGCACGTCTCGCCCGAGGGCACTGCGGAGCTGCGCGTGCTCGAACATGACGCGAACCCGTCCATTCCCAAGAAGTACGTCGTCAACGTGCCGGAAGGAAAGTCGGTGGAGGAGACTGCACCGGAAGAGCTGAGCCGGGTGTCTGGCTACAGGGTCCAGGGCGCCAAGACCATCATTGGACCGTATGCTCTGCCCTCCGGAAACGGCATTGCCAAGATCACGGTTACTGAGGGCATGTGGGAGGACAAGAGAGGCAGGAAGATTGACGGTGGTGAGAGAAGAAGGACAGAAATCCGCTACAAGAAGAGAATCCAGGAGCGTCGCGAGATGCGTGAGAGAGGCGAATTGGCTTAAAGGAGTTGCCATGAGGATTGTACGCGTCACGTCGTCTTCGCTGTCGGACTATACCTTTTTGTACAAAAGGCCTTCACTTGAGCCATGTATACTATCTTAAAACAAGTGTATAAACTGTAAAAATGATCTTCATGCCAGAATTCATCAGGCTTCTGGGCCTTTTGAGTCCCTTCTTATTGTTCACCAGTGTAGGTATTTATGCATAACTCCTAAACGCCATACCAGTATGCTATCCTGTGGGCCATGACTTGGGAAACACTCAAGTCTACTTCGCGGCACCAAAATCGAGTTTTCTCGCAACTTTGCTCCCTCGGTCTTCGTCGATGGTACCTGGCGGTCTCTTGAGATCGGCAGCAAGCTTTTCATCACCTCCAGCTTTGCGAGGTAGGTCCTTCTTCCGGGTCGGCTTGGGTTCTTTGCGCCACCACTCATGCTCGAGCATTTCACGTGCAGTTATCCGCTTCTTGGGGTCAAGGATCAAGGTCTTCATGAGCAAATCAATACCATCAGGGCCCAACGATCCGAACCATTGTTGATAGTGTGCTCTCGGCTGCACGGGCGTGGCTTTGTCTGCAGTAGTGTAGCCCTTCAACGACGTGACACCAGGCCAATTGTCCTCGGTGGGTGTGCCAACAAAGTCGCAAATGAGCTTGATCTGGGCAAGCTCGGTGTCGCCGGCCATATAGGGAACCCTGAGAACTAGCTCGGCAATAACACAGCCAACCGACCATATGTCAACTGCCCCCGAGTAGTGCTTTGCGCCAAACAGCAATTCGGGTGGTCGATACCACCGAGTAATGACATTCGAGGTCATGGGCATGTAAGGATCCGAAAAGCTTCTTGCCAGACCAAAATCAGCGAGTTTGACCTCTCCATCGGCCGCGATCAGCAAGTTATTGGGCTTGATATCGCGATGCAGAACAAAGTTTTCGTGGCAAAACCACACTCCTCGCGTGAGCATACCTGCCCAAGCTTTTATATCGGCCGCACCATAATGTATTCCTTTTTCGTCCTTGATGAGCATTTCCAGATCGCCCAGCGGCAGGTACTCGAGAACGAGGTTCAAATTCTGGTCTTTCGACGAAAAGACGGAATGGAGTGTAATGATGTTGGGGTGCGAAAGCTCCTGGAGATGCTTGATTTCGCGAACGGCATCAGGGGCCATACCCTCCGTGTACTCCTTTTGTACCTTGATCTTCTTGATGGCAACCAGCTCGGACGGGTTGTTGCGCAGGTAGCCCAAGTAGACATTGGCATAGGTACCTTCACCTAGCTTCTTGCCTGTCGTGACCCGGTAAGCTCAAGATGATAACGCAAAGTGTCACCATCATAGCACCCACCTTTGACATATTTGCGCTTCTCTTCCTCATTCAGTTGTTCCGCAAGGTCAAGGGAAGCCGACTGCACTGCAACATTCACATTGGGGGTAACCGTCGCAGCAGGGGTCCCCGTAGAAGAGGCCACGGCCGAATTGACATTCTTGAGCGGCGATGTTGCCGGTCTCGCAGTGGCCGCATTCGCCGTCTGGAGCACCTCAGATGGCTGCAGGACCATAGGCGAGACAGCCATGATTGCGGCAGGCTCAATGCGACTGAGCTAGATCCAATCTCAAGGTTTGACTGCGGTCGAGGAAGCGGGATGGTTTGATCCCCAGCCTTACTGCGTCGACGAGGTGCGGTAGTCGCAGAAGCTCGTTATTGGTCGTCGTTGTGTGATGGCTTGACGAGGCTGTCGAGCTGCAAAAGGTCCAAGCTCAAATCAAGCCTAGCGCGGAGTGAGCTGATCCACCCAAAAGGGGATCGTCTGCAGGGGTCTTGATGTTGGCCTACCGACGGGCCCCCGGCATTGACGTCATGGTCATCAAAAATCATGGTCAACCACTGCAACGATTACCTCGATCCAGTGTAGGAGTCTGCGACAATTGAGCCGGAACAGGAACTGGAAAGACTGGAAGTAACCCAGCCTAGAACCTGCTAGTTTTCTTAGTGTCTCGATCAGCGCAATACCGAGATTGTACTGACGCAGCCCAGAGTGGCTCTGTTGTTCACGAGCCATACCTACCGGCGTTAAGAAGGACCCCGGGATTGCGCGTCCGGGGGAGCAGCCAACAGCAGACCATCGACCATCGCAACCCAAGCCCAGCAAAGTCCACTTAATATGACGACACCCAGGCCTGAGTCGAGCCGCTGAGCCTGACAACAAGACCACAGCATTACTAGTAATATAATCTTCCCTTGCCTGTCAATTTTTTTTCTTTCCTAGACCCGACCACAAACAATTTCAAATTCCAACAAAAAAAAAACATTCTCACAATCTGCGTGCTGCAGTCATTTGCAACGTCGCAGCCACGATGAAGTTCTTTTCTTACTGGGTAAGTGATTGTTGATAATCATCACGACACGTCAAGTGGTAAATATGCTGACGCGCGACACAGTGGTTTCCCGTCATTTCGGGTTTGATGTGGCTAGCGACCCTTCTAGGTCTGCTGCTACACTGGATTATTGATACCCATAGAACGCATTATTCGTCCATGGGAGACTCGCAGCGCATTGCCTACATTTCAGACGTCGGTGCCGCGGAATTGAAGCCCTTGTTCGTGGTTGGGTGTTGCATTACAACCATCTTCTTGGATCTGTCTTTTGCGACCGACAGATGGCTGCGACACAAGGGGCGTCTGGTTCCCAACACAACCATCGGCGAAAAGATTCTTTCGGGTCTCACCATCTTCTTCGCCCTCGTCGGCACCGTTGGACTTTGCTTCCTCTCTGGATTTGACACTGCCCATTATCCCAAGTTGCACGACATTTTTCTCTTGCTTTTTATTGCCGGATACCTACTCTCGGCCATCTTTATCTGCTGGGAATACCAACGCCTGGGAATCAGTAAGTTGACCTTGTTGTTGTTGTACCATATGTCTTGAGCCTGACTAACCACCACACAGGAAACCGCGAACACCGCGTTCTTCGCATTTCCTTCTGGGTCAAGCTCGTCTTTGTCCTTGTCGAACTGGTTCTTGCCATCGCCTTCGCCGTTACGAACTTTAGAAAGAACTACAATGTGGCTGCCATTTTGGAATGGGTGATTGCATTTGTCTTCTCCTTCTACGTCTTTTCGTTCTTCATCGACCTGTGGCCAGCCGTCAAGACCAAGCGCGGCATGGGCTTCAAGACTGCCGGTATGGCCGAGCATTCGCCAAACCAAATGGAGGAGAACTACCACCACTCCGGTAGCAACCTCTCCGGCAACCCGCGATACACGGAGGACAGCACACGACCAATGAACAACGGATATCAACCACGCGGCGCGAACTTTTAGAGAAAAGGATAGCGTCTCAATGAACGCGCTGCACGGCGCCTACATGCATTCAAGTGCTACGTACGCACTACTTTAGAAAAAGATACCATATATCCGGGGGCAGAACGACATGATGATACGAGAAGGAAAATGATGGCACGAATCTAAGAATGGATCAGAATTTTGCATTCGCGAGGCGTTCCGGGGTTCATCAAATCTAGAGTTTCAAAACGATCTAAGCTTGGATCGGGTTGATATCACAATGTTTAATCAGCTATAGTTTAATTGATAACTTTATATCATATTCCAGGTTACACTTTTGCAACACGGGAGACATTGCCAACAATGACACGCTGCTGGTAAACTTTGTCAGTCTCCACATTTTATTTCCTTGCTAACCAGGTAGTTCAACCTTTCTACCACATTATGCATTACTATCTTTACGGACTGTGTTTTAGATTGCTGCCTCATTGTTGTCTCAGTGACCCGTGTCCTGAGGCCATTCCTCTAGCACAACGCTATCTCCAGTCAAGGTGAAATTCCAAGTCGCCCTTGTTGGAACGTCAACCAACAGACTGTACGCCCCAGGGTACAAGACCAAGTTGCCAGCCTCGTCGTGCCTGCCGAGACTTCCCAGGGTCAAGTTGAGCACGACTGTCGCCGTAGCAGACCCAGGCGCCAAGTCAAAGAGTCGCTGGTATGCCACCAGCTGCTTGAGCGGGTACGGCTCCGGGCCGAATGCGCCGGCGAGGAAGCCGAGCGCCACATAGTCGGAGGTGACATTGCCCGTGTTATCAACGGCCACGGCGACGCTCTGGAATGGGCAGAGGTCCTTGTACTCCTCGTTACAGGCCGCAATGAGCTCGCCAATGTCCCAGCCCGCATCGTCGGTGGCATTGCCCGTGATGGAAATATCAAACTCAGTATAGTGCAGTCCGTGTCCAAACGGCACCGTCGCCTCGCCAAACCACTGGTACGTCCGGCCCGGGTTGCCGGTCGTCTCGTTGGGACGGAGGCTCATGTCCGTCATGGCAACCCGGTTAACGTAGTCTGCCGGGTACTGGGTAACGGGCAGGCGACCGGCAGGCGCCGTAGCTCCCGTAATGATGTTCATAATGGCATCACCGCCCGCTTGGCCCGGGAAGCCCGCCCATAGGATGGCCGAGACGTTTTCGTGGCGCAGGTACGGCGCGTCGTCGAGCTGGTCGCCCATCTGCACCAGGACAAAGGGCTTGCCCAAGCCCGCAATCTGCGTCATGATGTCCTGGCGCTCTCCCGTCCAGTGGATCGTGTTTCGGTCCTGCTCTTCGCCACTGTTGGATCCGTCAACGTAGATGATGACGTCCGCCGTCAGACCTGCCCAAAGCGCCGCCGGCCAGGAGTCGGTCGTCGGGTCACCGGGGCTGCCGCCGTATACCACGTTGACGCCCTCTAGAGAATTCGCCGCCGTCAGCGGGTTGTGCACAAAAGGGGCGATGCCGGCGTAGTTGCCCTGCATCTGGGCGGCGGATGCATTAGCCCAGGGGCCGACGAGAGCAATCGTCAGGTTTCCAGTCTCGGGTATCGCCAGCGGTAGGGTCCCGTCGTTCTTGATCAGCACGATGCCCTCTTCTGCTGCCTTGAGAGCCAGCTCTTGCGCCTCTGGAGTGTTGACGTCGGCAAAGGCAAGAGAGCGGTACGCAGTCGATGACGCCGGATCAAACATGCCCAGTCTGACTTGTGCCGAGTACAACCGGACCAAGGCCTGGTCAATCACGGTATCGTCAAAGAGGCCTTGCTCATAGGCAGCAGGGAGGTGCAATGGGTAGTACGTCCCGCAATTGAGATCGGTGCCGGCAATGAGCGAGTCGGCAGCGGCGCCCTCTCGTGTAAGCGAGTAGTTGTGCGGCAGAAAGACATTTTGTATAGCATCGCAATCAGATACCACATAGAAGCCGTCGTCGGTCCAATTCCAGTGATCTCTAAGGACGTCTTGTAGAATATACGAATTGGCGCAGGTCGGTACTCCGTTGAGTGCATTGTACGAGCACATGATGGATGCGACTTTTGCATCTCTTGCGCAAGCCTTGAAGGGCTGCATATAGTACTCACTCAATTCTTGCGAGTTGATGATGGCGTCGAACCCATAGCGCTCGTTGCCGCCCCAGTTCTCAATGTCATAACCGGCAAAATGCTTGCAGGTTGCCACGACCTTGAGGTAATCTGGATCATCTCCCTGAAGACCGCTGATGAGCGCCTTGACGTAGGACTTGATGTGGAAGGGGTCTTCTCCCGGCGTCTCCTGACCACGTCCCCATCGTGGATCGCGGTAAGGGTTGACTGTAATGTTTGATGTCAGTAGACGTTATTGCAAATATGGACATATGAATACCCCTGCCGGTCATTAGGTTTCCAGTGGCATTATGGAACTCATGTTACCCATTATCGCCTTCAACACTCGTTGGATAGGATAAATATTGTTATGGATTTTACTCACTATTTGGTGTCCAATAATCCAGCCCAGAACGGTTGGCATTATTAAAAGCCCTTGCTTCTGTGCTAATCACCGTGGCAACTGCTTCAATGAGGGCATCATCGAATGCTGCCCCCATCAGAATGGGTTGCGGAAAGGATGTAGCATAAGAGTAATTCCCAGAAGAAGCAAACTGAACTCCAGGGGAACTCGCTACTCCATGCAATGCCTCCTCTATCGTCGTCGTTAGTACCTAGACAGTCCTAGTGAAAGCCGAGCTTTCAAATCCTCGTTGACCACTTACGCCACCATTCGTAGCTCGGAAGCCCAAGACGCGGGACCCCCGGCGAGGTGCTGCCGACAAGTTGAAACTTTTCCGGCGTGGTCAATACCGCAACGAGAGCCTTGGCACGGTCCGGGACAGAGGCGCTGGTATCGCAAATGGTATTGTTGGAGAGAGGTCCATTGGCACAGTCCGGGAAGAGGTGGCCGGCCGCCGCCGCTCCCGAAACCAGCAGGCTCAACGCTGTTCCACGTAGGACGGACATTGCTGGATATTTTGAATCGTTGTGTCGACTCACATCGAGAAAATCCCCTCGTGTGTCCCGGATGTCCAACCTTTTATATCGGGTCTCGTGCTCGACATCTTCTCGAAACCAGAAAACGCGTGATGTTCTCCGCTCGAAAAGACGGTCCTTTTCATTCTGTGGTTCCACTTACACCAATTAAACCTGATGGAATACCTCGGTGAAAGCTAATAATATTCACTGCGTCATTGCCGGGCAGTATACCGTGGATATGTATAACATCAAGCCGCAGAGCAAACGAATCAAGGATTTGTGCAGCTGGTCTTCCGACTTTTTCCCGCACCAATCAATTGTCGTTTATGGAGATATGGACGCAGCTATAGAGCATCATGAGTTGAGGTCGAAGCGCAGATCCTTGAAGAGAATCTCCAAAATGTATTTAGCCTATATAGGAGCGGCATGCGGAGAACGCGGGGAGTTGGGGAATTAAGTTCTTGGGGGAGGGATATTATGGAGAAAATCAACATTGCCATTTCCTAGTGGATCTTTCATATTCCATGATCACACACCGTTCCCGTGCCGAGAGTTCGCATCTTGACAACAGCCGCAAAATCTACTACATTATGCCGCAGATCGTATTCTTTCCAGACATTACACAAAGCACAATCTGGATTCTCGCGACTCGTCGTACATATGCAATAATAATTGAAGAGGGGATAAGAGAAATAGCAAAGGTATAAGCTATTTGTAATTACTATCTTGTGCTACCGGACCAGTAATAGTAGATGAAAACCATATTCTATCTCATGCCCAAGCGTACATTACCAATCGAGAAATGCTAAGAGACTCAAGCACTGTCTTTAAGCATTTCTCGATGGCTGGATTAGGGATCATATCGACTATTAGACCTTGAATAAAACGGGCACATTCGAGGGCACTTGATAATAAAATTAGACACAATATCATGTCTGGAAAAATTGGGCTACTGTTGTGATTGAAATATGCGAAGGGGGCTTTTAGATGGCACGAAGGACAATTTATCAACTGCACTGAGTGGTGGAGCACAAATTCGCCCGTCTTTCCTGCGACATCCCTCGACCAGTCCTGGCTGTTTGTAGGGGTATAATCTTGATTAAGCGCCCTAACGCACTATAATGTTGAGAATAAATTGGCGGCAGCAATACAGGCTCGCACAAAGTCTGGCTTCGCATTGGTCGGCATAAAAGGATCGAAGTAACATTCAAAAATTTGGAACCCCATATTCTGTTATTTTGTACTATGCACGTGCATCGTGTATCATCTTGGCAACTCGTTGGACTCAAATATCGATTTGTGCGCTTGAAACCTACCAGGGGAAATAGTCTTGGTTCTTGATGCGAACATACCGATTGCCTTGTCTAACTAAGTATCTATGTGACGAGCGATCGATACTTGCTGTGGGGGAATGGTTCTCCTAAACAGCTGTCGCAAGTTTCTTTCTCGTGGAAGCCAAAGACTATGAATGTCTCGAGGATGGGGTATATAAGAGACCAAAAGATACCCAGACTTATCATCAAATCACATTGGCAGGCAGACAGCTTTATGCAACAAAGACAAATTGTCTTTCGCTGACCTGGAGGTCATAACATACAGTCCCTTTTCCAAAATGAAGATCTCGACGTCTTGGCCATCCTTGCTGGCCACGATGACTTGGCTCAGCGGCGCCAGAGCAGACAATCCCATTGTTCAAGACATCTACACCGCAGATCCAGCACCACTAGTCTACGGTGACCGTGTCTACCTATTTACCGGACACGATGAAGACAATGCCACCACCTACGACATGCGCGACTGGCGCTTGTTCTCGTCCGCCGACATGGTCAACTGGCAACACCATGCGTCACCCATGAGCCTGGCTACTTTTACCTGGGCTTCAGACAGGGCCTGGGCCGGCCAGGTGATTGCCCGCAACGACAAGTTTTACTACTACGTCCCCGTTAGGCACAGCGGCGGCCGCATGGCTATTGGGGTCGGCGTGAGCGATAGCGTCACTGGCCCCTATGAGGACGCCATTGGAGGTCCCCTCGTTGAGAACGGGGAGATTGATCCCACCGTCTTCATTGACGACGACGGCCAGGCTTACTTGTATTGGGGCAATCCGAACCTCTGGTATGCCAAGCTCAATGAGGACATGATATCCCTCAGTGGCGGCGCCACGCAGGTCGAGCTCACTACTGAGGGCTTTGGCACGCGAGAAGGGAATCCAGACCGCAATACGACCTTTGAGGAGGGACCCTGGATATACAAACGCAATGGAATCTACTACCTCGTCTACGCGGCGAACTGTTGTGCAGAAGATATCCGCTACTCGACTGGCCCGAGTGCTACGGGCCCTTGGACGTATGGCGGTTTGATCATGGCAGCAGAAGGCGCCAGCTTCACCAATCATCCAGGGCTCGTCGACTTCAAGGGTGGTTCCTATTTCTTCTACCACAATGGTGCCCTGCCTGGTGGCAGTGGTTTCACCCGGTCCGTAGCTGAGGAAAGCTTCGCTTACAACACCGACGGCTCCATTCCACTTATTCCAATGACCACGGGCGGCCCATCTCAGGTCGGATACCTCGACCCGTACGTGCGTCAAGAGGCCGAGACAATGGCATGGTCTGTGGGCATAGAGACTGAAGACTGCAGTGAAGGGGGTCTCAATGTTTGCTGGATCAACGAGGGAGATTATATCAAGGTCAAGGGAGTCGACTTTGGCGCTGGTGCGGCATCGTATGCTGCCTCCGTTGCCTCTGCGCTGGCTGGCGGCGAGATTGAACTACGCATTGGCAGCATTGATGGCACGCTCATAGGCACTTGTTCTGTCCCTAGTACTGGGGGCTGGCAAAGCTGGGAAACTGTCACCTGTTCCGTCGAAGATGCCGCCGAAGTGCAGGATTTGTTCCTTGTTTTCCGTGGCAATGGCAGTGATCCATTGTTCAATATTGATTGGTGGCAGTTTTCTTGAAACTACTCTTTGGCTCGACCAAAGTTCGCAACTGGTAGTAGTCTTGAGTAAATGCCATTGCCTCGTATTGTCTACAGCATTGTTGAATCAAGACGAGTGTACTCTAGGATAGACTGTAAAGTGTTGTATACTTCATTATGTGTCATTGCGATATGCTGGGCAAGAAGTAGAATGACCTTCTGCTCTAGGTGGCCATCCATCCTTTGATCTGCGTTGTGGGCGAAGCTTATATGCGCATATGACTGCCAAGCAGGCCTGGAATAAGTTCAAGCATGCTTCTAGGTGGCGACGTTTACTACTGGATTTGACCTGATGAATATCCACACTCTAGATCGATCTTGTCATAAAAACGCTTTTTTGCTTTCACTGCTGCCTGAGTCCCCAAGCAATGACTGAATCCTAGGACTTGATCATAGGGCAAGTAGTCATTTTATGTACTTTAATAACTCTGATTGATCTCATTTTTGAAGAATTGTGCCTAATCTTGGATTTCAGCGGCCCTTGCTTTCTTCTTCTTCTTCTTTGGCTTTACTGCTTCCGGAGTCTGCTCTGGAGTGGCAGTGGGTTCACTTGCGGCAGCTGCATTCTCATCTTGGCCCTCCTGGACTGCCGTTGCCTTCTTCTTCTTCTTTTTCTTCACCTGGACAACGCCATCCGCGTCCTCCACAGCAGGGATGGTGGTCTTCTTCTTCTTCTTCTTGACTACCGTACCATCCGCATCCACACCGTGTGCTACTTGTATTCGCTCATTAGCACGTTGCATCTCAAGCCGCAGTCGCTCAACCTCCTTCATAGCCTGAGCCATCTCAGCTTCTTCGCGCTGTTTGGCCTCAAAGTCATGCCCACGGCTATTGGGATCGTCCTCTAGGTTGAATGATCCCAAATTGGCAGAGCTGATACCAAGTAAAGCTGCCGATTTCGTTTTCTTGGTCTTTTGCTTGGCCATACTATCCGAATTATTCTCAGAATCGTAGTTTCGAGGCGTAGAACCACCACTACCGTTCAGCGTCTCATCAGCAGCAATGACAATCTTCTGCCGTGGCTTCGGTCGCACAGACATGGGCTTTTGTGTCGGCGCATTCCCGCTTACTCCGGCGTTGAGTTGGTTGAGATCAAGCTCCATTACAGGTATTGAATCGACATCAAAGTCAGGTCCGTTCGAGTTTCGTAGAATGTTATGAATAGGTGTTGAGGTTCCCGTCAGGCTGCTGGTCTCTCCAATATAGAATGGATCATCACGATTTCGTTCAAGACGCTCAGCCTTTCGTCTAGCGAGAATATCTGCATCCAGGTATGAGTCTTCGGTCGGTTGCTGATAAGACCCGATTGACTCTTCCTTGGCTTCCACAAGTCGACTGATGGCTGGCTCCGACGCAATGCTAGTCGGAGGTGGTCGTTTGTTATAGTAGATCTCAAACTCGTCAGTCTCATCGGCTGGGAGTGTGATCTTGTCCGCTGAGGACAAGAGAAACTCGAGGTTTGGGTTGATGGGCTCATCAAGGTCGAGCTGATCTGGAAGCGGCACATTCTTCTGAGCGCCAGCAGCGACAGAATTCAGCTCCCATCCTGCAAATAGTGAAGGAATCGCTTGAATCAATAGCAGAGGAGCATCGTGTTGCACCTCAGCCAATGCACTGTCCTGGCCGGATACGGCCTCGGCGGTCAACTTCAACAACTCAGAGAACTCCACTGATCTCTCCTGAACTTCTAAATTCGGGTGCATTGTCAACGGTTCAAACGTGTGGATGATCCTCGCCATCAAAAGCGCAATCTTCGACTTTCTTTCGGGTGTCCATAGCGCCTGGCTGTCGCTGGCAATCCAAGAGAAAATTTTCGTGGATGCTTGCACGAGCGCGGCCAATGATTCGGGAGCCGAGGCGCGTGGGATCATGTGAAGAAGCGTGTTCAGGCAGTCGTCGGGTGATCGTAGGTCTTGAGCAAACTCTCCTATGATCCAAGCGATTGGCCTCAATGCCCCACAGGTGGCAAGGGATCCAGTTGCTGCATCTGTATTGAACTGGTTTACTATAATTTCGGCAGCCTCCAGGCATGCTGGGCGGATCACCGGGACTTTGACGGTAATAGTTCTTAGCTCGTCGCCGATTCTTTCCGATACATCTCCAGGATACGACTTTCCAGAGGCTGTGAGCATATCTGTATCATTGGCTGGGCGTGGCAAAGGTGCTGTGCGAATAAGTTGAGTAAGTATATCAATGTACCACTCAAAATCGCTCAAGTTGCCGTAATTCTGCTGAGAGCACATGCTCAAGATACGGTTAATGACATCGATCCGATAGTCGTCTGGGAGTGGAGGAGCTTGGTCTTTGGATTTTTGTGAAGGGTTGATTCTCCTCTCAAGAGCTTCTTCATCTGACTCGAGGTCGGTAGGGTCCGTGGTCAATGCGTTGCGCTCTTCTGCAGAAGCGTTCTTGAGTTGCCTCATCAAACGACTGACGATTGAGACGAGATTGTCACTGTTGACCATGCCCTGTACCAAGTCTAGAGCTTTGATTCGAATGGATATATCTGTGCTGTCGATACATTCCAAGATCACATCTTCCTGCTGGGCAACTAACCAGGGATGGGTGACCACGATTTGATTAAAGGCCAGTAGCGCAACATATTTGACTAGCAAGAGTGATTAGGAATTGTCTTGCACAGAAGAGGAAGAAACTCACGGTTGGGGTCACCATCTACCATGATCATGGAACGGAGTTTGCTCACACAGAGTGAAGCAATCTCTTCCCGGCCACTATCGTCATCACCACTACCCAAAATACCTCCTTGTATAATGCCATTGATACATTCATACAAGAGTGACATGGCGGGGGTGGTTCGGATGATCTCGGTCAAGGGAGGAAGCAGTTTACGCACAAGTCTAGGCTCCAGGGGGGTGAGAGTAGCAAACTGAATATTGTCAATACAAGCAAGATTCGAGGGCGCCAAGATTATGTTCGTACCAGTTTGATCAATTTGATCGCCATCCAGTTGTTTCCACTGTCCACCAACAGCTCAAACAGCCTCGGTGCCAACGGGAGAAAGTCATTTGGCCGGCGCCATCCTAGCTCACAGACGACATTTACAATAGCAGCGGTGACGCTCGGGTCTTCATTGGGGTCCATGAGTTTTTCCTTGATTTTTGGCCATGCTGCTCTGAGCGCCTCGGGATACACCAACGCCATTCTGTAGAGCGTTACGATTGTCTTTTTTCGAACGGTAGGATTCGAGTGGCCGAGGCGGGGCAATAGGTCGGGGAGAACCGAGAGAGCGAGAGAAGGGGTAATGAGATGCGGCAAGGCGATGATCGGTAAGGCGATGGTAGTGGTGGAAGCGCCTGTAACGTCTTTCTTAAGCAAGTTTGTCGCTAGCATCAGTACTTCGGTATCAGGACGGAAGCTCTGTATGGCACCAAGGTATCCGACACGCTTCTGGTGATATTTTGGCGAGGCCATGACTTCTAAGACATGGAAAGATGCCCATGACATGTCGTGTCCGAACATCTCGAGATATACGAGCTTTAAAAGTGCCGTAGCCTTGAGATCGAGGTCCTGGCTGCGGATTTCGGTGCGACATTCCTTCAAACAGTTCTGAATATATCCCTTTTCGTTTCCTTTGTGGTTTCGCATACCTCGAATGAGGTCGTAAAGCGATTTTTCGAACATGGTGAGCGAGGTCGCACCTTGCAGGGTGCTGCTGGCTGTTCAGGGATCGTGGTAGTGAGGTCTCAAACGGTGAACATAACTGCGCGTCGGTGTTCGAGTGAAAACAGCATTTTCAGGTGGAAGAGTTGTCGTGTATGCTTCTAGGTGATTAATGCAGTCAGGCTTGGCGCCTGGCCTGGCTTTGCGACTGGAGCCGTCAACAAAGGTCACTGTCGGCAGGAGAGCTTTTGAAGGTGTAGATCGTTGCTGAAGGTCTGGTGAGGTCTTGTGCCCCACGATGACCGACCGCTGTTAGGTACGGAGATTACCTGGAAACACTCGACGTAATGAGAGGCGCCAAGAGGCTTGCTTCACAAAAGGTACCTGTGTACCTACCCTTGTTGGGGTGCTGTACTGTTCATCTGCCCTGTAGGGGGGCATGGACTTTCAGTACCCTGTAGGCGGCTCTGTGTTAATCCGCTGCTTTATTCTGTCCCTAGGTCGATATGTTGTACGGTCAAGGTACCTAGGCGGCGCCCCAAATGTCAGTAGGTGAAGGGTGGTCCACTACGCGGCGGGTTGGACCACCTATCTGTTAGCTCTGCTTGTAATAAGCTCCTAGCTTTGCCTGGAGGCCATCAATCAATTGCAAGTACGACTACATTGCGAATACTGATATCAAGCTCACCTCCACCAAACCAATTCAACCAAACGCAACCGTCACTCGATCTCGGCACGGACTTAAAGAAACAAACATACCCATCCGATTAGCAAGCATCATGTCGTCGTCACCCTTGCGACCTCCTAGTCACCTACCGCCCGCGACGGCATTGCAGCTCTCGCAACAAGCTCCAAAGATCTTCGAGGAAGCACCTGGCGCGATTTCTACATCAGTCCTGCAGTCATTGTTCTCAGCGTCTGAGACACCGGAGCTTTGGACCATTTACGAGAATCTCTTGCTGTCATGTCTACGCACTCGCGACGACGGAGCAGCCCACCAGTGCCTGGGCAGGCTGATCAACCGTTTCGGCGACGAGAACGAGCGAGTAATGGCCCTGGTTGGATTACTCAAAGAAGCAGAAGCTGAAGACGATGCTACATTGGAAGTGGTACTGAAGGAATACAACGCCATTCTAGACAAGAACCCAACCAACATCGTACGTTGACATGTTCGAGCTTGTACTGACGGCAGCAATGCTGACTCTGTCGCCAGCCTATCGTCAAACGCCGCGTGGCTCTCCTGCGCTCCCTTGGCAGAGTGTCGGACGCAGTAGCTGCCCTCCTTTCTCTGCTGGACTTCTCTCCTACCGACAGCGAAGCTTGGTCCGAGCTATCAGATATGTACTTTTCACAAGGACTGTACCCGCAAGCTATATTCGCCCTGGAAGAGGTTCTTGTCCTGCAGCCAAACGCGTGGAATGTGAGCTTGGCATATGTACTATTGGTCTTGATTTGTTGCTGATTTATTTCTCAAGATCCACGCGCGACTGGGAGAACTGCTCTTGATGGCAGCAAAATCATCACAGCCCGCTGACGCGTCAAGGCAATTAGGCGAGGCTGTGAAGCGGTTCTGTCGAAGTGTCGAATTGTGCGACGATTACCTGCGCGGCTTCTATGGCCTGAAGCTAGTAAGTTTTCTGCCCACTCTATGCTATCTAACATGACGACTCATCGAGTACAAGGCAACACGGAAGCTCCTGCAGGAGCCTCCCAAGATAGCTAAGCAGTCAAGTGACAATGATATGCCACTGCCTGATGCTACCACTTTACGGCGCCTCGACGAGCTTGCCACTGAAAAACTTGCTGAAATTACACGCAAGTTTGCTGCTGGAGAGAAGGGCTGGCAGGGCTACGACGAAGCAGAAGTCGTTGCTGCCAAAGCGCTCTTGGAAGAGGATTCCAGCGCGGTGACTCGGTGAGGATGAGCACGTGGCAGCTACCAGTTACTCTCAACGTGTGTTCAAGTGACAAATTTATCATGCTGTTCCTGCCTGACTTGCATCTCGAGATTGCCGAGACGGAAGATTCGTTGTCGGAAATTCAGGGGCACTGTACTTCAACGCACGATTATCCGCATGGCAGGTAGTCGGTGACTGTGGTTGAGTACCGATTGGTGAGCAGTCCATGGCACAAATGAGCCAACATCAACCAACCTGTCGAATTCTGCCTCATGCAAAGCCAAGGCAGAAGTGGATACTGTTAGAACTGCATTGGGATGTTCCAGTTCTTTGTCAACGTGGTTCCAATAATAGGCTCTCCGGAATATAGGCAACCGGCATTGGGCTGACACAATTACAGAAAGGATTTGATAGAAGCATAATGAATAATGAGCAGAGCGGCTCTTCAGATGCAGCTAACATGTACCTACCTTTGTGTGCTGCAACCATCGATGACTTGGGCACCAAATGGTCGCCGCACTTGGGTCATATTCCACAAACTTGAAAGCGATCTGGTTCCACCCGGCGGGTCTCGTTCAGATCTGTTGCAGTCTGAATGATTCTGGACTGCCCTTTGGTAGAAAACCCCGGCGCGAAGTTCCAAAAGTTCATGACATACTCCTATGCTTTTCTTGTGACAGGCTCCATAGCTGATGAGAATCAAATGGCCAGGCTGGTCAGTTTTCCATGGGAAGATCAGCCGTTGAACCACAACTACTATCTATATACTAGGTCGCATACAATGGTGGAATCATGCGGTAAAAATGGACCTACAATAGCCTGATGCTTCTTCGAGTATCGGTATAATTAGTGTGCCCAGCAAAGTATAAGTGGCCAGCAAGCGAAGCAAGTTTAAGCTTCTAGACCTTGTTAATTCAACGATCTGCAGCAGCCAGAAAGCGCAGCATCTTTGGGGCTGTCTGACCAGCATCCAAAGCGCCGCTTTGGACTCGTTATGCATTTGCGCCTGATCAGCAAAAGCTGGCTTTGGGACCTGGATATTCCTTCCAAAAGCACAAGACAATGTCATTTTTGCAACCTCGTTTTTTATTCATTTGATTATTTTATTTTCTAAACGAGACGGTCTTACTGGAAAATCAGACACTCCATCATTGGCAGGATCTCGTAATAGCCCAGAGAGGAGAGAAGCAACATTGTAACCACACTGAACGGAATTACCGCAACCTTGAGGCTATAGTACGGAGTGCCGCCACACAAGCATATCCCGGCCATCAAACCTGAGTACATTTTTCGGACCACCCCCAGTGAGTATGTATTCCAGCAGCCCCTAGCTTCGGTTTGTCACCTATCAGAGGACTTCATAGACCGTTGGCGATACTCTGTCACGAGATCTCTCCATCTTGCCCAGTCCTCGTCTTCATTGCAAAATGCCCGCAGTGCTGGGCTTTGCCTATGGTTAGTCCGAAATCAGAGACAGCCCTGACTGGTAGTTCCAGCAGCAGCAGCACGAGGTTGTAGGCGATCCAATAGAGGGGTTTCCTTGTTCGGTGTAAGTGCATCTGACTCGGCTGTACCCGCCTAAAAGGATGGACCTTTCTCCAGGTCTACGAAGCACATTCACCTACCGTTGGGTAACAGCCAGAGCGACCTGCTGCCGCTGTCGCCGCCGCACAGTTGCAGCAAAAGCGCTTCTCTGGCCCCAGCAACCGCATCGGAGTCAGAAGACAGTGAGCTGCGGTGAACCCTCCCTTGGGCCTTGGCTCAACTAATGTACCTATCATGACAATAACCCCTCATCTGGACCGGCCAGACCTGGGGAGAGGGGCTATGTATGACTTTATGATGGGCTACATTAGGCACAAGAACAACAGTATAACGTCGATTTGGCATGTCCCAGCGAGGGCAAGAAACGAGCCAAATGCCTTCTACCATGTGTTGACCGGGATACTGACCATCTCTTTGATGATTCAGATCAAATCCTAAGCTTTTTCTCAGCCGCAGAAAAGAAAAAGTAGAGTCCAATTTCGCGCAAGGAAGGGCGGAAAGCAAAACAAACTGCTACAGTACAAAGTACATAATCAGCCTCCTTCGGATCTCCTCTGCTGTATTACGGAGTAGACGTCGGCACCGGGCTTGCGCAGCTCAAATAAAAGACCAGCACGAGTCGCACACACAACAGAAAGAGGACAAGTACCTAGCTGTGCGGACGGAAGCATTTACAGGTAAGCTCGTTTCAACACGTCTGCCTCTTGTGTTTATCTTTTCTTTTCATATCCATGACTTCAACATGCACACACTAGCACAAGATCCCCTACAATGCCTATGTGCCTATTGGCCTGGCCACCTTCGGTCTGAGACGACCATCTGTGCCATGCAAAGTTGCGTGGCTTGGTTGACATGGAGACGCAATGCCTTGTATGTGTTCCTGGCTGCCACCAGTGTTGAAGTCAATGAGGGGTTGCTCATTGCTGGGGTGTAACACAACACACTGCCGAGCGCACGGCCAAGGTGGTATAAGTGCTGTTCGGCCATCTAAAAAGATTCCCAGAAACGAGATCGGTGGCGGCGGATGAGTATCTGATGGGCTGTGCAACCACACGTAGATCCGTTCTTTCTGGCCTGCCTGTAACCTGTACCAGTGCATGCATACTGTAGTAGTATTATCCAAGGGTCGGGGACAGGCAGACAAAGAGACGGACGGACAGCGGGATACCTAGGTGGCCACGATTCTGTCTGGAAGGATCAAACGTTTCCACAGACACTGCCTTGGTGAGCGTGTGAGCTGACGATGCGCCGTGGCATTAGTGCCGCTCGCTTTTACACTAGAATTCGGCCCCCATACCCTCACTCACTCACTTGGTCGCGCACTCAGTCTTTGACCTGCTGCTTTCTTGTCTCGCCCTTGCCCTCCTCTCCCTCTCTCCGTCTCTCCCTGCCCGCCCGCCCGCTCGCTCGCTCGCTCACACCTGGATCGGCTAGCTTGGAAGGGAAAGCCTTGCTGGGACTGCGGTGTCTTCTTGATTATAAAGAGTCCCGGCCCCCGATTCCTAGCTTGTCTCTTCCCAACTTTTGCTTCAGTCTCGGCTGGAGGTGAGGAGGCTCAACAGGGCTGCTGCACTCTGCCGACTTCATACGTGAGGGCGACGAGCAGCAGGGCCGAGTATCTCGTAAGGTACTTGCCTGATCGACCATCCACTATACAGATTGAGCATATTCGATCTCTGCTGCTTAAGTACATATCTGCTCCCCACTCCCCCGTTCCTGTCTCGTCCCGTGGGACCGCGTTGTGCTGGGTTGGTTCTGGCTAGGGGTGACCCAAGACAAGCCCCGTCGATTTTCTACCCAAAAGCCCGTGCTCGATTATTATTTTTACGTTTCTTTTGCGCCCAACTGAAAAATAAAAAAAAAAGCCTCCGGCGGGCCTTGCGCGACGACCAGGATCTTCCCTACAGCACGGCCATCCGCTAGAAGAAAGCAACAACCCCCCCGCCAAATCGCTCTTACACAGCGGCCCAAAATCTTGGATTGGCTTCAATTGACCATCTGATCAAATCTGGAATCCGACCAATTCTTAATTTTGACACTGAACCAAGGTCTTCTGACAGCCATTCGCAACCTAACAAATATTTTTGACTCGCCCCAGGTTTCGAACTCATAGATCTTTGCCAGCTACCTTGCCCTGCCAGCTGGACAGTAGCGCAAGACACACCGACCCGGCGCAAAAACACTACGATACTCCCGTCGCCCCGCGTTGTCAACATAGACTTAAGGTTCGCTGCCCACTACGACGCTACGTATCGCCGTGGTGTAGATCAACCCACCACACGATAGCGGGCGAGCAGAGGGAACCACAAACTCCGTTTCCAACTCAAACACACAAGAGTACGCTAGTGAGACGATAGATCACCGCCTCTTTTCTTGCACTCTTCCCGTGGCCACTCTTCTGCTTTGAACAACTCCAAGCAGATTGTCGCGAAGGACTTGTACCTGTTCACGACCTTGTCCCTCATGTCGTCGTCTGTTCGCATGCGTACTAGCAGATCGCATTCGCGCACGCGCCCCAAAACCGCGCAACACGCCGAGGTTTCGGGCGAATCATCAGGCGTTTCGGAAGAGGGTGGAGATAGTCGCGAATTATACGACGAAGACGACGAGAATTGGTCTGACGAGGAAGGAGACGTCGAGCCCTCCGATTCTGCCTCAAGTGGCCGAGGGCCTTCGTATCGTCGACCAACTGGTGCTGGAGGTCCTGTCAGACGAGCAGCATCGGGCCACCGACACCCCGCAACACAACATCCTCCACCATCGGGATACGCTTATCGGCAGGGACTGCCACAAGTACAACCACCACATCATCCTTCCGATACCGCCAGTCTGGATTCCTCGGAGGACTATCCATACGGCTTCGGCAACCAGTACCCACCACAGGGTGGGTATGGAGGAGGCCGTAGCCGTGGTGGACCTGGGTATCAGCACGGAGGGTATGGCGGACCCTACGCACCATTCCCCAGCCAGCAGGTTGTACCATTCGGCAACAACTATGGCAATCCCTTTGCACCAGCTGGTGGCGGGGGAAACCAATTCTTCGGCAATGATCATCGCTGGGGCGGCGGCGAAGTGATGCCTTATGGCGGCAGTGGCGCAGGATATTTCAATGGCCCGCACGGAGGCGGCCACTACCCTGTGCCCCTTGGTATGCAACAATATGCCGGGCACTGGGCATCACCACCTCCGGTCACTGATCTTGGAGCGCGTCCCAAGCCGGAGCCCTCGCCCGCGCCTGCCAAAGATGATCCAGAAAAGTTGGAAATGATGAAGCAGTTGGAAGCCATCAAAGCTGAAAAGGCAAAAAGAGAAGCAGAGGAACAGAAGAAGGAGTTTGAGGCTCGGATCAGAGAAGAGACCGAGCGTGCATTTAAGCAAAAGATGGAGGAAAGAGACAAGCAAGAGGAGCTGTTGAACAAGGAAAGGGCAGCTGCTGCGGAAAAGGCCAAGAAGGAGATTGAGGAGGCTAGGCAAGCAGCTGAAAAGGCTACTCGAGACCTGATGGAGAAGGAGAGACAGGCGGCTGAAGAACGCAAGAAGGAAGAAGCAGCGGCCATCGCACGGGCCCAGCAAGCAGCTCGTGATCAGATCGAAGCCGAACGGCGTGCCGAGGAGAAACAGAAGAAAATGGAAGCCGAGGCCGTCGCAAGAGCACAACAAGCAGCTCGCGATCAGATCGAAGCCGAACGCAAGGCCGACGAAGAGCGCAGAAAGAGGGAGACCGAGCTCGCAGCCGCTGCAGAGGCGGCTGCTAAGGCCAAGCTCGAGGCAGCAATCAAGGCAAAGGAGGAAGCCGAAGCAGCAGCCAAGAAGAAGATGGATGAGGAGGCAGAATGGCGAAAGCTTCTCGAAACCGAGGCCAAATTAAAGGCCGAGAATGAGGCACGAGAGAAAATTGAAAAGGAACGGAAGGACGCCGAGGACGCCAAAGCTGCCGAAGAAGCGAAGAAGAAGGAAGAGGAGGCTTGGAAAAAGAAGACTCTGGCGGAAGTTCAAGCCAAGGCAGAGGAGGCATCAAGGAAATCCAAAGGCAAGGACAAGTCGCCCATTCGATTCAAGGATGCAGTCGGCCGGAAATTCAGTTTCCCATTCCATCTTTGCCAAACTTGGACGGTGAGCACACAGCCGCTAATGTTCCATGCTTTGAAATGATTCCCAAAGCTAACACGTAACAGGGTATGGAGGAGCTGATCAAGCAAGCATTCTTGCACGTCGACGTAATAGGGCCGCATGTGCAAGCAGGCCATTACGATCTTCTCGGCCCGGATCAAGAAATCATACTGCCACAAGTTTGGGATAAGGTCATTGAGCCAGACTGGGCCATCACCATGGTCATGTGGCCAATGGATAGAGGGCGACCTGCTGGTCTCGGTGGTCACCCTCATCCTCATCCTCATGCTCATGGCGTGCCAGGACACCCCAACGTACGGCCACCCGGTATGCAGCAAGGGGGAATAAGAGCTACCCCGGGAATCAGCAGAATGCCTGGTGGTCCGACTCATGGTGGCCCTCCCGTGCCGCCGCCGCAGCCGATGCACCCGGCATTCGCGAACATGCATAGTAGAGGTGGTCGCCCCCAGAGGATGACGGAGCCGAGTATAATAGCAGTGCATCCTGATAAGCCGAAGAAGAAGAGCAAATCCAGCTCAGGCTTGGGAGGCTTCTTATTTGGGAGACCGCAGCCAAAGAAGTAAGTCGTTTTATCTTTGCTCTCATTCGAGGTCGTGGCTGACAAAGCTATAGGAGTAGCAAGAAAAAGGCGATTTAATCATCCTCGCAATCCTCATGCAAGGGCATGCAGGACAGTCTGATTACGCAACCTCCGCTACTAAGTCTCACTGCCAGTAAATACACGGCATTCTGATATTTACAAATTTGCTCTCCTTTTAGACTGCGATGGCGGCGCTTTTTATTTTATTCTCAGGTCCTGATTTTGGCATTATACCCCCTGGTTCAAGGCCCATTATGAGCATAGCGATAGTCGACGCGATTTCTGTATTTCGACTTGGTAACCCAACTGTCGTGGGATTTGGACATACTGCTGTATATGGCAAAATCGCAATCATGATGAGCCGCCCTCTCGCGGCCTTGTAGGGAATCGAGCGAGACTTGGACTTGGATTGGGATTGATGAGGATAGCTGGAGGTGGGAAACCGACGCAATGAGAGAAGATGTGAACGAGATATATGACCGAGTCTTGGTGTGGCAAGCGATTTTAGGAAAGCATGAGGCAGTCTCAATCTGCATTCATTCTTATGAAGCTGATAAGACTATCTGAATGGCATTCTTCTTTCTTTCCTTTCCTCCCCTCTTTTTTTCTTCTCTCTCCCCTCTGGAAATTAGACGGTTTTGAGTTGAGTTTCAGATTCATACTTCTATTACTTATCATACAAGGAATTTGGAAAAAGTTTATCGCCATAATTGTCTACCAAACGCCTTCGCCGATGCAATTATGACCATGTGCAAATGCTGAATCTTGTCGGATGTTTTATCCTGAACGCCAATGCAAGGATTTCAAGAAGTCCATTCCTTCTTCTCTAGAATTCAAGCCATGCTCTTTGGCTTGGCTACTGCCGCTGGTCTATTATTGTGCCCTCTGTGTCGTCTAGGGTGGTGAGAGCTGGTTATTGTCGGCCGGGCGTCCGTCCCAGTGCTCTCCGCGCCTCCTTTTCAAAAGCTTCCACCATTATTGGAGCCACTTTGTCCGCTACAGCTGAGCTCACTGCAGCAAACAGTGGGTTGACAAATTGAAATCTGATGCTGAGGTCGACTTGGCTCCACTCCTCGCTCGGCCCTTGACCATGTCCTAATCCGTGACCAGTCGTCTTGCGCTCAAGAGGTCGCACTGTCCATCGCGTGACAAGACTGCTAAAGGTGCCCTCTTGGCCTACGGAGCCACTCGACCTGCCGGGGCCCGGGTCACGCAGGCCGTATCTTAGCAGCGTGGCGGGAGGTATAGACGAGACGGCGTTGCCCGAAATGGCCTCGACGATGCCGAGCTCGGGAACGCAAAAGACGCGACTGCTGTACGTCTCGGAGAGGCCGCTCCAGCCGGCGGTCAGGGTGCCAGCAGTCGGATAACGGCGACCTGTCCGAGGGTCCGGGTGCTCCGTCCACGATGTCACGCGCGACGTCTCGCAGTACGGCAGGAACCGCGAGTACGCGTCCACGTCGGCAATAAGCTCGTACAGCGGACCCGCGGCGTACGGCAGCGTCCGGTGCGCAGTCACAGTCTGCGGTTCGTTGGACGGCAGGCTGAAGAAGGTCCTGCACTGGCACAGGGGCTGCGGTGTATATGGTGAGCGCAGTGTGGCTCGAGGCGCAAGCCGGAATACGGTCTTGGTCGCCATTGTTTGCTCCGAGTGGGTGGTCTATGTGTTATAAGAGGAATTGAAGTTTAAAGATCGGTATTCTTTTTTTGCTGTCCCTAGCTGTCCATGGCCAGCGTTTATGTTGTGCAGCTCGGAGGTTGCTAATATTGAGAAAACAGTATAATTCCCCCTTTGAAAATTAACGCAATTGAAAGACGTCCATAAGACGAGGCGCTTTTGCGCTTGCGACCGCGAACTTTTGACGATGAAGTCGCATACTAAGTAAGCTAAATACGGTACTACTCTGTAGAAGCCACAGCTCCCTTGCGAACCCGGCGCTTCTCAATAAACGGACCCTGGTCGAAGCCACACATCTTCGTGCCCCACCTCGAAACCCAACCTTTTTGAAAGCAATTTTTTTTTTCCAACCTTCCAAGCCAAAAATTTTCCTTCTCTCCTCATCACAAGCAGAGTTCCCACGAGCTTTTCTTGTCGAGCCTGCTCCAAACACCATGAGCAGTAGATCTCGGTGACGGAATCCTCCTCAGCTGTGACTTTGTCGTCACATTTCACGTCCCCTTTCCCCTCTGTCCTCACCATGGACACGCCGACGGTGCAGGATCCTCCAGCTCACGCCATCGAGCAAGAGCTGCTGGACAAGACTGCCGATTTGACCGTCCAGGAGCACGTCGTGCCGCCTGCCGACACGCCTCCGCACCGCAGCCATGATCCTGATTACAACCAGAAGCGCAGCGACCCCTTCCAGTTTGGGTCCCGGTACCTGCAGCAGGAGGACGATGTCTTCGAGTTCAATGCCTGGGATCATGTGGAGACTGACGACACGTACAAGGAGTACGCCGAGCAGCAGTATGAGATGCAGCGGCAGTCGCCAGTCTCCGACTTTGACAAGAGTGAGTTTTACCCCCTTCCTGCGATCGTAGCAAACTCCCTTTCATTCGTCGGCTTTGTGTGATGATATCACAAATTTACGCATAGTTCATCTGATTCTATGTGATGACAACTGCCTGTTTTAGTCTTTCGCTCCCATCTGACTCAAGCCACTTTGAAAATGATATTTTTGCATCATTCAATAAGCTCGGGAGCACTTTGCTAACTTTGTGTGTGCAAAGATAGGTTCAATTCGGATCCAGCCAAATGGTGGAACCTATTCTACAAGAATAACACGGCCAACTTCTTCAAGAACCGCAAGTGGCTTCAGCAGGAGTTCCCTGTACTCGGTAAGGTCACGCAAGAAGATGCTGGTCCCGTAACTCTTCTCGAAGTGGGCGCCGGTGCTGGAAACACTGCTTTCCCCATCCTGGCAAACAATAAGAACCCTAGACTAAAAGTCCATGCCTGTGACTTTTCGAAAAAGGCCGTGGAAGTGATGCGTGCCCATGAGGAGTACAACACAGACTACATGCAAGCTGATGTTTGGGATGCTGCTGGTGAAGAGCTTCCTCCAGGTCTGGAGGAAGGCTCGGTCGATGTGGTCATCATGATATTCATCTTCTCCGCCTTGAACCCACGCCAGTGGAAAAAGGCAGTCGAGAATGCCCACTGCCTCCTGAAGCCAGGTGGCGAGGTATGCTTCCGTGACTATGGAAGAGGCGATCTTGCACAGGTCCGGTTCAAGAAGGGCCGCTACCTGGAAGAAAACTTCTACATCCGTGGTGACGGAACCAGAGTGTATTTCTTTGAACAGGATGAGCTTGCCGACATTTGGTCTGGCAAGGCATTCCTAGCAGATGCAGAAGCCAATGCCAATGCCGAGGAAGAAAATGCCACGGCTGATGCCACAGCACCGTTTACGGCGGTCTTTGAAATAGAAGATCTTGGCGTAGACCGAAGATTACTCGTCAATAGAGCCAAGAAGCTCAAAATGTATCGTTGCTGGATGCAAGGTCGATTTAGAAAGAAATAGAGATTGATGAAAAAAAAAAAGATCAATATCCCTCTCGTCTAGATGAATCGTAGTCTGTTTAAGATCATAAGTCATTACGTTTGATATCCTCATGGTGTCTTAATCCTCCACGACCAGTGACTTATTCCGTAAGCTCACGCTAAGAGCAACTCTCTAAACTTGTTCCTGTCCTTCTCACCAAAGCCAATGCCATCTAGATACTTATCGGCGCCTCCATACTGATCTTGCAGGTGCCCGGCGACCTTGGCCACGAAATCAGGCGGGCAATCACCCCACGCGGGCGTGAGGCCCATCTCCTCAATCTCGGCGAGCCGCGCCTGCCTCTCCTCGGGCGGCGCCTCTTCATTGAGCGCCGTCTGCGTGAGCATGTAGTCGTGGGCGACGGCGTCGACGGACACGCCCAGGATCAGCAGGCATAGGGCCACCGTCAGGCCCGTTCGGTCCTTGCCCTGGGTGCAGTGTACCAGGACGGGGAGGGATGCTGGCTCAATGAAGGCGCGGAGGGCCTGTGCTTGTTTCGTGAGTGGGATGCGCATCATCTTTTTTCTCTCTCCTCTCGTTCCTATGGACGAGATGGTTTGGTAGAGACTGGGGGCTAGGCTATATACAAGGTATGTGCGGATTTGATGAGACTTGAGAACCACACGTGTATGTCTGTGCAACACATGAAATGGTGACTATAGCATGGAGATTCTTTTGGGGTCATGAAAAGTTTGAGAAAAACAACATACCTGAGCAATCTCTTCCCCAGACTGGTCCAATGTGTCAAAACCCATACCTACGAGACCCCGAGGCAACATGACATCATGGGCCATGATACGAATTGCTTCGATGCGATAACCGGTAAGATATAGCGATATCAACTTTCTACATGGTCACCCCCCAACCAGGTCAAACGATCAGTATAAACCCACGCTCCAAGTGAAATGCGCCTAGAACAAAGAGCAAGGGGAAGAAACTGTTTTCTCATGAGGATTACTTACAAGTACCTCCTCCAGCCCAGCTGCTTGATCAGGTGATTCTCAAACTTCTTGCCCGTGACCCGAATCTCGAGGTACCGCAGGCCGGGGATCTGGACGGGCTCGGCGAGCGCGGCATTGGACTCGAGCAGCGCCGGCACCTTGAGGTCGGCCGCCCGCTTCTGGGCTTGCTTGAGGTGCTCCGTCTTGGTCCGCAGGTCGATTACCGTCCGGACGCCGTACGTCTCCTTGAGCCGTTGCCGGTCCGCTGCCGTGGCGTCATCTATTTTTTTTTTGTTCTTAGTAAGCCAGACTCCCTCAGAGGTTAGGGATTTGGGGGTTGGCAAGATATTAGGGCAATGAAAAGGGACGAACCCACCTGGTCGGGCTGACCGGTAGAGTAAGCCTTCTTTCAGGGCTCTGCGTTGTGGTTAGTCGATTATAATTTACAAAGGTGTATATCAGATGGCAATAGGGCGAGACGATACCTTCTGCCAAGGAACTCATTCACGGTTTTGCCGACGTCACGGAAATTGAGTATATTGTCGAATTCACGAGACATGCTGGGATGGCCTAGGAAAGGGCTTGGTTTTTTCTCTTTTCAATTAATAGCAATTAAAGACTAAGGTCTTTTTCGTTTCGTGATGTTTACTTTTGATAAGTGCTGGTTTGTATGGACAACCAAATATTACAATTGGGGCAGGCAATGATGATGAGGTTGGGATATGTAATTTCTTGGCCCAAAGGGGAGCTCCATGGCCAACCATGTTTTTTAACAGGGTTTGGCCCAGCACGGTCAGGAACCGACTGGTGACATAAAACCCACCGGCTGTTACCGTGAGAAACCTCTGGAGAATTACAATGGTCGGATATAGTCAAGGATACCCCAATCTACATGGAAGTAAATGTCAGACTGTCAGATGAAATCGGATCTTTGGGAAATTATTGGGATATTGGGAATCCCATGCCATCGGTAATTGTGCAGGGTCATGATTGATTATATCAAAGAGAAAGAGAAATCTAGGTGGAGAGAGAGAGAGTTAAGCATCACCTTGCAACCTTTAATCAAGCGTACGAACCACGCAATCCAGTGCAGGTAGAGTCAAAAGATCGACGGCACTGCAGGAACAAAATCTATTCCCAAAATCAAGTTCAAAAAGGCAGATCAGGGTAGGTCGAATGGCAGACAAGCATATACGTACAAACAGTGGCCAGATCAAGCCCGCACTTGTGGCTGGCTATTGTAACTGGCACCGGGTATGTTCCGTTCTCTTTCACTGCCGACGTAGTCAATCCATCTAGGTGCACAAGCGTCCGGTGACGCAAGTGTCCGCACTGGAAATAGTTTCAGGTGCCCAGACTTTTTGGAGCGAACGGGCTACGGGCTATGATCTGGATCGCAAAAGAAAAACAAAAGCCAAAGAGAGGGGGAAAAAAAAAAAACTAAACATTCATTAGGTTAAGATTTGAACTAGTGACTTTAGTGAGATCCTCATAGGAAGACCCTTGGACCCAAGGACTTCGAGACCAGTTGCATCTAAAGGAGCCACACACGGACGGGCCAGTCGGCATCCCGCAGCTTTTGTGGGATTTTTGTATCTTGACATGGACCTGAGCTGCCTTACCTAAAGCAGATCTGAGTATCTGCCCAACTGCAAGTCACTGCTCAATGTGGACTCGCGATGAGGAGGCCCGTGACGAATTCTGGGGGGTCTCCCCTGCAAGCAGGAGTGATGTAGTGGACACCAGGGATACTTAATCGGTGCGCGACAGCCTCTGGCTCTGCGGATAACACGCCGCACCTGTCACATTGGTGAAGCAGAGAAGTGCGTTTGATGGTTACACAAGTACGCATATTTCCCCCTCTAGTTTTCTGGAGCAAATGTATCCGCCTGCTGCTCGCAACCAACAGTTGAGCCGTATTTTCCGGGATTGACATCTTGCACAGAGGAGTAGGAGAGGAAGAGAGAGCAAAACAAGCTCTGCGATGCGCGGCTATCCCTCGACTTTTGCTCGATCGAAATTGGGAAATATTGGAATTGTGTCTCTCTTTTCTGCTGCTTTATTCCTAGGAATCCCTGTCTCACTGCTGACCGCATCACCCATCAAATAGTAATAAATCCCCCCCAAAAACCATCATCCTAGGATCGCGCGGGCTATCCGTCAAGTGCCACATGACGTCACGGTCTCGTTGCTGCTTGGCGACGCTTCCCACGGCACATCATGTTACTTGCCCATGCTCTCTCTCTCTCTCTCTTCGTAGTCCCTGAGAGACATTGGGATTGACGAACCAAACGTCGTCCGATGCCCCCTAGTGACTCTAGACAACGGCACTACGACGGCACTATGATGAGCGGCCTCTTTTTCTTCCCTCTCAGTCTCTTCTCCGGGCCCCGCTCCAGCCGCTCCCCAGTCGCCTAGCAGCCCATCTTACCTAGCATCACCATACCTTACCTCGATCTACCGCACATTAGTCTTCTTCTGGTACCTAGCTACTGGCATGCCTCTCTCTCTCTCACCCTCAGTCTTGGGATCAGGGCCCAGGCTCAAGCTTTTCAGACCTACCCTTTGAGTACTTATCTTGTCATTGTCCCGTGTGTGACGCTATGATGGAAAGTTCCATCTGTTTGGATTGATGACGGGCGCCTCTTATTTTTCTTCTTCTTCTTTTTAATCCTTAGACCGTTACCTCCTCCTTTCCTTATATCTGACAAGCTCCAACGTTTGTTGATCCTATAATCGACTGGCCAACGTTCGAGTTATTGGGTCGAGACCTTTTAATTTCGCCAGACTCCTGGAAAATAAACGAGGGCGTATACCTGACACCCCCAATACCTGGACCTCCCCCTCCGACCCAACCGAGCTCTTGACAGTATATGTGGATCTTGGTAACTCGCCAGGGATGTCGACCGGGACAATACTGCAGCCAACCAGCCAGCCGCAGCCTGTCGTTTGCTCGGTATGCGACAACGCGCTGAGGAATGCTGCCGCGGCGCAGAAAACCCATGACGACACCCATAGTACTACACATGCAGGTGCGAATAAGCTCGTTCATTACTATAACTATATCATTTTTCCCGCGAGGCTTTCCGTTTATCTGTAGTTAACACACCCCTCACCCAATAGCACACTCCGGCAGACTTGTCTACGCCAAACCTCAAGATCTCCCTAGTTATCCATCCATCGGCCTGCTCCCAAACGGATCCGCTGCCAGTGCTGCTGCAACCCTGGGTTGGAGTGCAAAGAAGTCGCCCGAAATTTGGAAGCCTGACAGCTCAAACTCAGCCTCGACTGCTGCTCTGCTGGCACAGAGCCGCAAAATGCCCGTAGCAGCTACGTCGTCACCCAGCAGCCACGGCGCTCAAGCTGCTCTACTTGCCCACAAGTCGGCCAAGAACAATGAGCCTTCGAAGCCGGCACCGTCGGACCATGGCCATTCCGCCGCAAACCATGCCTTTAGATCAGGTCGTGCGGCAGAGCTGTCTTTGACTGACCAAACCAAGACTCTGAACCGTCAGCGTTCTCTGATAGCTGCCAAAGGCGCCATGACTGTCCGACCCAGGTCAAACACTGCCCCTTCAGCCAAGGAGGATTATCCGGACAAGGGAAATGCTTCCAGCAATGCCTTGAAAGCCGCGACTGCCGTGCACAAGGCACCGCGCCCGAATTCGATGCAGCCCAAAGGTGGCGCTGTTCCCGTGACTACAATGAACCGGCAGATGTTCACGTCACATCCTCCTGTAAAGCCCGAGGTCGAAGAGCAAAGTCGCGAGGATCAATTGCATGCCTCGGCTGTCGCAATGGCCAAGAAGATGTTCACTCAGCAGCAAAAAGTCATTGACCAGACAAAGAAGGCACACAACAAGGATTCGACACCCCTAAGGCGCACAAGAAGCATCAATAGTTTGAGTAGCGAGGAAGAAGTCAGACCGATGCAATTCAACAATCTCCAAGACGCTGCATACAAGCTGGCCCAGGAAAGGTTGGCTAAGCTCCACGAAGACCACTTGAAGACCAGAGAATATCAGGAATACTACGGACAGTCGAAGCAAATGCGAAGGTTTAGTGTTCGGGGCAAGCTTACTAGGAGGAGGTCCAATAGCGATGGCGACATTGTCGAAGACCAGAAGAGGTCACAGCAGATCAGAAAGCAAATGTCCATCTTCAACTCCAAGCTCTCGCAAGTCGACACGCAGAAGCGACAACAGGACCGCGATGCTCTTCTGGCTGTGGCGCAGAAGAACGTGCAAGCACGTATGAAAGGTATCGATGACAAGATATCAGCTGAGACGGGCATGGTCCCTCCCTCCACCACAAAGAAATGGGAGGCCAAGGCGCATGCTACAGCACAATCTCGCAGCGACGATCGAATGACGCATCATGGAAAAGTCGATATTGGTGCTGGCAAATTCATGAGCCAGGAAGAGATTGATGCGATTGCGGCGGCCAATGTCAAGCCTACGTTGGACGAAATCAACGAGAAGGCTGAGAAGGAACAAGCTAGGCTGACTGAGTTGAGGCTCGAGGCTGAAGCCAAGAAAGAAGCCCACGAGAGGGAAAAGGCTCGGGATCGAGAGGTTGCCGCTGTGGCAAAGAAGTTGAAAGGTGAGCTGTCCTGTGCTATCGTACCCTTCGAATTTCGACTAACAGAACTTTCTACAGAACAGGAGAAACTTGAACAGAAGGAGAAGAAGGCTGAGGAGAAGCACGAAGCCAAATTGAAGAAGGAAGCAGAAAAGATCACCCACGAGCAAGAGAAGCGCCTAAGCAGGTCCAGAAGACATCACAACTCACTTTCTGGTAGAATTTCGCTGCACCGTCTTCGCCGTGATGCTTCACCAGAGGGCATAGCTGAATACGGACCAGATGGAACTCTGACACACGATGAGGAGGAGCAAGTCGCACTCAACGACATCGGCCAGCCTGTTAGGCTGCCGGCCACTTCGAGGACTGACAGGGCTGCTAGAGTGAGCATACCACCACAAGGCGACAGGCAGACAAAATCGGAGAGTTCATCACCTACCGACAAAGCCTCTCAGGGCGCCAAGGTCAAGACCTGGTTCAAATCCAGGTTCTCCCGCGGTTCTAGATCGGATGACGACAGGCCTGCAGACGGTGCCAGGAGGGGATTCATTGGCGGTCATGCCCTCACTGGACTAGACAGTAACAATGCCAGCACGACTAGCCTGGACGGACGCAGCGCTAGTATGCGTGCTATTGCCATGGCCGGCCGGCAAAGAACAGATGCTTCTGAAGCCACTTCTGCTGGCCACAGATCAATGGCCAACGCTGACGATGTGTCGCCAGTGAGCAGCAGCGAGGATGAATACTTTGACGAAGCTAGGGACCACATGGGCACCGAGCTGAGTCCACCGCGCCACCTCCAAGATCCTGCGAAGAAGAAGAGCCACAGTCCAGTCCGGGACTCCAGATTCCATGAGATTCTCTAACGAATATGTATTCTATTGTTTTTATCTGTCATTATATATGGATGACAATTCATGACGACTACGACTTACGAAGTAAAAGAAGGGCATACACGGACAATGCAGGATAAACGAAAGAAGCTGCAATGGGAAGCAATATATCAAAACGTTATTTATCTGGTTATTGGTCAATAGCGGCTTTAGCGTTATGATCATGATGAGGACAGGGTTGATGTAGCAATACAATATCTCTTTTCGCTCTTGAATCAAGCAATAGTGATACAATTTTGACACTGGGTTTTGTACTAATAAGCAATGAACGCCCACGGATTCGAGAGTTATATAACAAAAGACAGCTTTTTGGTTCATGCTAGATCCAGCATAGTTGATCCGAGGGTCGAGCTTGCTATCAAGTACTTTCTTTAATTCCTGCAATTGTTCCCTAACAAGAACCCTGTTTTGTAAGTCAAGGTGAAGAAATTTTCGAGGGTCATTTGAGTGACGAGGAGCTCAGAGCACGGGTGGGCACGACGTACACAGATCCAGGGAACATCGTGGCCCATGTCGACTATAAATAATAACGGCCTGACTCAATTGGCCAAGATGTGGGTCAGTCAGCCTTTCTTTTATTTTCATCGTATAGAAAACTGACCAAAATTTGAATATGGGGCGACAGTCATTAGAAGTGAATAAAACGGTTTTTCTTCTTCTCGCGAGAATATTCCAAGTGTCTCTCCATCTGGACCTGTCAAATGATTATTGTAGCTGCACTGGCTTTCGTCACTGCTTTGGCGACTTGAAGACACTCTCGGCTCTCGAACTCTGGCCGGGCATTTCAACATTTCTCTCATAACTTGGGCCTAATTACGGAATCCTTATTTGTTTTCGCTTGGTTGTCGTGCAAGTTGATCTCAGTATGCGCAACACAATCATTATAGCTGCGACTTTGCTCGCCGCGGCTATACAATCGACACACGGAACCGACACGAAAACCCACGAAGATGACCTTATGGTGGCAGCGGCGGCATCCACGATACACGACGGCTCACGCATAGGCCAGATTGTAGATGGGCAATTTATATTAAACACGACGTTTCTCTCGCTACAACCAGAAGACTGCCAAAACGCCTGGAATTGGATGCCCATAACTTTTCCTCATTGCTCCTACGTGCGGCGGAACGCTACCACGACAGAGGCAAAGAAGGGAGGAGAAGAAGACGAAGAAGAAGATAAAATTTACCTCGACTGGACTCTCCTCCTGCCGGGGACGGGCCAGCGGCGGCAGCAGTGGTGCGAGGCCATTATCCACCACACGCTCCAAGAGTGCGGCCTGGCCGACGCCGACCTGACGGAGCGGCGGTGCATCCGGGACGACCGGCGCACGCTGGTCGCCGGCTACGATCCCGAGCGCGGCGAGGCGGGCGAAGATGTCCTCCTGTATGGCGTCCATGTCGGCTTTCGCATGGCCCTTCGCCGCTCGACGGTCGCCCCTAGCGGCAGCAGCAACGGCAACGGCAACGGCAACGGCAACGGCGATAATAATGTCGAGTGTGTGGCTCGGGCGATTCGGGCGGCCACGTGTCGGACGGTTAATGTGGCAGAGTTGGAGTGCTTTGAGCTGGATCAGGAACTCATCGGGACTGTATGGTGATACCTTGTGGCTTGCCGCCGCACAATGTGTTTCTTTACTGTTTTCACCTCTCACGAAAGATGGCCGAGAATCACACCAGTCAGGAAAAATATTGAAATTCATGCTTCGTAGTCGTGTCGACGCATGATCATGGTGTAACGATCCCGAGATACTGTCATTTTTGATCGATTGGAAGCAGCAATGCTGGATCATGACAATTGGCGAAGAGCATGTCCTCTGATCAGTGGAGATGATGTAATAATAATATTTATAGATCGACTTCCCAACGGTACACAAATCTATGCATAATGTATCTAGGCTTCTGAAGAAAGAGTATCAAGACAGTTGGTCCAGATCATGAACCATTCCCAGCAAACATGAAACTGCTCTTTTTGCGTGTGTCATGTCGCTTTCATTGGTGATGGTTTCTCAATCTCATCATCCTTCACCGAGAAGTCGTGTCCTGAAAATGATGACTTGACACGAAAGATGCGAAGCTTCTGACCTGCAGTAGCAGAGAGTAAACCAGACAGACACACACAGGGATAATGTGAGTAATATGCAAGTGACAACATTGGATCTTTTCCAGAGTTCAGTCACAAATGTTTTGTAGGCTCATGGCTCATGCAAGGCACGCACCATTACCGTCTGGCTTGAACCAAAGAGACCCCGCTATGATGTCTACCCGATTTCAAGGATGGAGGGGTCCCTGGCCCCCCTCTAGTCCCTTTGGATTGCCCCACTGACCGAGACCGCTGGACCCCATTGTCATAATTTTTTTTGCTGCTGCTCCGATTCGGCGGAGCTTTTCGTCGTGTCAATCTGTACAACGAGTCAACGGGTGGATGCTGCTATGTCTACCTAACCGCTCGTTTGCTGTCCAACATTTAACCTCTTGGGTGTTTTAGAGTAGGCTTCTGGTTATACTAGAATATCCAGTCTTCATTTTTTTGCCCTGTGCTTTCTTTTTGGTATACGCCGACAAACAGCCATCTGGGGCTGTTGATTTTCCTTCTTTCGACTATATTGTCGGTCCTTCGCTTTTTCTTATATTGGAATATTGAAACAGGAAGTCTACCCCGCCAATCACCGCTTGCGACCGATTGCCGCAGAAGAGGCGCCCCCAAGAACTGAGATCCGACTTCCCTTTCTGGGCTCTTTTCTTTCTTTCTTCTTTCCAAAATGACCGCATCCGTTCTCCACGGCAATACCTCAGAAAATGGCTGGGTTGTTCAGAAATTTGGCGGCACGAGTGTAGGAAAGTTTCCCGACAAGGTATGTTGGTTTCTTGGACTTGCCCTTGCGCCTTTTCTTCCCGCTCCCTCCACGCACGCGAGAGACGATGAAGAATAACCGCTGACTGTTGCGCGCTCTCTCTCTCGCAGATTGCCGAAGACATTGTACGGTACGATAGAATCAGTTCCTCACAGACTTGTGCAATCATACTGATGTTTGCCATGTAGAGCCAGCTTGGATACCAGCAAGGTTGTCGTCGTCTGCTCCGCGCGGAGTACAGGCAAAAAGGTTACTGGAACTACCAGCCGGTGAGTCAGGCAGTGCCCTCCCCACAGACAACAAGACAGACCATGGAAGCGACAATTTACTCACATACTGCGTCTTTCTCCTATATACAGACTTCTCGGCGTCTTCAAGCACCTGCGGGCTATTGCCGCCGCCACTAGCAACGATGCGACCCAGACCGAGTACCTGGAAGAGGCCAGAGCCCTGATCCAAGAAATCTGCAACGACCACATCTTTGCCATCCAATCCTTTGTCAAGGACCCAGAGCTGCAGAAGCAGGTCTCGGCCGATATCGAGAACGACTGCCAGGAGCTGATTGACTACATTATTGCCGCCAAGCGCTTCAACCTCGAGGTCAATGCTAGGTCCAAGGACAGGGTTGTTAGCTTTGGCGAGAAGTTGAGCTGCAGGTTCATGGCATATTTGTTGAGAGATAGGGTTCGTATTACTTCTTGATGGTATCCATGGTATACGCAATACCCAGATGGGCTAACTTTCTATTCAGCAAGTCGATGCCGAGTATGTCGACCTTTCCGATATCATGCACTACGACAGCTCAGAGAGCCTTTCGCCCACTTTTTACCGTGATGCCGCCGCACTGTTCCAGAAGAGAATACAAGCATGCGGCTCGAGAATTCCCGTGGTCACGGGCTTCTTCGGCAACGTGCCAGGTAGTCTGATGGACGGTGACATTGGCCGAGGCTACACAGATCTTTGCGCCGCCCTCGTGGCCGTCGGCCTCAAGGCCAACGAGTTGCAAGTCTGGAAGGAGGTTGACGGAATCTTCACGGCAGACCCGACCAAGGTGCCGACCGCACGGCTCCTCAGCTCCATCACGCCCTCGGAAGCTGCCGAGTTGACCTTTTACGGTTCCGAGGTCATTCACCACCTGACCATGGACCAGGTGATCAAGGCCGAGCCGCCGATACAGATCCGCATCAAGAACGTCAAGAACCCCAAGGGTCTGGGCACCATTGTGGTTCCTGACCCCGTACAGTCGCCTCACAGACAGATCAAGCGCTCGCCCCCTTCGGACCCGTCTGCCCGAAAGACTCCCAGGCGGCCCACTGCCGTCACCATCAAGGACAACATTGCCGTCATCAACGTACACTCGAACAAGCGGTCGATATCCCACGGCTTCTTTGCCCGCGTATTCGCCATTCTCAACAGTCACTGCATCAGTGTCGACCTCATCTCCACGTCCGAGGTCCACGTCTCCATGGCTATCCACTCGGCTGACGCGAGCCCTACCCACTTTGAAGCCGCCATAAAGGAACTCGAGGACTGCGGCGATGTCTCCACGCTGCAGCACATGGCTATCCTCAGTCTGGTCGGTGCTGAGATGAAGAACATGATCGGCATAGCAGGACGCATGTTTTCGACATTGGGAGAACACAATGTGAATATCGAAATGATATCCCAAGGTGAGTAGTAATGCCTACGTTCTAGGCACCCTTCGAAAATGACAGAACATTTACTAACCTGATTGTGATATAGGTGCCAGTGAAATCAACATTAGCTGTGTCATAGATGCCAGGGAAGCTACGAGAGCCATGAACATACTGCACACGAATTTGTTCACGTTTTTGGAATAGATGAATAGAATTGTATTTACGAGGAGTTTGAGATTGGGAAATTCCATCATTCTTGCATATAGTACATACATTGACTGATTATTCTTCACGAATGAAACCATGTCTGTATTCCTCATTTCCTCTGGGCATCTGACCAGATCATATACATAAGGCATTATCCCAAGTCCTGTGCCTGTTCTTCCTCGCCTTGTTGCGGCCTTACGCATTTGCTATACTTTTCCCCCCACAAAAGCACACAGCATATAGTAAACATCAAGGTTAGGGAGGGAGAAACACATGTTGGCAAAGTATATAAATCATCATCAACCAGTACTGTTTCTTTGTGTGTACTGTTATAAACCATCAGCTTTTCCCGCCCCCTCAACAACGCCAGTCTTGTCTTTCCCCTTATTCCCTTTCGGCCTGCCCCGACATGGGTGCAGGAAAAATAAAAACAACCGCTCATCATCAAACACAGAGGTATCAATAGAATAGAAACGAATACTGAAGAAAATCAGCTCAAAAAAACAGTCCCGCCTCCTATGCTGGCTGGCTTATGCTGTCCAAACAATCTAGCCTGAACAACAAGAAACGGTGTGAACAGAACAGGAATGTCCAAGCAACAAAAACAAGGACCAAAATGGCAAAACAAGAAAGCCAGCGCATCGCGGTGAGTATGCAATGGGCAATATCCCAAAAGGCGACCGTACGCCACCGTGCTATATGATCGTCCTTCTCATGCCGGCTTTTCTGTGCCTCGAAAAAAAAAAAAAAAACAGAAACATGGTCGCCCGTAATACCACATCTCTTGTGGTGTGGCGTTTAAACACCATGCCTGTAGAATACATTCCTTTTGTACAATGGGCCGAAGAAAGGAGGACATGGCAAATGCTTCGGTCTATAGAGAAGTGAACAACTAAGCAGCCTCCATGCTGTAGTACATCGTTCATCGTTGATTAATTGTAATTCATCTTGTCGTCCATTCGTATCGTCGTGTCAAGTCGTTCCTAGATAGCCCTGTCGGTTTGGGACGAGGAGATCTAACGACTTCCACAAAAGGTCAAATTGCCCATATATAGTATAGACAATCGGTGAGGATACTGGCATGAATTGACTTCTGCTGGGTTAGAGCTGTCAAAACTATTGGCCAAACTCGGCTTCTAGGCCCAGCTCTTGCAATTCATGACTGTGATTTTGAGGATAATCAAACTTGTCCAGCGGGAGCTCTTCCTCTGGTGTGCGCATTCCGATCCCGCTGTCGTCGGGGTTGCCTGATAGTCCCAGAGAGTCGCGCGTATGATTGTCCAATTGAGGTGGGAATGGCGCGCGATTCGCTTGAGGTGGGGCGGGCTTAGATGCATTATTGGTGTTGTCATTGTTGCTCTGGTTTCTATTCAGGTTGTGCGAAGTGTGTCTGCTTGGGACTTGGGCGGATCGTGACGGGAGGTTCGTTGCCTTGGGAATCGAGGATTTGAGCTGCATGAAGCCGCCCTGCTCGCCCAAAAAGCATATCATCTCATCGATCCAGCATTTGGTCACCCACCAAGATCCGAAGCTCTTACCCTGGTTGATGGTGATGTCGCGCATAACAGCAGTTCCCACACCTTGAACACACGATACCACATCCTCTGCGAGAGCGTAGGGAAATTTCTTCTGAAGTGCCTGGAGAAAGTTGACCCATCGATCGAGTATGTTCTGGCCACTTTCGCCGCCAAGGTTCTCGGTCTGTGATACTCTGCCACTCCTCGTGGCCACGTCAGCATACAGAGTCTGGCACTCTATATCCCAGGGGACGTTCTGAGGGTCCAGGAGGTCGCGGATCTCGGTCAGCAATAACATTACAAGGTCATCCATGCCGCGAGTCGGTACGACTTCCGCAACCTTGCGAATCCTAACCATTGTGATCCAGTCAATGTACATTTGGTCGCGATTGGCTGGGTTCGATAACATGTTTGCTGCTGCGTGAGCCGTCAAGTTAACACGGAGAGCTCGGTCCAAAAGAGCAGCGAAGATGCTGGCTGGGGCTTCCTTTGCCTGCACCACATGTCTCGGTTGGCCCTGGAACGATTCGCGAATGTGAAGCACGAGCCTCTCGGAGATATTGCGAAAGGTATCTAGGACTGGCTTCGGGACGACCTGCAAGGTAAGGTTGGAGATGATTTGCATCATCCTTTGGTACAAGACAAAGTCGCACTGTTCAATCCACAGTGCCACACCAGGACTCGAGAAGAGCTTTTGCACCGGCATGGTAAGAGTGCCTTGGAAGGAAGTGTACAGATGAAAAAATGTCTTTTCTCTGCAATAACGGATACACTCAACAAGGGATGTGCAGTGGCTGCGATACAGTGCTGTCAGGGACATTGCTGCGTCTGGATCAGTGCCTTCAGGTAGAAAAGGCTTGATCTGAGGCAAGACGAGCACGTCCGAGAACGCGTCGGCCGGTAGAGGCGTGAATGCTAGGCGCAGCATGGTCTTTGACGTTGTAGACTGGACTTGGTCAATGCTGGAAAAGTCTGGTGAATTATAAAAACTGTGTGCTCTGTTGTCATTCGACCTTGAGAGAGCCGGTGCGTCAGGCTGAGTAGGAAGCTCGGGCGAAGGAAGAGCAGCAGCCTTTTGCGCGTTGTGAGAAGGCGACTGCGACTTTGAGAACCTGCTAAAACTATTAGAGCTGTGCACTTTCACCCTTTGAATGGAAGCGTTGCAAATGAAAACATACGGAGCATCTTGGGCAAAGCTGCCAGAGTCCTGATACGACACGACTCCTTGGGAAGGCTCCTGGCTCTCCGGGACCTCATCTGCCAGATTGAAGTTCACATAGTGGTATTTTGATTCTCCACGGACTCCGAGTCTGCGTGTCTTCAGGCCAGGGAAGAGTACTCGAACCAATTTACCAAAGCTAGCAGGATTCAACACAGTCGTCCTTTCGGTGGCGCATCTCGAAGCATAGTTTGCGTATACACGACCCCTAGGCACCGAACCCTTTCCGCCGGAGCACACCTGATTGATCCATAGCATGGCAAAGACCTGTCGTGTACGTTCCGAGTTGGGGCCCCTTTCGTTCCCATGCAGCTCCTGGGCGACATCCGCCAGGTTACGGTGCTTGTTGGCTCTAAACAAGGCACGCATCTCGTGCTCATTGTTGGCGCTCGTCTTGTTCGAGGACTTGGCGTTGCCCATGTTCAACGAGTCTCCGTCGCCATTGTCATCCCGATCCATCATCTGGCTGTCATCGGCAAAACTAGTACTTGCGCCAAAGGAATCTGCCGAAAGTCCTGGATTTGACAGACCGTGTTGTCCATACGGCATATGGTGACCTATGGATGACTGCATGCTCGAGTCCATGGAGAACGACTGGGCTGGATGCATCTGCGATCCGGGTCGTAGTAGCATATCGTCACCAGGCAAATGGTGGCCCTGCAAAGCCATATCCCTCGACGGGGCGTGACTGTGGCCATGTGCATGTGCATGCGCTTGAGCCTGGGCGTGTGCTTGAGCATGGGCGTTGGCGTTCCATTGTTCCGTCTGAAAAGGACCGTGGTGTGGAGCAAAGCCTTGATCGATGTTTTGCTGGGTGGCAGTGCTGTGCATCGAAGCTGTCGAAGCTCTCGAAGGCGCTCTGGTCCTCGGGTGTAACTGATGATTTTGCGCAGGCATTGCGCCGGCCTCAGGAGGCTGGGACTCTATTTGTGTATTACGGTCAGCAAAGACGAAGCAAGAGGAAGAAAAGAAAAGAAAAAATAAAACCACGTCGCGGTGGTAAGAGTGGTATCAAGAGATGCAATTCGCCAGGTAAACAGGTGCAGTAGAGACAGGAACCGGGCAAGGAGTTGTCGTACCTGAGTCCATGGTCTCTGATGGGTCTCTGCCGTGTTTGCCAATCTGGATGTCTGTCTTGAGGAAATGTTGCCCTCGGCGCTATTCAAACCGTAAACACAGACTGGGTGGGCTGCCCGCTGGGCGCTTCGGCCGGGGGCCGTGTCGGGTCGTCGGTGGGAAAGCGGAAAAGCAAGGATGGGGGATGATGATGATGGGGCGGAGAAGAGGGAGCGAAAGAAAGTAAATAGCAACTATTGCAAATCAAGAAGATCAGATACGTAGTAAATGAATGCTCGAATGATCTACTCAATAAGTGGACGTGGGGTTGTTTGGTGGTGGGAGGAGTTGGTCGCGATGAGTTGGGTCCAGTCCAAAAGTGCACATTGCGGTTCTGGTTTGCAGAGAATGGAGAAAACACAAGGCGACGACAAGTAAACGAAAGCTTTGGTTGCCCCGACACCAAAATCCGGGCTGGGGGCCTTGGGCTTGAGTCAAGACAGGCGGCTGGGCAATGCGCTGCTGTGATTGGTCGTCCAGGGTGCGCCAGATGCGGCACAAGCTTGTCGATGCCAGAACCACAGCAAAGTACCGCAATAAGACGTTGCAATTTGTCTCTGCGGCGACGAGTCAAAATTCTTTAGCAAGAAAATTGCAATCTTCATTGGCGCGCACGAGAAAGCATCGGCGCTCATAGAGACCATTTACAAGATGCTATACTCGAAGCCTTGGGCATTATTTTGAGTCTGTTAGTATACCTGTGCACGAACCCTTGATTTATTTGTTGTGTCAATATACACCAGATACACGAGCTTCCCAGCGTGTCAAGACTCTTCGCGAAAGCGGGGCACCTGGCATCTCGCTCCTGTGTGGCTGGCGGCCCATGCCAAGTTTGGTTCGCTTCGCTCAATGCAGTAATGCCACAACAATACATTGTACATAGTATTTATGCAACACTTGGAAACGAAGTATTATGCGCCTTTGCCCGATCCCAGGCAAGTGAGAGCACGCACAGCTCTCGAAGGACACTGACGAGGAGGACCCAGGGCAAGCTGCATGAACTTGCATCATCTCACTTTATTGTCTCTACAGAGTATGATGCCGTCTTTGGTGGATTGCGGACTTTTTTTATTTATTTAAATTTTTTTTTTCTGTCGCATCCTTCCTCCGTTCTAGCGGACGCTACCTATCACACATACCCACCACCGACGGACCGACCGGATATCTTGCTGGCACGACCATAGTGAAAACGACCAACAGGTCCCATGACTTTGGCAGTTGGCAAATTGACTGGCATGTATTATTTTGCATGTTTTTATAGTAGTTGTCGAGTCACGTAGTATTGGATGCATCATTGATCTGAGCCCATTTGCAACAGTCTTTCCAGTCATTGGTAAAAATGCGCATCGGTTGATTACAACAGCTCCTTCTTTAGTCCAGAGCGCCGGGATGAGACAAACCTCTCTGGATAGATAATACAAAATACTGTACTTATCTGGCCTAGGTAGCTCCATTCCTTACTGTAGCACTACACATTAGATATGCCATCACTTGTTGTATGGACTTTACACCCATCATACCATAAATAAAGAGCTGATGGAAAATAGCGGGTAGCAAGAGCAGATGCTCAAGCTCAAAATTTAAGATCTTCTAATTATCCTAGATATTGCCGTGCTGGCTACAATTCTGTCATGTATCAGATCACAGGAGAATTTTTAGGTATGTACGCTGTCACTTCTGGAGAATCCCGTCCCACTTATTGGTCATGTATGCAAGTACATACGTTCGCACGTTGATGTTGCATGTGAATCATGTACCAGCTGCCGGTGCGTTGCAGTAGGAGCATCAGCCGGATTGTGGACACCCACCAGTCGTCATTCGTCTTGAGCGGACAGTCTGCCGGGCTTCGTCAGTGCCAGTCAAGCACGGGGGGTGGGTGAAGTCATACTATGTATGCAGTGTCATCATCGGCTCCTGAGCTCTCCTGAAATTCTCCTGATTCCTCCTCTTCCACACCTGTCGCAACAGAAGAAATAGGTATTAGCTTTGTTTTCTCGTGAGAGCTTCAGGCTTCGAAACACAGCATTTGCACCACTTTTCGCAACACTGACCACCGTCGTAACCCAGTACGTTAAGCTTCCAGCCCACTTCCGGCATCATGCCTGGATTACCTGCGGAAGACAGGTGGCCCGTCCAGCAGCTAACCCTAACATTGCCAGCTTGACATCACCAACAACTCCCCCACCCTCGTGCACCATTGTCCGTATCGACCTCGAACTTCCGCTTCAACCAAAACAACACAAACCATCATCAAACTCGCTATTTGCTCATAGCCAAGATGTCTGCCCAGGATCGTGTTCAGCAATACGTCACTCAGCTCGACAAGGAGGTATGTCGCCATCATCAACCCGTGGCCTCGCTTTTGGGGTCGTCGCATGTCCGTCCCTCCCCGAGAGGAGTCAGTCAGGCTAATCAAGAGACGTCTATAGCTTTCCAAGTACCCTGCTCTCAATAACCTTGAGAAGCAGACCTCCGTCCCCAAGGTTTACGCCGTCATTGGTCTCGTCACCTTGTACTTCTTTTTCATCGTCTTCAACCTGGGAGGCCAGCTCCTGACCAACGTTGCGGGCTTCGTCATCCCTGGCTACTACTCTCTCCAAGCTCTGTTCACCGCTAGCAAGGTTGACGACACCCAATGGCTCACTGTACGTTCAGCTCCTCGCGGCTTACCATGTCAGTTTCTTGATTTATTTCGCTGCTAACATCTTCGCCTCTAGTACTGGGTCGTTTTTGCCTTCTTCACCGTTATTGAGTCTCTGGTGAACGTTGTCTACTGGTTCCCCTTTTACTTTACCTTCAAGTTTGTCTTCCTTCTGTGGCTGAGCCTGCCCGCCTTCAGGTAAGATATCTCCTCAAGAAACTTTCAACGTTTGACAGCCTTCACTAACTGTACTTGCTAGTGGTGCTCAGCTCGTCTTCCGATCTTTCATCCAGCCCGCCTTTGGCCGCTACTTCTCGCAGTCCGGCTCCACTGCCGCCAACCTGCGCGCCAAGGCCGACTCGATCGGTAAGAGCGAGTAAGCAGTGCTTCTTTGCTGAAGCGCTGTTGCTGCTCTGCACCTGTATCACCACGAGACAAGCCATATATATATGATACGGTGCCGGTCGCACATGTAAACAAATTGCTTCGCCGACACGGCGATTTGACGATAGTTACGACAGAGTCATGAATGCCTACGTCGGTAGAATTGCCACTGAATAGAACGAACCAAGCTTTGGGACTTTTATTGGTCAAAGGGAGGAGTATAGGGCCGCGCGGGTGTCTTTCAAGGTCAAATAGAGAAACGCTACTGTAAACATTTTCCTAGTTTCCTACGATGAACGACATTTAATGAGAACAATCTCGAAAAATCCTATTCTATCGGACCTTGGTGCCGAATGTGCATCATCTGTTGCGTTGATACTTTTCCAATGTTCAATCATACCATGCTGAATGATTCGCTGTCAAATATTTTGCTCGTTTAAGACTGTGATAGCATTAGACAAGATGTAGTCTGACGGAATCATATTATCAATGCCAATGCGCATTCATGATTTCACAATACCCAAGGGGTTGATGCATTTCAGGGCGGCATCGAGGGAATACGAATTGAGCTTGCAAGGTTGCACACGTGTAGATGGTGGCAGTGTAAGAAATGCCGTCCTGGAGCGACTGTCAAAAGTGGGTGTGCCTGGCCTAACGTAGCGTGGCGGTGCTGCCGCGACTCTCCAGCGCTCTTGGCGGGAGATCAGCGTACTGCTAAGGTGCTAAGATAGATGCTGCCGCAGTATGAAACCCGACAGGTGATTTGAAACACTTTCCCTTCCATCTTTCAACCACCGACGACCCCAAGGAGAAGGAATACAATTACTTGGGCGAGAGAAATCGGAAAGTCAAGAGAACAACGAAGAGGTGGGAAAAAAGACACACGCGACCCCCGATCGAAGATGAGCTACGACCTCACTCGCTTCTAATTATAAATCCACGCCATTTGCCCGCCCGCCCTCATCGTTTCCACTCACCCTCGTCCGCAACTTGACTGCCCCTCGGGGCGGTCGCATTATTACAACAATAGAGATGCAGCTCAGTCCTCTGCAATCGCGCCTGGCTGCGTCGCTGGCAGCATCGTTCCTCTTGCTCGTCGTCTACCTTTTCCTCTTTTCGCCGCAATTCGCCCTCGCCGCTGAGATCCTGTCCGAGCATGGCGCACGCGGCGATGCAATGGACGTGTGGGCGCTGGCCGAGGATATGGAGCAGGCCACCGCAGAGTCGCTTGATTTGAGAAGCGAGATGTACGAGCCAGACTTTCCGCTGTTCGATCGGAGTGTCATTGGGCGCGCGCCTTCGGGAGTCACGAGCTTAACGAATAACGTCAAGAGCAACCAGAACCTGGACCAAGGGTCGTCGGTTAGGTTTGTCTTTGAGATCGCTTCGCTCTCTAGCAGAGAAATAGACAGTTCAGAGGCATTCGAGCTACGGAAGAGGCAGGAAGATCCGCAGGATACAGAAATGTTTGTGGCAGAGGATGAGCAGAATGTCACTGACCTGTCTGAAATCGAGCGACGAGCAACGCCAACCAAGACTCTTTGGATATCTGCAAATACCTGTATGCAACCCGACAGGCCCGCGGCAAATCAGACTTTCATGGACCCTCCGCAACTCACCTTGTACGTTTCAACGTCGAGCGACAACGACTCACCGGGACCAGCCGCGCCGCCCGACAACCAAGAAGTGCTTGTATTCGATGAAGGCGCCGTCATGTATAACATGACTTTCTCCGAAGACGTTTACTTTACAATTACTGCCCCGAATGTATCTGACTGGTTCACCTCATCTCTCTACAATGTCGATGTTGCAGCTTCAGTCGACCAGTCTTACCATTCATACGATGCCGACACGGAGCCCGACCTGGTGTGGGTTGACAGTGATTCAGGCGCTGCCTTGCTCAGGACCGGCAACTTGACCAATAGCTCTGATACGGAGCTCACCACAGCGCCATATACAATGTTTGCCTATTCGCAGAACGATGCAACAGTAGTTGGTGTTAAGAGGTCATACTGCGGTCTCAAGGAATACGCCGAGATTGGTGGCAGCCAATCAACAACTGCCTTGATGTCGACAGGCTTGACCAGAAGGGGTCAAGGCAATTCTACAAAGCAGGAATTCTTCATCACCGGATTGAATAAGAGTTCCATATACGAAGCTATATTGGTCCAGGAGCCAGGGACGACTGGCTCCTTGAACAAGAGGGATGATAATGTTGCTGGAGGCGGCGGTGTTGTCTTTCGCCAGACAGAATTCGACACCAAGTCAAGTAAGTACCCAAAAAAGAAACTGGACCATGGACACTCTGAGCAGCCTTTCTCACATTTTGCACAGGCAGCACATGTCAGGTTATTTCCAACCTCACCTTTTGCGACCAAACAGCGTATTCTGTCCCTAGCAGTTCAAAATACAGTAACAAAGTCGACGACCTCAAGGAGTTTTACGACAGCTATGCCAAGGAGATGTACGACAACTTTGAAAAGGCCTTGGCTCAGATCCAGTGCGATGCAGACAACACTTCAAAGTACTCGCTGGCCAAGACCTGTGATGACTGCAGAGATGCGTACAAGAACTGGGTCTGCTCTGTGTCTATCCCACGTTGCGAGGACTTTTCCAAAACAGATGATTTCCTTCAGATGCGCAACATCATGGCTACAAACTCTGACGGCAGTTCTCCCGTGGATCAATCCTTGAAGCAAATTTATGGCAATGCTGTTGCTTATAATTCTTCTCGATTAGCAAGAATCGACGACGAAATCGAGCCCGGTCCCTACAAGGAAGTTCTACCCTGCGAAGACCTTTGCTATACACTCGTACAGAGCTGTCCAGCCGCGCTTGGCTTTGGGTGCCCGACCCCGGGGAACATGGGCTTCAATACAAGTTATGGCCGGAGAGAGGTCAATAGCTCTTCCAGCGCCGTGACTTGCAACTTCCCAGGGTCAGCTCATTACGTATCGGCGGCACAAATGTCTGTGACGATATCATCAGCTGCGTTATTCGGATGTGTTGCTTTCGCAATGCTGTGGCTATGACCAGCTACCGGGAATTACTGCCACCATTATTGAGGCAGTTCCAGCCCCCTACCATCTTTAAAACATTCACGGTATAATTTATAACCGATGTGGGAGAGAGCAGCATCACATTTTTGGAAAGGGAAACGAGGTTCATGTCAGAGCTGGCGTTGGGAGTTTACGGGTTGATAGTCATTGGGGATGCTGAGAATTCTCTGATAGAAAGCAGGGAAGACAGCTATAGACTCAAGCTAGAATTTTTCTCATGATAACGGCCTGCTCGGCAGAGGCGTTTGATATTGCTTATATACCACACTTTTGAACACGTCACGACTGTTTCGAGATAGTAATGACTACCGCGCTCCGTTGAGCGAAGAGCTACAGTCGACTCGTAGCGGGTCATCCTCGTGCTTTGTTTCGTGATTTTTGGTGTTCTCGCGACGCAGGATGGGTATGCGTTGCTTTTTTGGCAACTCTGTGCATGAATGTCTACACCTTGGCGTGTGCGCCTGTCTGCACCTGTCAAATCATCCTCTCACGAAGCCCCGGACGCACTCATCCCTCAGTCCATCCAGTGCATGTAACATGGGCGCCGCGGGCTTCGTGTCCATTTGCAATTTTGCTCGAGAGATGTACTGCCGAGTTCGATCACGGGTTTCCTGGAATGGGGTATGACTTGGGGAGAGAGAGTGTGTGTGAGACGGCATTTTGCGCAATTGTAGCAAGATCCTTTTCTGCTTCTCTCGATCAAAGGGATAGAAGTTCCCATTTGCCGAGTCGTTGATCATTTCTTTCCCTTTTCAGCCTTGGATTGTTCGAGCGATTCTATCCTCTTCTCCAGATCCGCAATGGTGGCTACACAAATTCGCAAAAAGTCAGTCTGGCGTAACTTTTTGGGGGGTGGGTTCCCTGTCGAACGTATATGATGGGGTAGGAACTTACCAGCGGCGTCGGCCCTGATCTCGTCCGTCTCGAGCTTCATCCAGCCATAGTAGACGAGCTGATATGTGAAAATAGCCATGAGGGCGACCTTGAAGATGGGCCGGCTAAAGGTCTGCCAGAAGCTCGGCCGCTGCTGCGATGGACGAAGCTTGGCTGCTTCCTCGGACGACGACGACGACGAGTAGAGACGGCGAGGGGAGCACCTGGGAGCGGTTCCCTGTGCTCGAGCGAGGACGCGCAGCATCGATTGCCTCATGATTATTGTTGTTGGTATGTCTTTGGGGTTCTCGTCGAGCCGTAGTTTTGTGCTTGTCGAAATGTGAATATCAGAGCTTCTCAAGGATCTAATTGAGCTCGCTCTCTATCTGCCGCGCGCGATTGGACGGAAAGCTCGCGCCCTGTGGCTGGTGCAATTAAAGCTTCGGGCTTCCTGTGGAGGAACGCAGTGATCGGCGGGCTCGGTAAGCCTACCCGCGAGGAACTCCCAGTTCAACGGTATGGTGAAAAGCGGACAGCTGGGCCAAAGACCCCCCCCCCCTGTCTTGAACCCCAAATTCCGCTACCCTTGCGCTACATTAGCTAGTGGTGGGTGGTGTTAATTGCGGCCAGCAGCCAAGAGGTCCCCCAAGTCCAAGACCCCTTTGGGGGGGCTTTCCAAATGTGGCCATATTCGCGTCCGGGACAGATTTCAACTATTCTCCCCAAAGTCTACGTATGCGAAAAGCTATATACAACCTCATTGCACAATCCTTTTCTCTTTCCGTGACTCTTACATTATAGTACACTGGCAGATCTGTCCACTATCTTGTTCAATTCGAAGACTTGCGAAGCCGTTCGAAGACAGAGGCAGACAGCATATAAGTCACCACGTTTCGCGACTTAACCCCGGATCCCCTACTTGAAGCTCTCCTGCCGCAGATCGATCTTGCAACAACAAGACTTTGTAGATTTCACCACAAATCTTTCAAGAGGCCCTTTTCTTGCAGCTCTTGCAATCACATATATCCAATCTTTCCTCACACTCGATATATAACAAATTCACAATGGTGCGTCTCTCTCTACCCTTTAAACACACACTCGGACGACGACCATTGTTTGCTGACCTTGAATGATCCCCCCAACTACAGGCCCAGACACCTCAGCAGAGACGCGCGAACGCCAAGTTCGTCAAGGACCAGGACGCCCGCCGTGGCAAGTCAGAGGCCGACAGACAGGCACGGTCCAAGGAGGTGCAAAAGGCGACCATCTCGCCCATCTGGCTGAGTGAGTTCTTTTTCCTCGTTCTGCACCTTTTCAGCCAATCTCACTTCAATTTGACGTGGACGTTCCGCTAACCATATCACTTTCCAGTACTCCTCGGCTTTGTGGTCTTTGGCGGCGTCTTCTTCGAGGTCCTGCAGCGCATCTTCTGGCGATAAAGGGGGAAAAGGTATAAAGAACAAACAAACGAACATGGGACGGCACGCCGGTGCACCTGTAAGAGGAGAAGAAAACAAGTCGCCATCTTGAAAGAAGAGAAAGAGAGGCTTGGTCAATCATATATGGGCAGGCAGCATCGAATCATCAAAGGGGGCAAAAAGCTATAGAGAGCACAATGGCGAAACCCGGCTTGCGCCAGACGCTGGGAAAGATGAAAAGGCCGTTCCGATTGAGTGAGGTGGCATCAACATCATGCCTGACTCGGGGGGCATCTTTTCCTCTGCCTGTAAAAGCATAGCAACAGCATCACGATGTCGGGCATCATGGGGAAATTTTGAGTTTTGAGCGCACAGCTCCCAGTAATTGCAACAATAACAATTCCTTTTTCAGTTCACACATTGGCGCAAGTTTGGATGGCATAGGAGATTTGGTCCACTTCAAATGTATATATTTCTTTTTGATTTCAAAGGTGCAAGAACAAAAAAAAAGTAGTTCGCTGGTATCTTGACTTTTTCCGATGCGCCATCCATGAACTCCAGAGTTCCTGTAGAACTATGCATGCAACAATGTATAGGTAGTACACACGATCCCCTCGCGTTCCCTGTCCTTTTCAAGCACCGAGACCTCTCTTGCCACCAATATCCTTGCGGTTCATACCCGCCTCGTATTGTCGCTCAAGTGCGTCTTGCATGTGGTTGATGTCCTGTCTCGAGGAGCCGTAGACATTGGAGCCGGTAGCGGCGTTGCCGGCCTTTTTACCGCCCAACAGTCTCATGAACTTGTCCTGGCGTGCGCTGCCGCCGCCCAGGGCCTGTACGTTCCAAGTTCCCGCGTCTTCAGACGACGGCTGCTTTGTGCTCGTTGCTGGTGCGTCTTCGGGGGATGCCTTGGTCTTCTTCTTCTTGGGGGTTTCGGATTCGGGCTCGACGGCAACGTCGTCGGACTTTTTCGACTTTTTGCTCTTCTTGGACTTCTTCTCTACAGACTTGTCGTTGAAACCATCCTTGTCCTCCTCGTCAGCTTCGGCTTTGCGGTCTCGCTTGCGCTTCTTTTCGGCCTTTTTATCCAAAACAGCAGCCGACTCTTCTTCGGCGTCCTTGTCGTCACTGACACCCTCAGACTTGGACTTTTTGCTCTTTTTCTTTTCTTTCTTTTCCTTTTTTGACTTCTTGTCCTTTTTGCTGCTTGCCTTTTTGTCGTCCTCGGCGTCACTGTCCTCATCGGCCGTGGTCTCGGCAACAGCCTTCTACAACGAATCAATGTCAACAATCTGTGAGTCGAGGGCTTTGTTACTTATCGAGTGTCATTGGCACTTACGTCTTTTGCTGCTTCTAGAGCTGCCAGTTGGGTTCTGGCCAGCTCGGCTTCCTTCATCAATTCACGAGCTTGCGACTCGAGTTGCTCGGCGCGATCGCGCAACTTCTTGATGCGCTTTTCATCCTTGTCGGCGCCCATTTTTGGAGATTCTTAGAGGCAGTTTGAATCTCTGAAGCTGTCAATTGGATTGAAAAGTACGAATCTAAACGTCCAATGTGGGGTTGGGGATTTTTCCCTGTCGCAACTTCTAAAGCTTCATCCTACAATTCGTGGCAGAATTTGGGGAAATTTTGGCGGTGTCCTAGAAAAGTCAAGCGCGTATCGATGCCAAGACGTTTGGGAGGGCTCCACATGGGTATTGCATCGCTATACTCCCACACTATTCGGAGCCCTGTGGGTATCCTGTACTCGCCATCTTTCTTTTGCAGCTTACATATGAACGATACATGCTATTATTGTACTTGAAAGTATCACATCAGTCATTAGAGGAGAGACGTGCTCTCAAGGAACTAAGCAGTTCAGCTTTGCTCATTTGAAGCTTGTTGAGGTCAGTCCCCGTTGAGAGTTTCTGGATTCGCCACTTGTCAAGTCTGGGTTCTGTTCATCTCTTTGGTCTTCATTTTCTCCAACTGCTGGAGCTACTATACGCAGCCCACGGCATTTTCTTACAGACTATTAGTGTCAATCCTGATGTGTAGGAAACACGGGACACACCACTAACGGGTTTCAATGTAAGAGCCTCTACATGAAAGGTGCACAAGAACATCATACTGAAGGGAAATGCATATAAGGTAATTATAGTTTTTTGTTTTTATATATCAAAAGTGCAGGGATTATAAAAATCTTTAATTAGGAACACGGGTAGAAAAACTTATAGCTGAAACCTATACAGCCTCTTATACTTGACAAGACATTGAGTCATCTTAACTGTTTCTTCTTTATTGGGACAATTCAGACGGGCAATGGCGACGCTGAGAAGGATGTTGATCTCCCAGGTCTACTGGTAATATAATTGAAGAATAATAACAGTCGAAGGTGGTTGGCATGGCCATGTGATAGCTTGATACAGCCTTTCCTAGACCAATCATACCCATAGAGACTCGTATCTCGTAGCTCAGCTCGTCGAAACCCCGGTCCGGCGCGGCGACCAGCCCTATCCCCTTGGGAATCCCAGGCTCTGATATGGTTTTTTCACTATTGAGTCGATAAACTACCGAATTCGTTGGCTTGCAGTCGTAGACCCTTGAAAGTTGCATAACCTCCCTCGGCACACTGAATGGATTGGGAACAGTCGTCCCTATAGGTCACTGCGATGCACCCCGCTCCATGATGCATATGCCGTGCATATTCAAAGAGGGATGACGACCAGATATTGCGATAGATATCAAGTCCCGACAAAGTTCCTTTCATTACCGGAACGCTTTCGCCCTCGTATCTTGTCAGCTCGTACAGATTAAACGAAGGCTTTCCATGCCCGGCGAGTCGCAATGTTTGAGTTGATCGAGCCCACCAAGGCTTTTGAACTGATGAACCCATCATCCATTGCTGTCTGCGTGTTATCAGGTCTCTTATCAATCTTGACATGGCGCCTTTTCTTAACCCCAATATCCGATATTCCGGGTCCCAAATGGGCATCTCTCACACGGTTATGGCACATGTATCAGATATGGACAGGTCGTCAGAACTTGACGATCTTGGAACTTCACGAGAAGCATGGTCAGTACAAATGTCCCTGTATTTGAGATACGAGCTTATGTATCTTCGCTACAGGCCACTTTGTTCGCATCGCGCCAAACGAAGTCAGCACAACACACCCCGAGGTGATCAAGAAAATGATACTCACCCCTCAACTCAAGGTGCTTCTAGTCATGCATATAAATTTCAAACAAGTTGGCTGACAGTGTTCTCAGGGTCACTGGTATAAAATGATGGTGAGTAGAGCAACCCAACATTGACATGTCTTGTTAACACAATCCCTATTATAGAGATTTCCGGACTGGAGGTAAGCTGCCATCCTGCTACTTCACTACCATCTGTCCAAGTATGATCTCTGATTGACTATGTCCTAGATTCCGAACAGCCTTTTCAGTGTTGGAGCCCAAAGCCAAGATTGAGCTTTCCAAGCAACTCGCATCGGCTTACGCCATGAGCAATGTCATCAAGAATGAAGAGCAAATCAACGCCCTCATTGAGCGCCTAATGCAATGGCTAGACAAGTTCTCAGAGGACCATGAGCCGATGGACCTTGCTAAATTCTTCACCTTTACCGCCTTTGACGTTGTCGGAGAAGCCGTATTCTCCAAGCCGTTTGGCTTTCTCGAAAAGGGCGTCGACATTGACGACTGCATCGCCCAGACGCTCAAGTTCCAGAGCTATATTACCATTGCCGGGTTTGCCCAGTGGCTGCACAACCTGCTCGTGGGCAACCCCCTCGTCACCTGGCTCGAAATCATGCCGACAAACTATCTGGCCAAGACGTCCAATGCGGCGCTCGAGGCGCGCAGGAGCAACCAGGACGCCCGCTTTGACTTTGTGGCCCACTGGCTCAAGGCCCACGAGCAGAACCCCGATAAGCTGTCCTATCGCGATCTTCAGTCTGCCGTCATGTCAAACGTCGGGTGCGTATAGACAAACGATACCAGTCGTTTTCTCTTTCTCTCTCTCTCTCTCTCTCTCTCTCTCTCTCTACTAACAGAAATTCGACCTATAGTGCCGGCTCGGACACGGTTTCATGTGCCATACAGTCTGCCGTTTACCACATGATCCGGCACCCCGACGCGTGGCAGCGCGCCCGCGCCGAGATGGACCAGGCCCGGTCGCAGGACGGCATATGCAACGACGGCGTCGTCTCGTACGCCGACGCGCAGCGGCTCCCTTATCTGCAGGCGTGCGTCAAGGAGGCCCTGCGCATCTTTTCCCCCGTCCCCATCGGCACGCCGAGGGTGGTGCCCAGGCAGGGCGTCACCATTGGCGGGCGCTTCTTCCCGGCCGGGACCACCGTCTCGCTGAATACCTTTAGCATGAACCTGTCGACCGAGGTATGGGGCCCCGATGCCCGTGACTTCAGGCCCGAGCGGTGGATGGTTGAGGATACCAGTGCGCTCGACAAGAACTTCTTACCGGTAACGTCTCCCCCCTTTACTTCTTTTACTGTGGGAGAGATGAAATAGCTCTAAACTCTTTGGAATTCACTAGTTCTCGGGTGGTATAGGAGTCTGTGTAGGACAGCACCTGGCTAGGATTGAGATATTCAAGATACTGGCCACCATAATCCGGGATTACGATATTGCTCAGGTGAAGCTGGAGCAAGAGTGGAAATATCGTGCATATTTATCGGTAGTGCCTCGCGATTGGCCCGTGTATATCGCAAAAAGATCTGCTGCTTGAGGAACACAGAGCATATCAGAAATGAGAGAGAGACCCCAGCACCGAACATGAATCTCTTGAGCACAATGATTAGTTTATGTAAAATTCAAATCAATTCAAGGCTCAAATTTGATTGGAAATTCTAGAACGCTTTGAAACTTCTATCCATGAAAAAGGAGATAGGCCAGCCGAATCCAAACAGTAGGTGTCATACATGGGGTATATAGGTTGGGAGATGTACTCTTTCGCTTCATCAGATGCAGAGGGGAGGGTACCAGGGGAAGGGGTCATGAAAGGAAAAAAAAGGTATCCCAAATTATGCACAAATCCATCCCGTGAACAAGAAAATAATCCTACAAGTCGTCATAAAACAAATCGCCGCCGCCTGTAGCACTACCATCATCATAGCTGGTAAAGCTCTGATAGCTGTAACTCGACGTTGTCACGGTGGGATACGCATCGTTGCTGTAGCCACCGCTCGAGTACTGTCTATAGAAATCATCTCCCACCTCGTCTTGAGTGGGAGGGTAGTCGTAGTAGTAATCGCCGCCTTCGTCGCCGCCTCCTGTCCCTGCGGCAGCAGCAGCTGCTGCCGCCGCCGCCTCATCGCCACCGCTCCGTCTTTGGCTGTTGTGGGAGCCGCCCGAGCTGTGCCCGTGGCCGCGCGAGAGCACGTGTCGCATGCTGAACGAGCCCCAGGGCAGGCCGTCGCATTCCTCGCCTTCCTCGGCCAGCTCGTCCGAGGATGGGACCGCGTAGCTGCTGCCGGCGAGTTCCTGGTTGCGGGAGTCGCGCTCTGACTTTTCTTTTTGTTCTTTTGCTTTTTCGCCTGTTTGTGGGAAAGATGATCATGTCAGTCGATATACATAGATAATGGGAATAGATGAAAATTTCCGAGAAAAGAAAGCAGTAGATATTGGAAAGGTTTATCTTACGGAATTTCCGCTGGGCCAAGCGGTTTTGGATGCGCCGCCGCTCCTCGGGCTCCGTGACATCGGACCAGTCGTCTGATTTTGTGTGCTTGGGTTTTGATTTCGAAGACGAGTGGTGCTTAGAGCTCGAGCTCCTGCTCTTTGACGAAGCTGACGACGAGGTCATTTTGGCGTCTGTCGGGTTCTTGTGACTCTTTTCCCTTGCTCCTCCTTCCTCCTCAGAGTTCGACTCGAGGGTGGCTTGCGGCCGTTTTGGGGCAGCCCGTGTCTGGTGAGATGATCCCTCAACTGCCTTTTCCTTTCCTTTAGAGGTTGTAGGTAAAGCCTCTTGCCTCTGAGGCTCCTCTGGTGCTTCGACTATACGGACAGTCTCCTGTGATGATGTCTCTTCGGAAAAGCTCCTTGGAGACAGACTCATGAACTCTCATAAAACGACTGCCAAAACTGAGAGTGTTTTGCAGCTCAGGCAGATGTGCAACAAAATTGCAAGACGTTTTGGTGCAAAGATCAACACTGATAAACTCTTGTGCCCAGAGAGGTAGGCCAAATATAAAGTACAATAGGCAAAAGAAGCAGCTCTATCAAGTCGAGTTTGATATGGGGAAATGGTACAGTGCAGTAAGTAATCATAGAAGACTAGATGTGAGGCAAGTGCTCGAGAATAGGCTGACGAGTGTGTCTAGACTATTTATATATGATGACTCTGATAGTCAAGTGTCCAATGAAAGAGGGTTGGTGATTGCGGTGCATACTATGATGTAGCGCTCTTCTAAATGGGTCGTATAGTCGAGCAAGTAACACGGTTACTACAAACTACAGGCCCCATGCTTTTTGGGATCAAGCAAAGAAGCGGCAGCGTGAGACAAAATAAGACTCATATTGAAGCAGAGGAATTGGCAAGGGAATACGAAATGAGAGGTATCTCCGGGGGCTTCCAAGTCTGCCTGCCATGCCGCGCGGACTACTTACACACATTGGTATTTTGGTTATGATAGTGTGTAGACACGTAGGTAGTAGGTAGTAGGTAGTGAGATAGGTAGGTATGTAACCCATAGGTAGGTTAGTAATTTAGGCCCTTGTTTTTCTGCCTTGAGCCATCTTGGGTAAAGTTCCAAGGCATCCATCCTGCGAGGACCAGGCCCCAACCGTCCACGAGGGACCATTCTGCGACGAAAATGTTCGGGATGCCTTGGCGGAACTTTTGACGATCCCTGTCGTTGTCTGGAAATGAAAAATTACTTCCGGTTTTCTTGTACATATCCATAGATGCATCCGAGCTGCCAAAGAAAGCGTCAAAAGGTGAAAGTCAGACGTGTGTGTGTGTGTGTATGTGTGTACTGTGTAAAATGCGTTGCTATATTTTGGACTGGCCCCAAAAAAGAATGCGGCTGGGTTCATGTTCCAGGCTACTGGGTACAGGGTCAGCGGCCGTTTCTAGGTATCCACCCGCCCTGGACGGGAACGATCCGGAAGCTCGTCTAAGATGATCGACAGGCTCCAGGGGGGTCAGTCCCATCGATAACATAACTAACATCATTGACCAAAGACACGAACTGGAATTGCATAGTATCGTTTTCTTATTGTCATGATCTGGCGATTATAAAGCCCAATGCTTCTTGTTATTATCCATTATAACATCAATTGACATGCAAATTGCAATTGGAAACGGGTTTACTCTGATGAAATATTTGGTATAATTGATGTAGAATCTCATGAAGAGCTAATAGACCCTCTGATGCAGCAGTTAGCTCCCAGGAAACATTAAACGCAGTGCTAACTCACTATAGTATCTTCTGGGCCAGATGACCACTCCCAAATTCGTAGCGACGGCAATGATTCGGGTCCTCCCCTTCAGCCCTGCCACGATTATCAGGGGGTAAGAAAGGGATGCAATCAACGCTCATGTAATGCCTCAGTTTGAAGTGAGCACTTTTCCCTCATGTCTTTGCACCTAAAAGGTTAGCTTGCCTGCCCTGGGTAGCGCAGGAACTTTTTTTTAGAGGATGCTTCTTTGGTGCCTGGGGCCTCTAATTCGCTAGAGGACGACTCATCGCGACCTCACATGACCCGCCTATGAATCACATTCTAAACGCAAAAAAGGTAAACTGGCTTTTTCACGATCTCCTACTTCTGCCGAAAGCAAGGGGCGCGGACCATTGAGTGTTCACTTGTTTTGATTCTCGTGATGGGGCTCGGAACCAGATCCGATCATGAGCGATATAATTGTGTTCCATGGACATTTCATCTTTAATTCCCGGGCTTCCAATGATGACGTTCCTCCACTATAATTCTCCAAATCCATTTCAGGTCTTTTTTTGGGCTGATGCCATCCCGCTCACGAGCGTTTCCCGGGTCGGTGGTAAGCCGCAAAAGAGTTGCTACTCTCGCCTCCTCCCATTGACGTTTCTTCATTCAAACACCACTTCTTCTTCTTCTTCTTCTTTTTTCTTGCGTCGCTAGCACAGCCTCGGTGAAAAGAACAATTGTGCTGTTGTACAGACATGCGCACACTCTCATCGTCATCGGCCTGAGATGCTCTTTCATGTATGACTAACTACCTGGCTGGTAAAAGAGTCAAGATACCTTCAAACCAACTGCACACCCGTCTGTTATGCCGCGTAACGTACCACTTGCCCTGTCACGCCGCGATTCCGGTAGCAGAAGCTACAATTCTGAGATCGCATCGACCTTGACCTATAACACTGCCAGAAAAGAATATGCACAAGCCATGACGAAGTCTTCCAATGCAATTGGGAAATTATATGGGGGGGAAATCCCCCAAACTCAGCCACCTTGTCAGTATCAGTACCGTCATCTCGAGATCTTTTGGCGATGCAGTCATTGTTTTCATCAGACTATTGTAATTATTGACCAGTACCATAGCAGGCAAGTATTTATTCACTATTTGCTGTAACGTCACCTCGGGGGTTTGGGACGCGTGCAACTTCCACACCATATTCAACAATTGATCGATGCGGCTGAGAAATATTTCAAAGACGCACGTCAGCTTTGATCTTGGAATGGTGTCTGCCGTTGCAATCATGAGCACCAGAGTACACTCGATGAGAGACTCAGACGAATGAGCACTGACACAAGAGTCGGCGTCGCCGTCTTAGTAGGTCTCTGGGACGCGGTGACTACTCGTCCCAAAAGTTTTTTTTTTTTCAAATGACTGTATGATCTGGAGCCATATCTAAGCGACCACGATGGCTGTATTTGATGGCCAAGAAGAAGTGAGCCTTGCAGCACCTAGATGAATCCCCTCGACAGGCTGTCAGATTCCGACTAACCAGATTCATCTCATATTGCAAGGGGGACAACAATACGGACTGATGAGAACTATAGGCCAAAGATTCAAGTCCAATCACGTCAAGAATATGTGGACATGTGCAGAGATGCAAGAATAGAATAGTGTCACATGATGGACAGACAACCTTTCCCACATGCTGGGGTCTTTTTTGCAAGCTACAATCTGCAAGTTTTTTCAAACACAACCTCTTCAGCCCTATGGGAAAGAAAAGAAATGCTCAATGTGGCCTCGGTAGTAGTTTTTACCGCGCGTCAAGATGTCGTAGATGCAAAGAAAACAAATGGCTGCCTGACGCCAAGACATCAGTTTACAGTCCCATTCCAGGCTGCCAGTTTCAACGTAATCCCACTTTAAAACAAAGAAAAAGAAAGGAGCCTATAGCACATCCAGGAACCTTGCCGAAAAGCAAAGATTGTCCTGTCAGCTGTGCTGAAGTAAGCACATGATGGCTTGCATTGGTCTTGTTTTTTTTTTGTCACCTCTCGGGCCGTTCATGTTTATACTGTAAGCGATCAAGGAGACACTCCCCTTGGCTGGGCAACTGCGCCAACTCTCCAACTCGAATAGAACTCGAGAAGTGGGTTGCCCAACTGCGCCAACTTTCACCTGATACATCAACTGGCTGACTTTTGCCCAGATCTGAATCGCGAAACTTTTACATTTCTATCCTTTTACCATGTACAGAAAAAAGAATGTTGTGACTCACTCGCCCAGCCCCCACCGTCCCAGAGTCCCTCCTGAAACCCTTGCCCAACCTATATCATATAGAGCATAAAGGGAGCCTGTCCCGATTTAGTGACGTACCCGTAGCACACACACACCCCATCATATCATAGTTACAAACTGGGCACTCATTCCCCCACGCAAACCCCAGAAAGCTTGGCCATTGACCCGGCATTATGGTCGACCCAAAAGGGATGTGTGTGGCAACGGGGATCTTTTGAACCCCCGAACGCCCTGGAACATTCTTTCTTCATCTCGGGTGCGGCATCCGGACTGGGAATTGCCAAAAAGACCTTCTCTTCTCCGTTGGGCCTGAAACATTGATGGAATACCATGTGTAGCCATTTTTAGGGAAACAGGCAAGTCGGACGCAAAGACGCGATCTAGGTGTGCTGCCTGATGAGTTGGGATGTACGAAACTCCCAAGGTAAACACTGATATGCTTATAACGGCGTGACATGTAGGTAGGGAGTTTCTTGTAGGAGCCTCGAAGCATAGTCAATCCATGGCGGGTGGGTTGATGTCTACACAGCGCAGAGGATTGAGTCCACGGGAAAACGAGAGCTGAACTGGCCAAGGCTATATGCATTGCAAATATTCTATTTTGATCACATGACGCTACATTCCAGGCCGTACATTGCCCTCTCGACATCACGCTTGATTTGGTACCAGTCGGCTCGCCGCTGTGCATACTCGTAAACCTCCTCGGCTCTAAAGATGCCACCAAATTTGTCACCATCGGCAATGACGGTTGCCATTTCTTTCGCATGCTTGCCATCAATCAGATAAATCTGGCTAAGTTCCCGCAAGGCCTTGAAATATGCGAGCAGATCCGGGTTCTTCAAAGTGCGGATATACTCAAAATACAGATTCATGTCTGCAATCAGCTTGATTGCTCCTTCTGTACTGATACGCAGTCTCTTCAAATGTTTGCAAATGGCTGTAAAGAGTCGAAGACCGACTTCGCCGTTGAAAACATCAAGCATGGTCTTTTCGGTACTGCCGACAAGCATGTTGGTATGTGACGAGACAAGTTCCTTGATTCGTAGTGCCGTCTGTGTAGGCCCAATATCGAAATCGTGTGATGCAGCGCCCTTTTCATCCGAAGAGGCTGCCGGGTTGTAGTCACTTGGTGACTGTGTTGTGGCACAAAGATATTCAACTTCGTCCATTAACACATCAATTCCCTTGTTCAGACCTGCTGCGACACTTTCGTCCAGCATTTGTTCAAATTTCTTTTTAGCAAGGCCTGCTGGATCCAGGAAATCATTACGGTCTGCAATCTTTGGTGCTGCGAGTTGTTGTTCGTAAAAGACATCAATCATCTGTGAGATCAAGTCGCCCACGTTGACAAGCTCGATAAAGGTGACGAGAGGGGCCACACCAGTCTGGCTGTGGTCGCTGACCTCTCGAGGATTGTACAGTGATAGATGATCGACGGCCTTGATAAAGCCATATTTAACGTGAGTTTGGCCCAGGGTCTTTAGTAAAGCAACAAAGATGGCTTCGCACTGCTCTTTTGCTTCACCACCAGCTTGTCCACCTAGCGATACAAACATTGCTGCGCGGCCAAGACTGATTTTTGCTGCTTGCACAAGGTCCAACGCGACCTCGATGCTGCATAAGGACTTGATGCCCTCGAGTCGGTTTGCCATGAGTGCAGCCTTTGCCTTGAGCTCATCTGTTGGTGCTTCAGGGGGCAGCGGAGTACTCTTTCGTTCGAGGGGGTTCCCGAGGCTGGGCGTGCCGGGCCGCGAACCTGAGGGTGTGAGCGTACCATTATGCTGAAGACTGGCTCGATTGGCTGCAGGCGCCGTGACAGGCTTGCTCGTGCCACCCAGTACTGTAACGGGCATCATGACGACCTTCCTAAAGGAACTCAAGAAGTCATTTTTATCTGCGCGTCTGTTGAAGTTGCTCATGTAGAACGATTCAGCTGTCAAATCTTGCTCTGACAAACGCTGGTTCCAGTTTGCAACCTCGCGCTCCGCATGCTGGGTAAAGTAATCAAGCTCGTCCTGCAGATACAAGTCCAAATGCTGCTCAAACACGTGCAGAGCCAGGTCTTTTGCATGCTCTTCAAGCTCATCGGGTGTGCCTGTAGGCGGTCGTAGTGATCGAGAAAATGCCAGACATTGCTCAAACAAGCCAGAGACAGCCTTGAGATATGAAGCCTTGTTCTTTCTATGCAACTCGTCAAGCAGAGAGTTGACATAGTCGATAATTACTTCTTCGCGAAGCTTGTCCATAAAGTACCAAAATGTCACAGAGGGTACTGGGAATATCTGGCTGATGATGGCTGATTGCTCATTGGACTTGCTTGCCAGTGTCTCAAAGAATTGACGCGAAGGCTCCAGAGTAATGTCCTCGTATGAGGCCTGATTGATGCAGTCCATCGAGTTGGCCAATACGTCGCGGTCGTTCAAAAGCGGGTGCTTCGAGACAAAGAGCTCCATGGCGGCACTGCCACCGTTGAGAAAGTGCAGCACATGGGCATACCTCTTCATCCGTCCCTCAACGTCCCAGAATTCATATCCTTGTTCAAACTCTCGCAGCACGGCACTTTCAAACATGCTCGTCATGGAAGCCAGCTTCTCTTCGCGTTCGTTCCACCCCTGCGCCCAGTCGCTTTTGGCAAAGGTGAATAGGTTGTTCAACATTTTGGCTTGTCGTTCGGGATCTCGAAAAGCCTGAAAGACGACGGGTTCGGTATGGCTCTTTGCCTGTGCCAGGTCGTAATAAAAAGGGGCCAGAGCACCGTATACTCTTCCATATTCCTGCCGTGCACGTCCACGTATGCTTTTCACAGTCTTCAATATGTCCAGAAGGGCGTCGGGATCTTCGAATGGTGATTTGGGTTGAGTTGCATTCAAAGTCATTGTCTCGAAGCCGTCGATGTTGGCTGGTGGTGCTTTGGCAGCGTCCTCTGCTGCTTTCCTGCGCCGTTCCTCCTCCTCTGTGGCATCGAATATGGTTGTGTCGACTTGTTGTGCCGCTGTTGGGCTTTGACCAGGAGCTCCTCCATTGACCGTCATGCGTCGTCTCTTCATGGCTTCATCGAACCTCTGCCTGGCCTCGGCTTCGTTCCAGAGACCCATGCTCTTTAGTCTAGGTACCCATCTCGTGTCATCGTATACCATTTCACGCATGCGTCTCGAGGTTTGCGCAAATCGCATCAGGTCAGCCACGGGCAGATAGTCGAGGATCGTGGCTAGTATCTCGGCAGGCAATGCTGGCTTTGAGTCCAGCATGGTTGTCGCCTGCAGCGCACTGAGAATGCTGCGATTTGGCGCCCGGTTCGACATGATGGGCGACCTTAAGATGGGTGGCTCTGAGGACGGATAGGTCGATCGTGAAGGTGGCTCACAAGACGGTGATGGTATAAGAACACGTCAAAGTACTTGTCCTGCAACTCCGCAAGAGGTCTGGCATCTAGCGGAGCTTCGAGTGAATCGTCGCCATTTGTTGATTTGGACTGGTTAAGCTTATGTTGCCGCAGAGCCGCAAGTTGTCAGAGCTACGGGATAGTGCTACGACATACTGGTAGGGTAGGTACGGACTCCCCCAGAACAAGGGGCCCACTCAAGTTTCAGGGGTTGTCGAGCTCTAAACGCGCGCGGGGATCCCATTAAGCCCCGCAGCTGGCGGCAACTGAATAATGAGTGAGTAGTGGTTGCCTCTCTTTTCATGATTTCGTATTCGAGTCGGCACTTTATTAGCGTCCTTGAATGTCTTCAAACAAATGATGGGCATTAAGGGAGTCAATTAACATGCCCAGATAGAGCAGAGTGGCTTTTTGCAATGTACATGCATATTCATGCACTTTATCATGGAAATACCCAAGTACAATATTAACCATGAATGTGAACAAGCATCTTTAATGAAATACATAAATAGCCTTTGATTCTGTATAGTTGCCACTGCATCACAACCACAAGAGAGAGACACACACACATGCCGGAACGCACGGAGGAGATTTGTGTGCACAGATCCATGAGTCCATGCTATTGGAATGTCTCGAACTGCGGAACCTGAAGTGAGGGAGACCCATGATCACATATTTTCCCTCTCCTTTCTCAACTGGTCCCCATTCCAATCTCCCGGCACTGGTCAGCGCTAGGTGGACTTCTCGTGTTGCGAAATGTCTTTCAGGTCAGTCTATCTGCACATCGTGTCTCGGCAGAAGAGTCTCAGCTATGGCTGTGCAAATAACTACCATTGAAGCAGATCTGGCATCATTCAGCTCTCGGCATGTCTTCGAGGTTGTTGGCTCTCGTTTCTCTTTAACCGCAACAAAATACAATTTCAGCTTCCTCGCTTGTGTCGGCTTAATAATGTGCCAAATAGTCGGAGTCATTACATATTGATCAAAGTTCTTTCTGGCAACATTTCTGCTTGATTATTTCCAATCCGCAAAGACATCATGTATTCGTTATTACCAATAGCTTCAACTTCCAAAAAGCAGGGAAGATCTGGTCTTTCTCTGCACCCTGGGTTTTATGTACTGTGAGCATACTATCTTTCGCAAGCAGATATACACATATTGACAGCCCTTTGTTTCCTAGGTCTTGGATGTTCTTCTCTAATGTCACAATTTTGTTTAACAAGTGGCTGATTGATGATGCCGGATTTCGTAAGTTTGAAAAATTCCCTCGTTCTTGCGCGTCGACTAACATGGACTTTAAGGATTCCGTATGTACCACTTGTTCGGTCCATCACTCTTCAGGACCATGATATTAACTTTAATTATCAAGCGGTGATCTTGACTTTTTGGCACATGGTATTCGCCAGCGTGGCAACGCAGGTCCTAGCAAGGACAACCGACTTGCTCGACGGGCGGCACTCAGTACGCATGTCTAAATATTTCTACCTGCGCGCAGTCGTTCCCATAGGCCTGCTCTACAGCGCCAGCATGGTTTGCAGTAACCTTGTCTATCTCTACTTGAATGTGGCCTTTATTCAAATGTTAAAGGTGAGTTTCCTGCGCGATATCAAACTGCACCAAGACTAGAGAAACTAACAATGGCAAATCCCATTCTTCAAGGCCGCGGCTCCATTCACCACGCTGGTAATCTCCTGGCTATGGGGTCAGGAGAACCCATCGCGACAGACAGTCTACAAGATTCTCGTCATTGTCTTTGGCGTGCTCCTGGCGAGCGCCGGAGAAATCCACTTTTCAACCTTGGGTTTTCTATACTCCTTGGGCGGGCTCGTCTTTGAGTCGCTTCGTGTGGTCATGGTCAAAAATTTGATTTCCGGCACTGGTGAGAGTATGGACCCCTTGGTCTCGCTGTACTACTACGCACCGGTTTGTGCGCTTACCAATCTTCTTGTTGCCTTCACCGTTGAGCGGCACGAGTTTCGCTGGTCTGCCGTCTCCGAGGTGGGCTTGGGGTTGTTGTTTATGAATGCGCTCATTGCATTCTTTCTAAACGTTGCAAGCGTTATGCTGGTAAGAATTCTGGAACAATACTTTAAACGGTCTTGAGCATTAATATTCCAAAAAACTAGATTGGAAAAACATCGGCATTGGTTCTGCACTTGTGCGGTGTTCTCAAGAATATACTCCTCGTCATTGCCTCGGTGCTGATCTGGGGCACCACCATTGCTCCACTGCAAGCCTTTGGGTATAGCATCGCCCTGCTCGGCATGATGTTTTACCAAACAACGTGGACAGAGCTCAGACACGGATGTGCAGCAATTGTGCTATCGTATAAGAATGCGCCCAAGTCACAGAGTTTTGATAGTGAAAACTCCAGGCTCCCGAGGAAATTCATTTTCACTGCTATAGTATCATTCACGGCCATGTTCGCGATGATCAGCTGCATGCATCACGACACGGCACATCTTTGGTCGTGGATGTGGTTGGGTAAAGCTGTAAACCTGGATGTAAGTCGGCAGAGTTGGCTCCCGATGATGTGGTTCCAGCGATGATAAGTATCAAATTATGTGGTTCTTGGATTTGGGGTTTCTGGGTAACATTCAAGTCATATGCACTCTGATGTCCTGATGAGCAGGAGGGAAGGTAAACTTTAGCTTGACCAGAAACATCCTGCCCTTTATCAAGCCATAGTATTCAAACAGCAGCTTCATTTTAAAAGCGCTAGATTCATTGGAAAGGTTTTATAATGACATTCAACCTATCAATTTGTCATTAACACGTCTACCGACTCATTAATGGCCGCTATATGTTCTGCCTTGAATACTTGTTTATTGCTTGCTATAAATAGTGCTGCCGATGATTTTTATATTAAACTCGGGTTTAATAACGTTTAAACAAGTTTGATTATGTATGATACGTGATTAATCATGTAATTTGCATGATTGATCGTGTGAAATGCATGAATAATGGTGAATAATGGTGAATAATGGTGAATAATGGTGAATAATGGTGAATACTATGTGATTGATCACTGTTACTTATCAAATGTGTGTTTAATTATGATTAATCATGACATATTTGTATAATGATCGGAGTTTGACTATGACACTGGAACTTTTGGTGTAGCTCAAGCAAGTAGTCATGTTGTAATTGGTCAATATATGAACCACTACCCCTTGAGTGAGAAAACCCGTCTCCTTGGACCGAACCCGGAAAACACTCATTCAACACCAATAACATAGCCACTAAAGCAACATTGAGACCGGTGCCGGCTGATTCGGGTTCGGCGGCGGCCCGCCCAGGACCTCGCTGCCGTGGTGCTCCAGGGTGAGGCGGTAGGAACCGCAATTGGCGTCCATATTGGCGCAGTCGCCCGCCATGCCCTCGAGCCCGGTGCGGACGCAGTCGTTGAGGATCACGTCGCGCAGCTCGCCGACCACGGACCCCGACGTCTTGTTGAGCCCCCGGAGCGGCGCGCCGCTCTTTGCGCACAGCCGCGACATGCAAGTCCCCTGCCACCAGGTCAGGCAGAGGCCGCTCGGCACGGTGAAACTGGGCTGGTCGGCCGTCTCGATGCGGTCAATGATGGCCTGGCAGTCGGGGACCGTGATGGAGTTTGTCTGTTTTGAGAAGGAGGCGTTAGATCATGGTATGCTTGGTGGCTGGCTGGCATGAATCGGTTATAGAACATGGTGGAGTATGAAAGAGGAAGAAGACGGATACCTGACGATTGTAGCAAGTGTAGTATCCTCGTTTCTGGATCCCATGGTACTCCTGCTCCATGCCAAGCTCGTCCTCGTCAAGGAACAGCGTGTATTGCGGTTGTTCATTATGGAGGCTGGCTTGAGGACCATCATCCACGTCTTCCACAACCTCCATGAGCTTGGAGAGAGGTACGTGAGCACCAAGACTCAAGTATACAAGGCCAAAAAGGCACACGGCAGCAGCATGGCTCCTAGATGGCTTCATGCTTATACTTGATATCTGGATGTGGGCAAAATCGGGTCGTTTCTGTAGAGCCTACAAGCAGGAGGTAAACACGATACACCGGTACCGAAACGAGTTCCATTCTGCATATCTTCTGAGATAGCGGCCTTCATAAGTATATTAATTTCGGCCATTTGTTTCTGTACATCACGAGAGGTGACACATCGCTTCGATCGCATGTTTGCTTCGTAACAATCTTGATGATGGCAAAATTACAGATGGAGATCCCGTCACGGTCATATATTGACTTTAGTCATTGATCAGTGCAACTTGATCTTACAGGCAGCGGGATGAAGTGCTCTGTAGCATGAGCACAAGAATCAATTCCAGCAAGCTGTCGAATAAGCCATGAAAGGTTTTGAAATCGAACAAGCCTTGTGTGAGCGACTTGGAGGAATGCAAACTTTCCAAAGATATCTCGCCATCTTGCTATGAGACGTAGCCGCAAATAGAATCAGCCAGCCCAGTCGGATCCAACTCTAGCATGCCATATCAAGACGACTGGACGTGAATACATTCAGGGGTATGAGGAGTTGAGGGAACCGTTGGAAAAGACAGTTACTTACAAAACCCATGTCATGTGTGGGCTGGAGTATACTAACAGCTGCGTGACCTGGATTCTAGACCATCATGGCCCTGGAGTAGGTGTCTTGGCAGTCTTTTTCTCTGAGAGAAGCATGAAGCTGAACCATACCAGAAAGTATACTATGCTCAACATGGCCAAAATCAAAAGGGCTCGCTAATGGGTAACATTGTTGGCTTTGATGCAAGTAATGGACAGATTGAGTGAATACCACCGAATGCTTGTCAATGCTTGTTCGTGGAGTACAAGCTCGCTTCTGCGGGTCACTGCAGTCTTTTTTTTTTCTTTCCCCCTTCCTTCGTCACGGCTCTCGGCTTGGGCAGTTTTGCGTTATCGAGACGTGGATGCAGGCATGCGAGCGAAACAAGCCTCAATGAGGGGAAGAGGACGTGGACGTTGAATCCAGATACTACCAAAGGTGTCATACCCACTCAACATATCGCGATATTCGGGTTGGTGTTCAGGTTTTCTTCGGATGTCCCGCCCAAGCCACAATCGAGGAAGCTTTTTAAAGCTGGCAGACGGCCACGGAGGCAATCGCCTATTCTGGTATGAGTTCAGATTCCTAGGCCCGAGCCGTTGGTAGAAGGGAGTCCAGCAGAGACAGGGATCAGGGAAGTCGCCGAACAGGAGCAAAAGAGATGTTCCAAGTCAGTGACAAAGAATGGTGTGTAGAGAAGAAGCTCAACCCGCATCTGCATCTGTGCGCTTTTTGGACCGGACGATTTCATCAAGCTGCAAGTTCTGTAAAACACATTTGCTCATTCGGTGTCGTACTAAACGTCATATTCGTCGGGTCGTGCGATAGTATGATCGACGCCTGGTAGTGTAAATCGTGATCACCCGGTCAGTCGTACGTCCGCGAGCGGACCGTTTACCAGTGGCGCCGTTCAGTAATACACACCCGTGGACGTCTCAAATTGTTTTCGAGGCACCGACACAGAGATAGTGGTACCCGTGAACGAATGAGGAGAATGACTTGTTTCCGACGGAATCGGCTGTGCTCACTGCCTCTTGTGTGTCTCGCCCTGCCTGCATTTCGCCTGTCGCAAGGGTGTATTGACGTTTGCTGCGCTCATGTCTGTTCAGCTCATCTGCTACTAGGTCGTAGACTGACGAGATCCGTCACGTTGGCAGCCGTCCGTCTTCCAGATCTGCTGGTTGCACATGTGGTGCGTATGTGGTTGTGGCTGGCGTACATAGTACACCGCTAAGGCGAACTTGTCTGGCTCCTCCTCATATACTTTGAGGCCGCGCCATCTTTGACTACTACTATTGTACTATGTAAGGTAGAACCTTGAAGCCGGGTTCCGAGTGCCAGATGCAAATAGCGGCCGAGTGGTGTCCCCTCTTGCCTCTCCTCTGCGGGTGCGCAATCTCTCTGATCGTCGCAGCAGCTCTGGTTTGAATATTCCACGATTCTGGGAGGAATTGTGGCCAGAAGTTCGTCGATGGATAGTTGCCAAGAAGTAGCATTATGCAATCATTGGGCAGATGCACAGAGAGAGACATGGGCGTCGCTCTCCATTCGAGACCACGAGTTCTCTTGGGGCCCAGACTTGATGAGTAACTAGTGTTGCGCGGGGCGGTTCCAGCTCTCATCGATTGGCCGGGTCGAACCATCTCATGGTTCCCGAGACCTGGTGCAGCAGCTAGGGTGTACCGTAGTGGTCCTCCAGGGCAATGCTCCTGGCTCCTGGCTCCTGGCTCCTCCTGGTCCTGGCCTGAGGGTCCCATCGTGAGGGCAACCATTTCCACATTGTCGGTGGCCCATATGCAGAGGGGGGCGATAGTGTATTATTATCATTACATACTTGCTTTATAGGGACATGCACGTATGAAATAGTAGGTGCTAGCTTGCAACTCCAACTTGGTCGGCGCTGCCTTTGAACAAAGTTTGGCGTCAATCATTTGGAGAGGGACAGCGTTGCCACTACTACATGCCAAGCAGCCTATCTGCTCCCGAGATTGCATGAAATATTGTCTTTCTAGCAGGCAAGAAAACTACATAGGACCACCACCAGCACTGGCTCGCTCAAGCCCACCGGGAACCAAAGTTAAGCGGAAAATATTGAGCGCAACTGATCCGCCCATTGAATTCGACCGATCAAAAAAAAAGCCTTGCGCACGGCCAGATTTGATTTTTTATGATATGCGCATCGATATCTCAACGACTTGCGTTCTGGGGGGCAAATAAGGCCACACAATCCAGAAAATTCCTTGCCTCTGTCTATCTCTCTGTTTCTTTGATAATCAGGGGATTGATGCAATGTCGACCTTCATGAATTGATTAAGATTGATTGGATGTGGCACTGAAAATCCCATGTCGCCTCCCGCGCGCCCATGTCTATCCCTGAACATCTATTCCGTGGTTGAAGATAATGAGTCCTCAAACCGCCAGGGCAGATGCCGATGTATCATGTAGCTAGCAAACAGGGAGATAGACACTTGCACATGCAAGGAAACATGGGTCCTCCATTTTCAGCATCTCCAAAGTCTTTTCGAAAGGGCGCCACGATCTATACAACGTGACCATTTTTAGCTGGAGTTCGTCTTTCCTGCAGGTAGTAGCTAGCCATGAATGAATGTCATTGCTGGCATCGATACATGGCAAATGAATTGGACAGAAAGAAGAGAGAGAAACAGACAAGAGACAGAAGAGACTCCACCTTCATCCATGTGCCCTATCATTTCACCATAATTTTTTTCTTTCTGTCTGGTTCGTCGCATCATCCATCGTATGAACATGATGCAAACCAAGGAAGGAAGAGGAAAACTCTTTTGATGAGGCTTCGTCAAGTATCCGTATTTTATCCCATTGTCGCAGCCTAGGACGGCGAAACCCAGAGAAAAAAACGCAAGCACGGGCTGGCAGATCCCCTTTTTCGTATTCTCTCTGTCAATATCCATGCGAAACCGATGCAGCGGCTCCGTCTGTCCACATCCGGCGGTCGAGGGCGGACCAGCAATCAGCGATCCATCACCTGTCCGCTACGAGAGGAACATCTACTTGTCTAGTGCCTGGACCGCCCCAGGTTCAGTGCTTGCTGGCCTGCTAGGAGACGGTCCGCCCATGATGCCTGTCCTGCCTGTCCTTCGCCCGCCTAGCGTGGCTCTGCTTGTGGGCATTGCCTAACTGGGCCGCCGACCCGCCCAAGCTGCCGCTGTGATTCGCCCCAGAAGGGCGTTCAACAGCTGGGATAACCACTGCTGGCCCAGGGGCGTCGGCGCATGTCGATGGGGTAGCCAAAGTTAACCAAGGACCATCAGTACGTATCATCATTAGCTACGGAGCACCATTTGATCTCAGGCCATCTGCTCATTCGTCACCTGCGCTTGCCGGCCTGCGCCCTTGTCCTCTTTCACTTGACGCTAAGCCGGGTCAAGGTATCTGGCTGAGCGAGCTTGCGCTTCAGAGGTACTTCAACCTTGGCAATTGGGATCTCGTCCCTTGCATTGAAGCCAATCTGCTACGGTCCCCCCCCAATCAATGATTTCGTCTAGTGTAGCATCTACTGCTGCTGCTGCTTTGGCCTGGGTTCTGCGTATATCGTCCTTCATTCACTACCTACTACATACTACTGGGTCCTCAATCTAACTATTACTATGAACTGACCCCTTCTCACTCGCTCGCAATAAGCTCCCTCTTCTTTTGATATTCTTTTTTTCTGGTTGTCTGCGTCTGCATTTAACCCTTCGCGGGCCGTCTGCCTTTTTGACTTTCTTCCTTTGTCGTCTGATCGGCCCTTCCGACGCAGCTTTTTAGCCTTTTGGCCAAGTAGGAGCTTTCGAGATCACCCATCCTCCCCAACAACTACTACCCACTACTCCCATATTGACACGAGTCGCGCGACGGCCACCATTTTGCTTCTGCTTGTCTCGCAGATGATCTCAAGATAACCACGCCATTGATTGAACGGCCTGGTGCTTTGTCTGCTGCAACAAACAAGCCGACAAGAAACAATCCAACAATCAACCAAGGAACGAACAAGAGCTTGTTCACAGCTCTTTCACGGCCCCCCTTTGGCCACCACAATATCACCACACAATCTTTGGGAGCGTCCATAAACTATACAATTCGTCGCGCTCAAAAGAAAGCCTTTTCCGGCGCACCTGTTGAGTGAATAGGCAAATTTCTGGTAAGTGATTCTCTCTCGCCTAACCCATCGACCTCTATTTTGCTTGCCACTTTTTTCCTCCTTGTTATAAGACCTGCCCTTGTTTCATGCAGCTTGCCATGTTTTACCTGTGTACTAACCAACGCCTTCCTTAGCTCCATTTGCACTGCGCCTTTCACTTCTCTTTCGACCTCTTGGTTCACATATCGACAACTAGTATTGGAAAAATTGCTTCCTCCATTCCTTCAACCAACCTCCCGTCGCTTTTGACGTTTGATACATCACGACGAAGCCACACATACACACACAGGACTCTACCCACTTCGAAACACGAACCAGTTCTCTTACTCTTGAGCCGTACTGGTCACAATGGCCACCAAGAGCGACATGGACAAGGCGACAGAGCCAGGTCATTTGACCGTCAACACTACTGAATTACCCTCTCACAATGGCACTGCTCTTTCGCCCAGCACAAGCGTCAACAGTACCGAAAAGACCCTTCATGAGACCAGCGTGGAGCTGGCCAGGAACTCGGGGCTCTCTACGCCCAGCTCTGCACGGCACTTGAACCCGTTCGACACTGATATCGAGAGAGGACAGTCCGCAGACAACCTCAACCGCAAGTCGACACAGTTCACCGGAAGAACACTTCACGACCCCAACTGCTCCGTCTGGCCAGGTCAAAACCACTGGAAGCAAAAGGCAAAGGCTGCCAAGATCAACAACCGATCCTGCCAACCACAATGGATGGCCAAGCTCAGCAGGCGGAACCGACTCATTGTCAAGCTCTTGATTGCTGCTCTCGTGATTGGCGTTGCTGTGGGCGTTGGTTTTGGAATCAGCAAACCTCTAGGCGCCGGCATCTGGAAGTCTCCAGACTCATGAGCGGTCGTGTCTCGCTCACTGCATTTATTCATATTTCGGACCATGACCGTTGGATCGTCCGCAGGAACCACCTGCATCCTTTGCTTTCCACTTGACGGTCGACCGACTTCTTCATCTGCGCATCGATACCTGTTTGGTCCTCGATTCGATTCATTGTATATACGTGTCATTGCGACAACCCCCCAAAAGGAAAGACGGAACTTGTTATTAGATCCTGGATTCGTTCGGCCGGCGTTTTAGGTTGCTTTCTACTACCGGTGTTATGGATTTGGGATTCTCGAGGGCATATCAACGCAGCGGTACTTTTCTCTACTGCAGAAAGCCGATAAAGGCACATGAAGCATAATGTCTGGTAGAGCTGGGTTGCTCAACGGAGAGCCTCGTACGAGAGACAGACTTATCTACTAGAGCAATGATCCTGGCAATAAAACAAATCAATCGCTCTGGCAACTTGATATGCCATGGCACACCGACACTCACAAAGCCTTTTTTGGACCTCGCTCGTGTTTTGAAAGAAATGTGCCGTGAAATCTAGATCAAATTTGGTGTGCTCGAGGTTCAAGCTCAAAAGCCAACCTTGGTTGGGTTATGCAGGGACCTTGGCAACTTAGGTAAGCTTTGCATGAAACGGTTGCATCTACGTTTGTCGCTAAGGCATGTCTAGATCCTACAGGCGGGAGGATTTTGTTTGCCATTATGCAACGAAATGTCTGCCGGGACCTCGGGGGCTAAAAATGTTCGTTTCATCAGCAAACATCAGACGGACATTAATCCAAACACTGCTTTCACCTAGTGCTTATTGCATATTTGATTGAGTACCCAATTTCCCTGGAAACGTACTTTGTTCTCATGTCCTTTTGTAGTGGAAGAATACAAATACGGGCATTTCATGAAACCCAATCTGATTTGTAGGTATGCAGCATGTTTTAGCACATACAAAGGAAGTTTGCGCAAGATCAGCTTGGATCACCCGATTCTACTGCAGATGGTCTATGCATTGACGAGGGGTATTTTTCTCTTTCTCCTTATTTGGTTTCGTGCTCTTTGATGTCAGCCAGCATCATTGCCACTGCACACAATCACATTGATGCAAAACCCTGCAAACACCGGCTCTAGGCAAAATGAACAAAAAGTTGGACTACAAAAAGAAGAAAACAAAATCATGTACCGCCAGAACTCTACCAAGAGTTACGCACTTGAGTACTAATCGTCGGTTTTATTAACAAGTCAAATATGACTGGGAAGCTGCAATTAGAAACATTATATACTTGCTTCTTGACCCGCGAACAGCTGTTCTAGTATCAAATAGTGATACGCTTCCGGGAGAGGATCTCGAGCAACGACATTGATTCTATTACCTCGAGTCGAGCTGAGCCAACCCAAGTGATCTCCAGCAATTTCCGTTTCGTTGACTCCATCAGCACGAACTTTACCACGGCGATCAGTGACGTGCATCCCGTGTGTCCACTGCCCCGTGGTCTCTACTCGAATATCCAGAGCTGCCCACTCCCAAGATGGGTCCCGAGGGGAGAGGGCATACCAGATGGTCAGACCATCATGAAGAGCGAGTTTGGGAGAAGCATTGCCACCATATTGAGAGCAGACTTTGCGGAAAATACCACCCAAGATGGTGTCCACAAAGACGGCAAGCGGGCTGCCGGCCTCAATCTGAGGTTTGATTGCTTTAGCGAACCGCGTATAGTCCACATAATGTCCAAGAGTGATGTCTAAAGGAAACAGTTTCAACAAGAGCTTTGATGAAAGTTTCTCCGGGTATGGGGCAACGGGGATTTCGGGCGTGGTCTGCAACGGCATGGTCGAAGCCGGGTCCGCAGATGTCAGGGCAAACACACGAGCGCAGGCGAGCGCATCGTTCCATGTGTTGGCCTCGGCGAGGGGCGTAATGTTTCCCGGCACGTCAACGGCGCCGCCCATGACGAGAAGCTCCTTCGTGCGGAGGAATACTTCTGGATCCTCGGCGGCTGCCAGGGCAATGTTGGTCATGGGACCAATGGAACAGACCGTGACTGTCCCTGCGGGCTCACTCTTCAAGACGCGGAGAATCTCCTTGTGCGCGGGAAGATGGGATGGCGTAAAATACTTGTACCACGAAGGAGAATTCTCGGGGACAGGCACTCCTTGTTGAAACAATGATCTCCACGGCCCTGGCGGCGACATGTGGGCGTGCTTTTGTTTGCTTCGATTAGTTTTGACAATGCCATGAGCCAGACCTGAAGGACGTCTTACAGAGGTATGGAAATTTCCCACGCCATCAGGGCCGTCTAGTGGAAATGTCGAGCACTCTCTCAGCCAAGCTTTTCACTTTGATAAATGCAATAATCGATACAACTCACGAAACCCATCCGTCTTTAAAACTGTCTTCTCGCCAAGAGCATTGGGAGATCCCACAGCAACAATAGGCTTATATGCACAAAGAGATTGGAACCCGACTGGTATACCCTGTGCCTCGCGCCACTGCATCTCTAGTTGGGCAATATAAAACACGGTGATAATGTTACGCAAACCCTTGTCGACGTTGACATTGCCCCATACAACAGACAAGAGAAGGATTTCGACATCTTCTGCGGGCGCGGCCAGCGCCACTAGGATGGCAATGATATCGTCGCCGCCTTTGAAAAAGATCATTAGCAAGACAAGGCAATAACCGCAATTGCACACGGTTTACACTCGCCTACATCGGTGTCAATGATGACACGAGTTTTGGGGGCCATCTGTGAAATCTGCTGCAAAAGAAAAGTCTCAAAGGGGAAAACTTGGTGCAAAGTTGAAGGCTCCAAGGTTTGGGGACTGCATCTTGTCCCTTATTACTGGCATTGCGTGCCGAGATAGATGATTGCTGAGCTCCACTCGGCTTCATCACGCGCTAATATCATGGTGTAGCGGCCGAGTTCTGCGGGCGAGCTGTTGCGGGTGAGTTTATTCTTTGCCCAATATTGCCATGTCCCTAACAATGATTTGATTGCATCAATTCTCATCGCGGAGATAAATGATGATGGGTGGCTTCTTATCACCATCCCTCGATATTAGGCATGATTCAATTTGTGCAACTTGTCTGTGAACAACACCTGAATTATCACTAATCTTGTTTATTGTACTAGCAAATGTTGGTTATGGTGAGCTCCTCGTATATTAAAAACAGACTTGAGCGCTACAAGATGGCCACCAGAACAGACAGAGACAAGGGGGGTCAAATGTATTTTCTCCTTTTTTCTGTAGTGTCAACTCGTATTGCTCGTCAAAATCTGATATAATGAACCACTCTGGGTCAAAGGGTCTGTTTCGATACACCCGCCCAGTCTAGCTGTTGACTTGCCGTTGAACTCGACCGTACCAAGCAAGGCCTAATCCCTCCTCCCGTGTCCCATTCCCCACATTCTGCATTGCGGGCGGATCTAAATAAGAAGCACGATAGACCTGGAAAGATAGGCCAAGATAACAAGCAGTCGATACGGGTTGGTGCTTTGGCTTTGCCAGATATGTTTCAATAAAAGTATTTAACAAGGAGACTGTACTCGAATGTTGAAATCTCGTCTCCCAAAACTTGTACCTCGTCAGTAAACTCTCAACTCGTCTCGTCGTCCTACCTGTTCTTCCTTGTTTGCAGTCATGGTCACCTCGGCAGCCGAGTTGGCGTATAATCCGCACTTGACAGACATTGTCAAGCACGACGACAAACCCTGGTACAAGAAGCCAAACTTGCGATATCTCTATGTGATTCTCATTCCCTATTGCGGCGGAGCTGAGTGGACCCTCGGTTTCGAAAGCGGCATGATGAATAATCTACAGGCAGTGGATTCATGGGTAGAGTGTAAGGTCAAACACAACAACCCCCAATCTAACCCTTCATTTCTGATTTTGAGTTTGGAGCATGGCAGAAATATTGACTAACATGAGAGTAACAAGACTTTAACCACCCAAGCGGCTCTACCCTGGGCTTGATGACAGCTATCCAATCCGCTGGCATGATTGCGTCGGTACCTTTCAATCCATATTTCAGTCAATGGCTTGGCCGCCGCTGGACCATTGTGATTGGCTCACTGTTCATGTGGCTTCGACTTGGGGCTGGAGAATACCGAGCATCCTGCAGGTCTTTTTCACTGCCTTGCAGATCATCTTGATGCCCCTTTGTCCCGAGTCTCCGCGCTGGCTCATATCGAGAGACCGAGGAGACGAAGCCTATGCCATTCTTCAAAAGTACCACAGCGAAGGTCACGACGGTGACGAATACGTTCGACTAGAATACGCCCAGATCCAATCTTCGCTGTCCCTGGAGAAGGAAATGGCCTCCAGGTTCCTCTGGGGCGACATATTTCGAGACAAGGCCATGTTTACCCGCTTTCTCATTGCCGGGTGCATTGGCTTCTTTGGCCAAGTGAGCGGCAATGGTCTAGTCACATACTATTTTGCCAAGATCCTGGCCATTGTCGGTATCACCAACAACCACACGATACAGGTCATTATTCTTTCCTACAACTGTTGGAGCCTCCTCAATGCCGTCCCGCTGGCCATTATCGCGCCTCGTTTCCCTCGTCGAATGGTCATGATGATTTCCGCGGCGGGTATGGGCTTTTGCTTTATAGCGTGGACGATTGCTTCGGCCAGATTTGCCATTGACGCATCTCACGCCGCTGCCATCACCAGCATCGTCTTTATCTTTTTATACAACCTGTAAGCAATTTTGATATTGTTGTTTTTCCCCAAATACCCTTTCGAAAACGATTCTAACCTTTTCCCACTTGTCCAGGTTCCAGAGTACCGGTTTCCAGGGCTTGAGCTATACCTACCTAATCGAATTATATCCATACACTCAACGAACTCAGGGACTCGCTTTTAAACAATTCGTCGGACGAGCTGGAAATTTCTTCAACGCATACGTCAATCCTATTGCGCTCGATGCCATTGCGTGGAAATACTACATGGTATACTGTGTGTGGATATTCTGCGAGTGTGCTATTGTTTACTTTCTTTTCCCAGAGACATATGGGCGATCACTGGAAGAGACGTCATTTCTGCTCGAGGGCAAGGAGATCCACGACAAGGCTCAGCTAGGCGTCGACAAGGTCATGCAGAAAGAGCTCAGAGAACATGATGCCACTGCTTGAAAGTGGTTGTGAGTAACTGGTTTGGTCAAGATACAATAGTTTTTGCTTGTCAGTATGATTTTACCATATTTCGGGTATATCTTCAGCAAATGACAGGCATCGGAGAGAAATTTTGCACCCTTTACAGACTTTCTGAGTTTTCTGCCTACTCGTCTTGACGTTCAAGCCGCAAAGTTGTGATCTGATACGAGTTTATTCTCGTGCTCGCTACGATAACAAGCCGCAGCTCATGTATGTTGGGAACCAATCCTATTCGATTTGTCAAGATCTATTCATATTTAATCTCTATATATTTATGAGCCTCTGTTGGAGAACAGGAAACAAGAAAACATGTGGCTATCTCATTTCATAGACAAGACACCCAACTGGCACAATAATGGTTGGTAGCGGGATGAATTTTAAAGTGTCTATGATTTGAGCAGACCAAACCCATCTCCATAAGTTTCATGGTAGCACTAGTCCTCACATTGCGGGTGAATTGGTTGCTACATTTGATTATGTGAAATGATGTCTCTTTTGGTGTTCATACTACAAAACATGCGGTTCTAGTTTAAACGGCGACAAGCTTGTCAGCGACAACCGAGTGGTCAGCTACACCGACTTGCTGAACCTTTTTGAGTAGTCCCTCATAGTAATCCAGATTGGTGGCTTTCGAAACCCAGTTACGTTCAGCATCATTGAGACGCGAGCCATACATGCGAGCATCGTAGTACTCTCCTGCCGTGAGAACAATGCCACCAGGCTGAGGCGCATGCGTACCATCAGCTTGCTTTTGGAGGACTTCGAGTCGGGAGTCTTGTCCTTGAGTCAGCTTTTATCCCCATATGGGCAATTACACAGGGAAAAGTAAGAAAGGAGGGAAATGGGGAGGGGGTGGATGAACTGATTCTACTCACCATTGTTAGCATTGACAAAGTAAGCAATAGACCACCGATCCTGGTCTATGGGTAGTCTGTCAAAGGAAATCCTGTGCAGGGTTGACTTGAGAGCCCTGCCGCTCCAAAGATGCAACGCGTCGCCAATATTGACCACAACGCCGCCCGGAACCAGCGGGACCTCGAGCCACTCTCCTGATGGAGTTTCGACTTCCAGCCCGCCCGATCGTGGAAAAACAAACGTGATTGAGCCCCAATCGGTATGGGCCTTGATTCGGGGAATATCATTGGCGGGTCGTGTCTCGAATTTCGGATAATGCAGCATGCGGAGAACGTTGGGGGGATTGCTGGCATCACTGTGCGCTTCAGAGAAGTAGGTCGAGGGAAGGCCAAACTCTTGAGCAAAAGTCCTTAAAAGTTTGTGCGACAGTTCATGGCATTGGGCTTTGAATGTCTCGATTTCCTCGCGTTTAGCAGCATCCCAGTACGTGTTCAAGCCATGGGTGTCTTGGACTTCACCCTTGACACCACCAAACACCATGGATTCATGGGCTCCAGACCTGTGATCATCGCATGTGAGTCAGTTGCTGTGAAACATCATTATTGCGCTACATCTTACTTGGAATGCTTCAAGTCGTATCCAATCTGTCGTTGGTCGATGGGAAACTTGGACTTTTCACTCGGGGATAGTGCACAAAATCCCTGGTTCTATATTTCAGTCAGACTTGAAGTCCATATCATTGTGCTCAAGGGTATGTTCATGCTTTGAGCAAACTCACCAATGCAAACATTCGATCAATGGTGGCTTGGGGAATGCCGTACCCAGTCAAGATGAAAAAACCCCAGTCCTGGCAAGCTCTTGTGATCTCGGCAGATTTGGGGGTAAAGTCGTCCAAACAAGATACATCAATGACGGGAAATACCTCGGTGGCCATGCTGAATACTGTAGTCGAGCTTTTTGCGTCCAAGCTAATGATTATTCTGGTTTAGGTATGCATGTGTTTCCATCAGAGGGGGTTTCTTTAAGTATCATATCCTTCCATTACGCTGTCCATCCATTGGTGTAGCGCTCCATTGATTAGCTTCTCCTTGAAGCGGCCGACTTTGCAACCGCCTGTTCGTCGGACAAGTTTTCTCGCCCGCATCTACGGAAACTAGCATCTACATGGGTCAGATATCGGCGGGTTCCACCGTGAGATGGGCAAATCAGTTGAAACTGTTGTGTCAATCAACGCGAACTTGTGGATGGGACCCAGGCAGTCTCATACTCAACAACATTCTAACAACCTGTGTCATGGTCGAGGTTTGAAAAGCTCTGTCGCCCTTTAATGCCAAGAGCAATTCGCATCTTCGTGACCAAATCTAAATCTCCAGGAGCCAGCAGAGAGAGAGACAAGATTTAATAATACGAATTGGCATCAATGTCTCGTACGATATGAAGCTATGCTTGTGATAGTTCCACTATTTATTAACTATAACAGGACCCCAAAAAAGAAGATACCATTTCTTTGATGCTAGGCATACTGAAATTGTCCAGCGAGAATCTATACTGGTGTGTTTTGTGGCCTGAAACTTTGCTTATCATGATCACGGCTTTCTGTGCATCACCAGTGCGCTCGCTTGGTGACTGGGAAAGATGGAAACGTCTGCCAAAACAACATTTTCCCGTCTTGTTGCTGCAAACACAATAACCTCGGCCACATCTTCTGGCGTCAATGGGTCTACACCGCTGAAAAAAGAGGAAGAAGAAAAACATGTCAGTCAAAAAGAGTGTCGATTGCGACAAGATGACCCAAAACTCACTGATACACTGCATCGGCCTTTTCTTTGTCGCCGTCGAATCGTACAACAGAAAACTCCTAGATGAAAAAAATCGCGTGTATCAATAATACATATCCGAGGACACACCCGGGGACACTTGATTTCTTACCGTTTTCACCTGGCCAGGGTCAATCTCAATGACTCTCACGCGCGTCGACACCAGTTCTTTGCGCAGACTGTCACTAAAGAATCGGACGGCTGCTTTGCTGGCACAGTATACGCCACCCCCAGGGTATGCGTCTCTGCCGGCCACACTGCCAATGTTGATTATGTCTCCACGGCCACCATTAGGTTTGTTCAAGAAGATGGGCAAGACAGCTTGTGTCATGTTGATCAAGCCCACGACATTTGTCGAGAACATGACGGCAATGTCATCTTGCGGGATGCTGGGGGCTCTTGCAACACCAGAGGCTAGACCACTGCGGTCATCCCATGTCAGCTTCGTTGGGGGGCCCCGAAATAATTACCCGCAATGATGCAAGACGAGGCAGGGACGGGGTGCTTTGAAAGGGTGAGCCTTACGCGTTATTGACGAGAATGTCAATGTCCCGCCACTCCTCCGGTAACGTGTTTATGAAATTGAGGACTTGGTCAGGGTTGCTGACGTCGAGGTCTCTAGCAAGGACCTGCACATTGCCTCCCGTCTCCCGGAAGATGTCCTGGGCTAGGTCGTTCAGCTTCTCGGTCCTCCGCGCGGTGAGTATCAATCTTAATCCTTGTGGGCATGTCCGGGCAAATTCGAGGGCGGTGCTGCGGCCAATGCCCGACGAGGCCCCAGTGATGAGAATCGTCTTGCCATGAAGGCGCTGGCCTGTAGCTGGAGCAAAAGCAGACATGATTGTGTGTGTAGGCGTATGTAGGTGTGCGTGTGTCTCCAGTCAAGGACGAATATACTTGTAACCTTTTACGACCTTTGCATCATTCAGAAGGCACATGGCAGATGGGCTTTATATCTAGACACGCGGGAGACATTACAAAAATAGAGCAAATGTTCGTTTTTGATTCTTGTCGTGGCCACGCGTAGCTACTCAGCGATAAAGAAGGCCAGTTCCGTCGGTGCCTACCGCTGGACATGCATGTAAATCCTCATTCGGAGATGCGTCTAGTCGATTCAGAGATGACAGTCTGCGAAACAGATACAGTGCCTATCCATCACGGACTTGAATGCACAGATGTCCACCTAGCCTTGGGTGGTAACTTGATCATATCTCAATGATACAAATATTATGTAATAACTAGAGTTGTATACCCTCCTCGTTGTCGGGTGAGATTTGGCTGGATTATTAGTGACTGTATGGTTCTGTGATTGGGTGGGCGGGCGATCGGCGGGTAAGTGGGTGAGTTTTGCGGCGGGGGAACGGACCATGTCGGCCGAAATACCAAGAGATACCTATCTACTCCCTTCATGTAGCCAATTGATGACTTGTTGACAAAGCTAGTGGTTATCTTTGGATAGACATTGGCGATTTGGTCTTGGGTATACCTTCTTCAACAGTCGGCGGCTCTCCATGGAAGCAACAGGCTCCTACACAGCAGGCGTTGATAGTACCTTGTCTCTCCCGCCCGCCGGAATGCGATCTCATCATCCACGCGTGACCCAGAGGGCTCCATTGTCATGCTATCCCTGCTCCAAAAGAAAGAGACGCTGCTCAAGGACGGTCCCCTGTACCAACTGTGTGAACCGGGGCATCTCTGATCAGTGCCATCGCGAGACCGTCGTCCTCGCCAAAAACCGCCCTTCTCTGGATCAGACTGCGAGGCCGCGCTCTGCAAAGACGGCACGCGTTGCTACTACTGCTCATAGGACTCATGGCGACAGCGACCGCGCACATGTCCGCGAAAGTCCAGCTTCTCACCTGCCCGGTCAGCACCACATCACTGACTCGGCCCGCGAGCAAGTTGCGGCAAGACCCGTCAACGTTGAGAGTCCGAGCCACGGCGATCTTGGTGAGACTTGAACATGCCTAGCAACGTGATTCCCAGACGAGCGTTGTTTTTCTGATCCCGCCGAGGAGAATAGGTAATCAAGACTCAACGACGGACGTTTATAGCCAAGGCTCCCCTGTAGCTTTCAACCACGACGGAAACCTTGGTAGCAGTCCGCGCCAGCGTGATGTCGACTCACACCTTTCTGGGGAGGCCGCCAACACCTTGGAAGCTCTCGTCTGGGGAAGCCACAAGGCGACGGCCGAGGTCCATTACGGTCGTGGCCGCGCCCTGAATATTCAAGGCTCTCTTTCGAGTGCCCAAGAGCGGGAGGTTTTGAGTTTCCATCAACTTCACGTGGCGTGGACACACAACGTTTTGCACATGCCGAGCTTTATGCGTGAATGTCAGCTATATCGCCAAGTGGAACATAGCCTGCCCGATGCGGGATGGCTGACATTATACTATGCCGTCCTCAGTGTATGTCTGATCTGACCTTTTCTACTACTCGATGCTCAGGCCGTCTTCAGGTGGCTGACTCACAGGAGCTGCTAGCTTTCCTTCATGTACATGCATCCGCAAAAGGCCGAGAAACTCGGACTCCCAGAGGCTTCCCTCTTATCCCAAAGCTTCTACGACCTCGCCATTGAGTCTCTACACGCAGCTGAGCTCGCAACCGTCAACTCGAGTAGGTCAAACCATTTTTGCTCGAAACCCTTTGGTGGGCTCGCGAGGAATGAAACTAACACGAATTGGCGAACAAGTGCATGCTCTTCAGGCTGTCTGTATTCTTTTGCCCTGTTGCCACTTCTTCGGGTATGTTGAAACGTTTGAACGTCCATCCATCTCCAGTGCCTAGCTAATCACAAAGACAGTGATTCTAAGCGAATCATGATCCTGCTTGCTATGGCCAACGTCACGGCTCAGATCATGGGATTGCACCGAGTCCAGGCAAAATCCGAGAGACCAGAATCCGTATCCGAAGTCATAAGTCGCGAGGTTCAGAAAAGAGTGTGGTGTTGCCTGTGTATCCAAGACTCGTACCTCATCACCTTCAAGCGAAGCTATAGTATCTCCATGGCACACTGTTCCACGCCGCCACCCAGCAATTGTGACGAGAAAGAGGCAAGCATCAGCTGCAACGGTTCCGTGGCCGAGCTCCCAGCAGATCACTTTACACAAAGTACTTTTCAAATCCAACAACTGAAGCTGTCAAACATTTCTCGGGCCCTGTTCGATAGTGTCTCGTCGCTGGAGCGCGCGGGGCAGGGAATCCATAGTGTGTTTGACAAGGTTCTCGAGGCTGATGACGCTCTGGTGCGCTTTGCACAGGAGCTGCCGCCTTGGCTGTCGGTGGTGCAACAAGAGACTCTTCGAGATGACGACCCTTGCATCGTACCAGCAGCAGGCGCCAATGCTGACCATCCAGAGGTTCTCCAGAGCGTACGCCGAACACTGCGCATCTCGTTTCTACACAAACGCATCATGATTCACCGGTCCTTGTTTTGTCGCAGCCTGACGGACAAGAGATTCCACTACTCTTATACCAGCTGCCTCGACGCCGCCCGCACGATTTTAAAGGAATACTGAGCAGCAGCGGCATCACAGTCTCAGCAGGTAGACTGCTGGACTATTCATGTGCACGCCATGAGCGCATGCAACGTCATTATGCTCAAGACGGTCTTTTCATCCGACGCTCTTGGTTGTTTCGAGCTGCAACGCTCACAAGACCAGACCCTCATGGAGGAGTGCATGGCACTGTTACAGAATATGACCTTGACAAACAAGATTATTGAAAGGGGGCTCGTCACGATCCGGCGGCTCATGAATAGTCAACGCGAGTCACTGCCGTCATACTCTACCCTGGATCCGCAGGAGATGCATCGACTTTTGGTAGAAGTCGAAGGAAGACTGCCAACAAATGTACTAGTAAGAGAGGTTAACGATATGGGATTTTTGGAAAGTATATTTGATATGTTTGACGCTGATTATCAGCAATGAAATGATTTTCGCCCTAAAATCGTAGCATGCTGGTGCCTACCTTTAATTTGCTCAATGCATCGATTATGTCATGTGGTTTGAAAACCAAATTCACAAAAAAACCGTTCATGATATTCATGTACGTCGCTTTGCTACTGTTGTATTTTAATGGTTTTAGTATTTTTATTGTCTTCTTCTATATTGTTCATTAGGTGCTCAAAAAGTCATTATATTAACACGTCCTTGAATCCACCATTGCCCCAGTATCCGTCCCCTGCAACGCGCCGTTGTTCCGTGACAACGACACCGCGAGTGGCGTAACTGCTAGGTCCTGCCGAAGCAGCCGCGGCCAAATTTCTGTTTGGTGGCATTTGAGCCATGTGCGAGCGCTTCTCGGTCGTGGCGGCGGTAGTGGCGGCGGTGGCGGCGGCGGCGGCGCCACCAGACCTGCTATTATAGCCTGATGAGAGGGTGTTCGGAGCTGGTGCTGGAAAGCCGTTCTGAGTTCTTGGTCCAGCTCTATCGCGACCAAGCGTGGGCACGTATAGACCAGGTCTGGTTTGAGGAAATCCAGCCGGGCGCTTTGTCTCCGTTAGATCCCGAGGGCCGGTCCAATACTTGGAGTATATGGCGTTGATGGCTTCGACGTCGTACTTGGTGCGGGTCCGCCGGTCCCGCCAGACGGAGAAGCAGGCGACGCAAACAAAGACGATGGGAATCAGGGCGAGAACAATGTAGCAGAGCCACCAGTTGGAGTCGGAGATCGAACTCGAATCATCCCGTGCCGTTAGCATGCTTCCGATGCTGCTCATTTTGCTTTGTGTGTTTTTCTGCTTCTTGTTTTGATCCCGTCGTGGTGTTTTTCTCTCCCTTTTTGATCTCTTCCTATTGGACCTCGAATAAGTTGAGGTCGACGTGACTTGAGATTTGTTGTGTGGTTGAAAATTGTATCAAAATAAAAATGTTCAAGGCGGAACAGAAAGGTAAAGTTGTGTGTTTGAACGAATGTCTTGTTATTGCTTATTCCTCCTCGATTCCCCTTTTGGCGCACAGACGGGGGTGCAAGGTCAACTCGCACAGCCCTGGGATGTTTCTCTTAAGTGAATGAAGATGGGGAAAAGATGAGGCTTGTGCCTCGAAAACGAGGATACAGCAAAGAAGAAATAAAAAAAATATATATAAGAGATGGTCTGTCAAGATATGACTAAAGCCGCAGGGGGGCAGGAGGCGGGGGGACAAGTAGATATACCGAAAGGGCAGGATAAAGCAGGGGTTGTCTGGAACATGCCGAAAGAATGGCTTGGTATGATTCTTCTTCTTCTTTTCTTCTTTGTCGGTCGATTCTTGGCGATCCGACCGTCTCGAATCTTTACTTTTCACGAGTCGTACAACAGTGAAGAAAAAGGAAAAGTGAGGAAAGGGAACCCGAAGAAGAAAAGGCCTCCCCTTACCTTGGAATGTGATGCTTGGTCGGTCCGCAAAAGTATAGTGGGACGATGGAGAACGTCGATCATGTCAAGCCTGTCAATCGGGTCTTTCTCCGTTTTTTGATCCCTGCAACTCCATCTTAAGGAAATCAGACGGCAAAAGATTAAAAAAAGAACGACGCATAAACATGCGATGAAATGGCAACAAAAACTGTCGATTAGAGGACAAACAAGAAGAAAAAAACAAGCATCAGATCACATCAGATCTCCTCCGGCACTTGATTCATAGCGGCCAGCCACATTCATGGTGCGACACAAAGTTGAGTCAAGAGAGGCAAAGCAGGAGAAAGGAGAGGGCAGCAGTCGATTAGCTTCTGCATTTTTTTGCTTGTCGCGGCCTGTGGAGGCCAAGTGATTGGCTCATTTGGGAGTCGCAGCGCCGCGCCTTCCAAGCCACTAGTCACAAAATAGTGACGTGATACGACCGCGAATCAGCAGCAGGAGTTGAAACGATTGGCTATCAGCATGGTCACGGTGCTACCAGTTCTCCACTTATACGGGAAGCATCTTCTCTTTTTGCCCTGTTCCTGTCTGTCTGTCCTACCTAGAAAGAGAAGGAGCCAATTGCTCATATTAGGTCAAAGTCCAGATATCCATGCCCCCCAGTGACCGACCGTGTTTGCATAGTATCGTGAAATAACCATCCAAGAAACCAGCAATTCCGTGTCTGAAGAAAAAGGAAAGCTGGAGAAACTGACGATCTTTCTCTCTGCTCACTCACCTGTGCTCCAATCGTTTAATCAATAGTCGTCAGACGGTGAATCCGACTTCGATAAACATTTGCCGATCGACATGATTAGATCTGCATCTTCATGAAATGCAACCCGCAACTCCGATTTGAGCATGTCAGATTGCGTCTGTTCGCGTATCTGGCCATACGGACTTGGATTTTCTATTTCGATATTCGGAACCAACTTTATTCATCTAGTCAAATAGTTGGATTGATTTATTTTGTGCTAATTGGACCAGCCAAAGGACGTCTATCCGCCTATAATTTTGCACATGCAAGCATCAAGGAATGCATCCATCTCATGGAATAAACGGTGAGAATTCATCTCAACTCCCTCATACCGCCGGGACTTCTGGCCGTTGCCGCGGCCACTGTGTCGCAGAAGCTGCCTTTCGCTTCCTCGCATCTCGCCGGTTCCGCCTAACGGCCGTGATGAAGAAATAAAGGCAAATCAAGACACATACACCGCCAATGATGCCGAGTACTATATTATGCATCTTCTCAGAAGGCGGGTCTGTAGCAGGCAGCCCTTCCTCTGCTACTACATCGTATTCCCTCCTCATGATCGGCATAATGACGTACATTTTTCGTTTCTTGCGCCCTTTTGATCTTGTTGTAGCGGTTGGTCTGTCAAGTCGTGATGATTCCTCTTTTTTTTACAGATGATGCTGGTTTGCCAGAGACGAAAACGAATAGACGTGGTACGCCTTGGTCTTATATATAGGTATGTATGCTCCAAGGCTTGGGCGTGGGACAAGCATCTAGATTCGATACAAAGCCCACAGGGCATTTCAAGAAGTACACATGCCCATTGTTCACTTGGTGTCAAATACAGGCAAAGAGAAAAATGTGTATATATACTCATAACAACTGGTCATTGTCCATGTCGGATTCTTTGAGGGCCACCTGAATGGACAACAGGACGCTGTCGCTCTGCAGTCAGGTAGACAAGACCGATTATGCAATTCAGTGTGATCACAATCAATGACAATATGCCTATACACCTAATAATTCGGAAAGTGTTTTGACCGATTCTCGATTATATTGTTGCGCACGCGGCTTTTCTAGCGCAATCCCGCTAGTCCAGCCACTTCTATGACTATAAAATGAATACAGAGATGAGATTTCATCTCGCCAACGCCGTGTCGTGAGATTCTATTACCCTTCCAACATGCCAGACCCCAATTTTCTTCAGACCCAAACCAAACAAAGGTCTTTTCGTAACGCGACGAGTTGAGGGGTATCATACAATAATGGGTATCATACAACTCGCAAAAAAAGAACACAAAATCAAGCTCCTCCTTACTCGATGATCTTGGCTGGCAGTTGTGCAGCTGCTGCGGCCGTTTGGTTCGTGATGCCCCTAGACGCCACCCGGGCAATCTCCTCGTCCTCGGGTTCTTGGGCCTTTTCGCCCTTTTCGGCATCAGCATCAGCAGAAGCAGCCGCCGATGTCTTGACCGGCTTCTTTTGCTTGACGCTCCGCCACTCCATGGCCGCGGCACCGAGAATGGTGAGACAGCACATGGCGAGGCCAATCTGGAAGCACTTGCGCAGGGCCTCATTGTAGCTCACCAGGACCTGGGGCAGCAGGCTGGCGGGGACCGACGAGGTGAGGGCCGTGGCGCCATTGTCAATGACGAGGCCGACGTTAAAGTTGGGCAGGGTGCTGAGGCGGCTGACCAGCTGCGTGTTGAGCACGTTCTCGCCGACCGAGATGAAGATGGCGCCGCCCAGCAGCTGGCTGAAGAACATGAGCGAGGTGCCAATGGGCACATCGCGCGTGGGCAGCACCGTCTGCGCCGCCAGGTTGGGCGCCTGGAACGACAGGCCCATGCCGAAGCCGTAGAGGATCTGGTACCCGATCCACTTGCCCGAGCCCGTGTCGACCTCGAGCGTCGTCAGCAGGCCCGCGCCAATGGACATGACGCAGGTGCCCGCAATCAGGAACGGGGTGTAGTAGCCAATCTTGGACGTGAGGATACCGGTCGACATGGACGCCACCACCATGGCCAGGGTTAGAGGGAGCAGACGGATGCCCGAGTCGACGGCCGAGACCTCTTTGATGGCTTGGAACCAAATGGGCAGGAAGTAGACTATTGGGGAGGTTTGTATGTTAGCTTCTTGTTTCGTTCCCAGTGTTTTGGATGGGATTTGTATGAGTGAACTTACTAAAGATCATCATTTGCGAGCCAATACACAGCGTCGCCCAGAAACCAGCCAGGATACTACGCTGCTTGAAGATGCGCGGCGGCAAAGTCGCCGTCTTGGGCATGTAGACCTGCACAACGCAGAAGCCAACGAGGAGGGCAATGCCCAGCGTGAGACAGGCAATGACGCGACCGCTGTTCCAGGCGTACTGGAGACCTCCCCACTGGAGGGCGAGCAGGAGACAGACGACGCCGGGGATCAAGAGGAGGGTGCCGACGGCGTCGAGCTGCGCGAGCTTCTGTCCGAGGGGCAGCTTGGTAGTCTCGCGGTCAGGCAGCGAGAGCAAAAAGGCAATGACAACCAGGGCAACGCCGCCAATGGGCAGGTTGATGTAGAAACACCACCGCCATGAGACGTTGGAGGTGAAGGCGCCGCCGACGAGGGGTCCAATGACGGATGCGAGACCGAATACGGCACCAAAGAGGCCCTGATACAACGGTCGCTTGTGTAGTGGTACGGCGTAGACAATGATGATAATGACACCGGAAAAGATTCCGGCGGCTCCCACACCAGCGACGGCGCGGCCCACGATGAAGACGGTCGAGCTGGGAGCGGCGCCGCAGATGGCGGAGCCCACCTCAAATAGAAACACGGCGGCCATAAATGTCAACTTGACTGAAAAGAATGTGTAGACTTTGCCAAACATCAACTGAAAGGAAGCCGTTGTGAGCAGGTAGGCGGATCCATACCAGCCCACATCTTGCAGAGATTTGAAATCGTCTGTGATACGAGGAATGGCCTACATGGTTCCATCTTGTTAGTAGTCGTCAGAAATAAAGAGTACCAAACATGAAACATACCGTCGATATAATCAGTCTGTCTAGGGCAACCAAGAACATGCTAATAAAGATGGATATCAATAACAAGGCAAGGCGGAGGCCCTCTGGGTATTCGTGGGTGGTGGACGCCCGCGACACCGTCTTGGTGACCGTATTGTTCTCCTCCCTTGGGTGCGTCGAGACGCTCGATATGTCGTCGCTGTCGCCATTGTGAGAGGCCTGATCTACTTGTGTCGTCGTGGTCGTGTCTGTTACCTCGGCCGTCGCCGTAGGCTTGGCGTCGCCGCTGGGCTTCTTCTTGCCCAATCCGAAAGGCATGGTTTAAACCTAGTGTGTGTGATCTGGATATTTCTATAATTGCCAAGCTCGGGTTTCGATGCGCAGCTAATAAATGTCGTATACTTTTTCTGTGTGGCCCTTCCGAAAAAAAGCTTATTTGCACTTCTGCCAAGCAATATAGGAGCAATCAGTGCATGCGTCGTGTTGGTGATCAACGAACTCGGTATTGTGAGGCGTGGGATTGTCTCAGTCAAGGAATAAGATGGTGATGCTATGGATTATTTATTATGATTCACAGTCTGAGCATCTACAGCAACTCTAGAAAACACGGGTCGACTGTCGCATCAAATATATTTTCAGACGACATCCCTTTAAGCGTCGCATTCTTGGCGCCGACATACCGATATTTTCCAAGCTCCGTCGGTCTCGGACAACGCTATGCCCGGGGCTGAAGAAAATGTGTGGACCACGGACTTAACAAACGAGAAGGAGTATACACAACTAGTTTCATTTGTTCTTGATAGGCTCGAATTTTTACGCACCCGAGTCACCACGAGTTCGGGTGTTCCTAAACTGCTGGCTACGTGAGATTAGGCCGGGCCCACACCCGTTTTCTTGCTGCTCTGCTGACAAAGGACCGGCGAATATCTGTTTCTCATTTGTCCATCATTTTGCGAGCAGATTCATCATGTAAGCCATTCGGTTTGAATGCGTCACCGAGCTGCTCCTTTACTTGGTGCTGGCGCCATGCGAAAACGTCCAATTCCAGGGGCTTGAATTATCTGATGACTATTCTTTGCACTTCGGCCCCGACGTGACTTGCTCATAACCGACAGTGTCCAATCGCAGTGCCTGAAATGGGAGATGGCGCCCGCAATAGATCAGCCATGGCTCCGACACTTTTGCGCACTTGCCATGTGCCATCTAACACCAAGTGGACACCGACATGAATCTGTGACATTCCAGATTGTTTTTTCTTCTTTGCTATTTCAGCCCTAGATCATAAGAAAATGAGTCAATCGGGGGACGGAGGAATGCGGATGGCCCTGTTGGGTAAGCCAAGTCACCCAATCATTGGCGCTACGGATTTTGGCCCCCATTATGATCGCACTCTGTTCGGGTCCTTCTATTCCCCGACCAATGGCTAGTACTTCTAGAAACCAGCACAACGCGGATATAGCGTAGATAACTCCCTCCACTCAAATCACTTTGCAGAATTCTTCGTCTCTACATAGTAGAGTTTGTTGCGAGAACGTCAGACACGGTACTTGGGCAGGTCCTTTGATAGTCTTGTAAATTACAGCATCTGCTCTTGACAGATCGTCTCTTGTCTTGGCTATGGAGATTTCCCTTGAATGGCCCACATTAGAGTTGCCCTCTATGAAAACGCCCGCAAAACAAATTCGTTGCATTATTCGTTACTTTTACAGCCAACCATTCATCGTCTGGTAGGGTCCCATATTGCCGTACGCGCCATAGTTGACCACGGGAGCCCCGTTGTTGCCAAACATGTCCCAGTTGATGGTTGAGGTATCGACAAACCCTAACATCTGGTCCCAGGGCATATCCGCGCTGGCTGCTGTGCCGGCAATACTGACAGCTGGCGTCGATGGTGATAGCTTAATATCACTCGCATTGTCCATTGGTTCATAGCTAGAGCCGAGAAGCTCCCGGAGTCGTGAGATAAACCAAGGTGTCTCGGGCGTCGTGCCAGTAGCCAGACACAAGGCCCCTTCGCGTTTGCTCCACGCCTTGATGGCGATCACCGCAAGCGAGGCATGCGGCTTGATTGAAAGCTTGAAAAACTCGGGATGAAATCGATAAACCTCGGCTACCACCTTCCAGGCCCTTTCTACCAGCTGCCCGGTCGTATGTGTACAAAGCTGTCCTACCATGAATTGGAACACTTCAATCTGGAAATGCGTTTTTACTGAGTCACAATTAGTATATTTATCGCCATGGCACTCGACAAATTGCTGCACACAACTTACCAAACCATGTAAAAACACCGCCCTTCTCGAGGTGGCGATAAGTTTCCAAAGATGACTCGGCGCCCGACACGGCAAGTTTGAACAAGTTATCCTTTGGTGTAAGAACTTCGGTTCCCCATTCTGGTTCCTCTCGGGGCGGTCTGATGACTTCTTGTAGCTTCTTCATAATCATTCGGCCCTGCCATGCTGCAAGATCGTGGACGGGACCCATGCTCGGATCACCATATTTCTGTAATATGTCTTGAATAGTCTCGCCCAACTCGTTGATGCGCGCTTGAGCTGCTTCCAACTCGGCCGTGGCTGGGCCTTTTGGCGTCGCGAGTTCATTTTGAAGAATAATGTTTTCGAGGGAAGGAGTGTCCGATAGTAACCTGGCAATTTGATAGCTAATGAGACAATGTACCATGTCTGTAGGTCCATCCTTGGGTTCGACCTTGGTCATGCTTGGAAACAGGTCAGCATCATTGACATTTGTTGGTTCCTTGGTATCCCATTGGCGAGGCAACATGGATTGCCCAAAGCCTGATAGCATCGCGTATATGGCGTCGAGTAGTATGATTTGCCACCACACGCGGCGTCGCATTTCCGTGTCAAACGCAGATAAGCCAAGGAGCTCTCCGTCGCGATGAAGACCCAATTTCTGGGCTATTCGAATAATGACTCCATTGAGGATCCAGGCGGCGTGACGATCATAGCGGCCCATGAGTGAAAGCTAACGAATTGTCTCAGTACTTTCCGACATGGGCGTTCACAAGAGTTGACTGGCTTACCTGATATAACACAAGCGCTTGCAGAACGACAAAATCATATTTGTGCAATATACCAGTACGCATAAATGCGACCCGGGCACCTTTAGAGAACCGAGCCAACGCGTCGTCTTTCGCCAGGCCAAGAACGCCAATGCATTCAGCGTCCGTCATGGAAACGACAGCCATCGTATATATCGAGAAGAGTAGTGCCTCTACATTCTTGGGTAGATTGGTCTGATTCGTGGCAGCTTCAACAACCAGCGGCTGCACAGTAGGCACATGAATGACTTTGGTCAGAGGATTGACTCTCTCAAGAAAGGTCTGCCAGAGACGGAAAACATGCGCTGGATTTGGGTGCAGCTCATCCAGATTAGCGTCCGAGTCACTGGAGAAGAGGAGACCGGTGTGGTGATCGGGCGTGAGTCCATCTGCAGGTGTCGTGCTAGAACTCTCTTCCTCTTTCTCGTCTTGATCTACAATCTCACGCATTGCCCGGACCTGGAAAAGCGTATCAGCAACATCCTCATGCTAGTAGACACAAGAGAAAAGCAGATACTAGCATTCACGTGACATGCATTGAATTGCACAAATCCAAGAGACATCATGCGACAACATACCTCATCGTGAACGGTCGCCCACAAGAAGCTGTCCATGAAGCGTACGCCGCTGTCATCAACAACCAGCTTGCCCATAGACTTCCAGGGTTCACCCGAATTTGGTACTTCAGTTCCAGTGCTGGGAGGCTTGGCGGTTGCATACTCTTGCAATAGCTCCTCGCATCGCGCCAGGCGCTGTTGCAAATCTTGGTTGGGCCTCCTTCTCTTCCTAGCTGGAGCGGGAGTGCTGGGCGTACAGGTCACACCAGCCTACATGATGTGCGCACATTAGCACTTCTCGACCTTTTGCTGTGCAGACTTAGGAAGCACCTAGATCTGCAGTGGCGCTCACCTTTAAGCAGTTGGAGCAGGGACTGTTCCGGTCACATTTGATCTTGCGGTGCTGGCAAAGAACACAGGCACTGTAGAAATCCAGTAAGCGGGATGCTGATTGATGACGATGCTAGTGATGAGGAGCCCCAAAGGGGAGGCCTCTAGAGCTTACAGAACTCGCGGGGTTCGCCCCGAGCCCGTGGGCGTTGACGACATTTTTCAACCTGCCTCATGCAGAGGCGACAAGACACAGAGTGTTGATGAATATTCCGGAGAGCTATCCGCCGGCGCCTCTGTGCGCGTGGGACCCAACGAAATCAGAGGGGCAATTACGTTTGTGCCCTTGAGGCGAGACGAGGCAGACCAAGAGGCGAGCAGCGCAAACAATGGGAAGGAGCACAGAAAGGAGGAGAGGGAGAGAGATGTAGCGATGGACGTTGGAATGATTGGTAAGCGGCTTAAAGAGTAAGTCTTGAAAACAGCCAAGCAGATATTCGGTTTGAGTTTCTTTGACGAAATATACGGAGTTGTCCAACGTTCCGTCCGAGAGGCCCGCGGAAAATCCTGGTCGCAAAAGGAATGTCCACGGGTAGCAGGTATGCTTATCGTCCGCACTTGGAGGGGCTCCCCGTGGATAAGGAGGGTCGTCGCGCCCGCTAAGCTGTCTTTCAACTGGGGGGAAAAGGCAACGGACGGGGATAGGCCAATGATATGCCGTTTTGACCAAGGTACGGATACCCAATAAGTACTTGTAGGTAATGTTAGGTAGGTGGTAGGTCAGTGCAGTGTAGTGCAGTCCAGTCAGTAATGTAGGGAAGTCGTTCAAGCTAAAGAAGACCAATCACTACTAGCAGAACGGCCGGTCAATAAGATGATGCTTGGTGATGGGATAAATAAGATCAGGCAGAAATGAAGAAAAAATTCGAGAGATGTTTTTCTTTTCTTCCTGTTCGCTTGCTTTCTGGGAGGATCGATCGCTATTGCCGTCTGTCAGATCAGATGGCAGAAGAGCTGAAAGAAAAGATGAGTGAGAAAGTGAGAAATTATTATTAGGCATGCAGCTGTAACGTAAGTAGTAGGTTATGCTGCATGCACCATAATAAAGATGGATGCGAGGCGGCGCAGAGGAAAGCCAACAACAAAGGTAATGTTGGGATGGGGATGGAAGTGCCTTGCTGTGCTACTTGAGCCAGTAGGTAGCTGGAGGGGTCTGTCTGGTCTGGGGGGGGGAAGATTGACAGATATGTCATCATAAAGTTCAACCACGGCGCACCAGCGTGATCCCGCAGTCCGTGGACTTCTGGAAAGCCCGCTGAATTTTGACTCAGCCCGGCGTATTCGTGTACGTATGGAAAGAAACTGGGGCCTAGCAAGAGGTTAATGGGGGGAGACTTGGGAGAACGCCAGCTGCCGGGGGCCTGCCTAGACCTGCGGCGGGAACTTTTGCAGCTGCAACCCTCCAATCCCGGCGTGTCTTCGCACCGGCTCGGACACTTTCCGAGTCGCCATATGGACACTTATGTGCATACCTCGCATATATTCGCACACTACACCGGAAATTGATGATCTAATCGGATCCGAGAGATCTTCATCCGCAGTCAAAGATTCTCTGAGCGGAGAATGTTCTGGACCAAGAGAGTGGGTGTGGTCTCCTTTTCTCTGCCATTTTTTTTTACCACTGGAACAACGGGCATATCTCGAGTGAGGTGACATTGATGGCTGATCATTTGATACTTGGAAACAACATTGCCGCCAGCCGAATACACGCAAGGATGAACTGGAACAGGGACTTAATTGCCATGGTGCCTGTTCCTGGAAGAACACCCCAAGGAAACGGCAATGTGTCATGTGGATAGCAACGTTGAGTGACGGGATTGCATGCAGGGAGACATTTACGGTACTTGGTAAGGCATCTAGGAATTATTAGTATTCTTGTTAAATCCTTGCTTACCATTATTGTTAGCCTTGACCTGCAGTGAAACTCTTCTTGCTGCTGGGCGGCAGTCTGACCGAGCCAATTAGGCTGCATCTGAACTCTTTGGTGTCGTTTGCGGGACGATACACTGGGATTCCCGCCAACCGAATCCCGCCGGCTGGCTGATGCTGCAGAACAGAGATACCATTACGCTAATAAACCCCACGGAGATGATATCTGATGGGAGCCCATTGCTCCTTGGACCCCAAGAAAACCCTCCATATCTCTTTCTTTGTACGAAGTACGAAGTATGCATCGTAAACTTCGGAAAGTAGCCGCAAGTACAGGGCTGCGACTGGTTCGGCTAACCCACTGTCCGATCGACATTAATACCCTCCTCCACGTGCAATTATGCATCGCTCTACTACACTACATCCTCATAGACTTCCCGCCCAGCTTACTTAAGATTGCATGTGCTACCTAGGCACATCTCAAAGCATTCTCGTCTATCTCATTCCAAGTCGGGATTGCAGCCTCAAAACCTCGGGAAGTGCAATCATTATTATTCATATTTGGCTTTCCACCTCGTGTCAATTGATCACCTGGCCCGAGAGCCGAATACTCGCCATATTGTTTCGGTACTTTTATAGGGCGCATTGAAGAGCCGGCAGGTTCTATGACACATTGACCAACTTACCTATATGGTCTCAATTGGGTTTATGCTGGAAACATGAACCGAACTACTGGCCCGGAGGAAAGTTTATCTGACAAGCTTCTATACCCCCGGCTATCGAGGTCGACCTTTGTTTGTTTTCCTTAAAAGGGGCATACTTTCATCTTTCCGCGGAACGCGCGCTCTTTGTGGACTTTACCGACAACTACCAATGGAGCAAAAGAGGTATGGCGAAACAAGGGCTATCCCATTAGCATATCATCAACTGGCAAGCCACAGGTATTATTTCTGAATCATATGTATAAGCCCGAGCGGAGTGACCTATTAAGGTCGAAAATATAGTGTTCGTCCAGTGAAACACAGACAAGCTTCATGTCAAAACCAAACATGATAATCAAGATATTCATTGACCGGAGCTTCCGTCTCCAAGAACCCAGGCGGATGGTAACGACCGCCACATCCCAAGGCTACCGACCCGCCTAGCCTTGAAGGATTCCTAATCAGCCCCCGCATATCTGACCACCCCTGGATCAGAATGAACACATCAACACATTCAGTGTACTTGGCAACATATAAAGACAAGCACAGCCTCATCCAATATATTTGTAGCTATATGAAGCAAGTCTTGCACGATTTACTCATCACATAAACATGTCAGGCTGTTCCGCAAGAGATAGGAGAAGCTGTATTACGCACAAACATGTTTATTATAAAATCAGCATTAAACAAATGTCTCAACGCCCTCAGCATGACCTAAGTCATTCTCAAATACGTTGAACATCATTTTTGTTTGGAATCATGAGAATACCATCTAAACCAGATGGGATCAGACGGTCCGGTCAATAACCTCTATGATCCCCTAAAATCAAGGATTTTGCGTGCAAGGGGAGCCGAGGAGGGCGGCGGAAGGGGCCGCTACGGGCATTAGCTTTTTTAAACTCCGAGTCCCGAAGGTTACACCAAGCTGAACAAGATCATTCACCGAGAACCGAGTTTGGACATTTTGCCAAGATTGATCGCTTCGGATGACGGTGACGCTTAACATGAATGGCGTGTCTTTATGCCTTGTGCTGAGAAACTGCTGCCTGGATTCTCCCTCCCTACTGGATAGAACATTTTTCATCAAGACTCTACAACCGAAATTACCATTGCTGGGTGGCTGTTGGCTTAAGGCCGCTTGTAGTAATGCTACGGTGAGGCTATCCCCGGGCCATCCCCAGGCAGACGTCTTTTGGCAAGCTCGTACTACAATCCATCATGACGCGTCATAATTATCGTTTTTGTGTCTATTGATTGATTATTTCGTACCTCTGGTTCTCGAAATACCAAACGTGGTATGACATGGCTACATCAATCGAGCTGCGCAGGTACCTTGCCTGATCTATACACGCAATTGTTTTCCGTTCCAATCCAATGACCCTGAACATTGCCTGGAAATATGCTTCAAACCCTGAACGCCTTACCATGATCATCTAACCATCTATATGCCAAGACCTTTGGCACAGGTCCACAGAATTACTGGGACAATGACATTGTCGTTGCCTCCAGTCAGGACAGCCTCTGTTAGGCTGGCTGCGCAAGCACAGACGCTCGTCTTGCCTATCGTTACAGTAATAGAATCGTAAGGGGTACTCGGATGCCATCCGCCCACCCTGAGCCAGGTGTATGCCGCCATGAGACCGATGAATACGGCCACGGCGAATGCGACGCTGCCTTCTAGACTTTTACCACCGCCCCATATCCACTTGCGATGTCCATAACGCCGACCGATGAGGGATGCAGCTGCATCGCCAAGGCCGACGCAAATCACACCTGCAACCATGCTGACCTCGCGAGTTGGTAGCTCCCAACCAGTCAGGTAACCCGTTCCCGATCGTGGAAGGGAGCCCAATGACAGCCACAGAGGGATTGCACACCCAATCAGGAGGAAAATGTGTGAAACAACAACAGGGCCCCTGAGATCCCGACCGTCGACGTACGGGGCGAGAAATGTTGCCAGAGGCTTCGACAAAGGTGGAAGCTGGCTAGCCCGCAGTAGATCGAGCAGAAGGAATACTGCAAGAATGATGGATAGTGCCAATGCCACAAACGTCGGGTCTATGTAAATTGACGGGGCAAACATGGCCACCATCATGAAGTGAAAGACCTTTCGACGGGTGTCTACCTCATACAATGGGGACAGCTGAAATACAACCATGAGTCCCGCGGCCAGTATCGTGACGTAGTACCCACTGAGAAGCAGCCGAGTATTAGCTTCTCCAAAGACGCCTTGTCGAAGAAACTGGACCCAGCCGACTTGTTCCTCGATATGAGCGGCGCGGGGTGGTAGGCAAATCCATCTTTCGAGGTTATGGCTGATTACTTGCCATCTGAACCAAGGGAGATCTCCGAATAAGTAGCCCAACGCCCAGCCCACTGGCTCAAAACCTTGAAGTGCATGTTCTTGCACAAAGTCCTTGACACCAAAGACCGGATTCGGGACAAATACTGCAGCCACGATGCAGATGTACACATAGAGGGCATACAACCACTTTCTCATGGAAGCTTGCTCCTGTGTGAGAGCAAAGAATGCCCTGACTGACGATGAGGCTGAACGTTTTCTCCTTCCGGATGGAGTATGTGTGTGCGATCTCTTTGACGCCTTGCTGATGTGGGGCAGCGTATGTCTTCGCTGGTGCCCAAGTTGTTTCGTCTCTGCGGCATCAAATCGAACTCCTGATCCATTCTGCTCAGAGCCGTCTAGAGTTGCGGTTTTTACTCGGGTCAGTCCTTGCATGCTCTCGGAATCTTCAGCATCGTCAACAGCCTCACAAGAGCTGCAGGAAGAACACTCCATTGGCGCATGGAACAAGTCATGGCGAACTCGTTTCCACGGCATTAATTTCGAAAAAACTGAACTGGACCGTTTGGTAGGAGCGTCGTCGCGTTTGAAGCGCCATTTGGGCACGCGAGCCAATGCTATTCCCCAAAGAATGACTCGGGTACATAAGACCAGAATGTCGAGTCCGCCAACCCACAGCATTGCCTTGATGATGGTGATCTGAGGGGACCAAGAAAGTAATAGCACGTTAATGAGTGCTACTGAGAGGAGGTGAAGTTCTGCAGTCAACAGACTTGTAGTTGTCAAGGATTGCAGAGTAATACAGAGAGCTCGATGCAGTGGATACAGCAAAACAATATTCTCGGCTGATACCGTGGCCCGAGAAGGTTTACTGTCCTGTAGTAAAGTTGACTGATGACTGATTATTTTCGAAATAAGTAGCGGTACACATGATACCAGCCACTGCAAAGAGCCTCCGACTTCGTCTTCTGACACCTTTGGGAATAGGGCTGGAGGAAGAGCACAAAGTGCAAGGACGGCATTTGGAAGGACAACATAGTCGTTATCTACCGATATAAGTGACGAAACGAGAAGTGTAATGGCCACCGGGTAGAGAAGTGGTGCTGGGTCAAAGGAGGTTGGAAGTTGAAGCGGTATCTTTCGTGAAGAAGTCCGGTGCCGATACCCCCAATATGCTAGCCGCAAAGGATACAAGATCGCAAGAATGCCAGTAACACCCAAGGTGGAAGCAAGTTCTGAAAAAGTGTGAGAGGAGGACTCGAGTACATAGCTTATGTATCTTAAGTTTACTCACCTAGACGCCATTTGTATAGCACTGGACGTACATGCTCGCCCATATACACCATAGCCCCAAGCGAACCAAGGAGCACGACTTCGGTTAGCCGTCGAATGATGACCTTGGTACGTTTGGAAGTCTCGGCCCTGGATTGTCGCTCTTTTTCTGCTTTCGATTCCTTCTTGAACTCGGCCGTGATGTAAGAGTTGCGCCTTGCCTCGTCTTCTAGATACGCCGGAGAAGGGAACGGAGATGAAGTTCCCGACAAGAGCTCGTTGCGCCCACGCAGACCCTTGTGTAATTTGGTTCTTGGTGCCGGAAGGCCCTTCAAAAAGTGTTCGTCGTCGGCTTCGGTACCACTATCGCTCGTTGGGGTGGTATCACGGGAGACGGCGGGAAAGGATGTGCGACTTCGAATATGGTAATCATCCCCATTGTGCTGCGGCGCGGATCGCGCAGTCGTGGAGCTTGAGATGCTGCCTGAAGGCTCGAGAAGCTCCGACTTCTGCCGGTGGTAGGGGTGTGGTGATCTGGAAAGAAGTCGTAGGGCGTCCCGGTCATCGCGGAGCTGGCTCACCGCATCCTGTCGTGGTGCAGTCGGAGAGCTCGAGTGCTCAGACATGTCGGAAACCAGGTTGGGACATGGGCCGACAAAAGCTCGCGGTCAGTTCATGTGCGCCGACGTTACGGATGAGAGTCGCATTGAAAGACGTGTAAACGGAATGGTCACGGCAAAGAGATATCCATTGGGCCGTGAGAGAAAGAAAGGAATTGTATCGTCGCCCCCGGAAGTTGGTGGGCAAGGACGGAAGGTCAACAACGGATGATGTTCTTCACATGCTTAGGAGTTCTGGTGTGCTGCGCATTATTAGGTGGTAGTCGTCAGCCTTAAGGAAGTACCCGCTCTCGTCGTAAAGTGGCTTCTTTTTTTCTATTGGGCCAATTTGCATGGTTTCCTTTCTTTCCCCAACAAGGCCAGTCGTGATTGGGAAAACCATATGAACCCGGCTCAGCGTGAGTTCCATAAAATCTTGGCAATTCGTATTGAGATTGGATTACTTTTACTGCTTGTTCAGCTGATTTTGGGGAATTCCGGCGTTCAGGCTGCATGTAACTTCAAATTGCTATCCCCCAAGTTTAAATCTCAACAACGCAATGTCAAGCTTAAGCTCACGGCACTTACAGGCCGAACGGCTTCATCATAGTCTCTTAAGCGGGTGGGTACTCAGGTAGGCACGCTGAACGATCGACGCGCCGGCGGAACTCATTGCGCTGGGCCCCCCTTGCTGACAGAGCACCGAGGGGTAGCTTTTGCCCCACTATAGCAGTCAAGTTGGAAGTTCCAAGGTCTCGACATCATCGCCAACAATGAATCGCACAGACGAGCATTAATATCGCAACCCACACTTTGTTCTTTCAGTACTGTACCACCATATTTGCTGTGATATTCGCCAATATACTGTATCACCAAATGAGATAAAGGCGCTTTATACCATTCGACCATGACAAAGTTTTCGGATTCTGGCCAGGCACAGGATGGAAGCGACGAGACCAAGCATGCGCACTTTGACCGAGCCGAGCCGTCAGTGCAGTACAACAGCTATCACGACGATCATGACCACCTATCAAGCGCCAGCGACGAGGACTCGAGACCAGTTGAAGTGGGATGCCAAGTCAAATTTGTTTTTCTTCTAACAAAGAAACGCGCCGGCTAACTTTTGCTGATTAAGGTATCTTTCGATCCGGCCAACCCGTATCGGCGCAAAAGCTCGTTAGTAAGCGAGGAGTCGATATTACCTCAGTTGAGCAAACAATCCAAGAAGACACAATGCCTGGTACACCAAATACTAGAGAGCCACAGAAAGGCCCGCCACCGAGATATCCGCAGCGAGGGAAATGGAGCGTTTACGGTAGTCGACCCAAAGGGAAAAGACGAGCGGCGACCTTCAAAAATAGAGCCAGAAAGTGGCGAGAGCACGGATGCCGGCCAAGTCGATGAGCAATCATGGAAAACCTCCATCGACAAGTCAAAGTCGGAGCTGGATCTTAATAGCGAAGAGCACGGCGAATTACACAGTAGATTGCTTACGAAGAAGCAGTTGAGCGAGATGGCTTGGGGGGTGCGTGAGCTCAGCAGGAGATTGGGCAGTGTGCGCCTGCGGTTCAAGGCAAAAACCATATTCATTCTGACCAAGGTATTTGATGCCGAATTGATACCAAAGACACGAGAAATCACAAAGTGGCTCCTAAGCCATCATCGAGACGTACGGTATACCGTCTATCTCGAAGACAGCCTGCAAGAGAACAAAAAGTTTGATGCGCCCGGATTGATTGAAGAGCTGCGACGCGAGTACATCGATGCTGGCGAGATGGATTCAGACACACCATCAGATGCGATGGGCAAGAGACTGCGTTACTGGAACGAAAAGATGTGTAGGAGCAGACCGCACACATTCGATTTTGTCATTAGTCTTGGTGGCGATGGTACCGTTCTCTACGCAAGCTGGCTGTTTCAACGGATCGTGCCACCGGTGCTCAGTTTCGCTCTTGGAAGTCTGGGTTTCTTGACAAAGTTTGATTTCGGCGATTATGAGAATATTCTGACAACGGCTTTTAACGACGGTGTCACCGTAAGTTTGCGTTTGCGATTCGAGGGCACCATCATGCGAAGCCAGAAGCGACACAGGTCCCTGACGGGTTCCCAAGAAGAGCAGGATGAGGCACAGAGCAAGAGGGATCTGGTCGAAGAGCTCATTGGCGAGGAAAAGGACGATGAACACACTCACCGCCCTGATGGAACCTTTGAAATACTCAACGAGATCGTGGTAGATCGCGGCCCTAATCCGACCCTGTCATATACTGAGATTTTCGGAGACGACGAACATTTCACGTCAGTCATGGCTGACGGACTTTGCGTATCGACACCTACGGGCTCGACTGCATACAATCTGGCAGCTGGAGGTTCCCTCTGTCACCCTGACAATCCGGTTATGCTATTGACGTCAATCTGCGCCCATACCCTGTCATTCCGTCCAATCATTCTACCAGATACTATGGTCTTGCGCATAGGTGTGCCTTATAATGCTAGGACTAGCTCATGGGCAAGCTTTGATGGTCGAGAGCGCGTTGAAATGCGCCCTGGTGATTATGTCACCATTTCCGCAAGCCGCTTTCCCTTTGCTTCGGTGATGCCTCAGGGGCGTCGTAGTGAAGATTGGATAAACAGCATCAGTGGCAAACTGGGTTGGAATACTCGCCAGAAGCAGAAGAATGACGGATACAAGTCTTGGAACTGAGACAGGCATGAATATTTGATGACGATGATGAGGAGGAGACCTGGGAAACAGGAGTTCGGCGCAGAGTCGTATAAGGCGTTTTCAAGGATGATGGGAATTCTTCATGACGGAAGTAAGGAGACCGACCATATATGAGGCAGAAAGCTACAGATTCCATGTGTCGGCGTTCAGGATCCCATCCAAGTTGAGAGCAGGCATTTCAAAATTGCATATCATGTCCGCGCACAGCCAAGTGGACACAATTGCATGATATATTTATATATTGCATTACTGTGTACAACATGTGTACAAAAAATGACTTGCTCGAGACATTTCAAAATTTTCCATCAACACGCCCGAGCAAAGAAAAAACAAAAAGAAAAGGCCGCTAAGCCAGAAAAAAGGGATTTCAACCGAGATGTTAGATATTACAGTCGGTTAAGCAGAGATCAAACTTGATTGTTCCTCATCTTGCCCAACCCGCCTTACCAATCCTACTGTTTTGTTTCTTCACTTATGCATCAAGACCCCGCAAGTGATGGCCCACACAACGGCAGAGCCGCATCTCACACACAACATCAGCCTGCGACAATGCCAAGGATTTCTTAGGATTTGAGGCATGGGAGAGACCAGCATAGTAGATGGACCTAGGTAATGTACCACAGCATTCTTTAGAGTGGGGGACTACAAATAAAGCTGTGTCCTATCACCTCCAAATTGAAACGTGGGATAACAATGCTATAATTTCCGGATCCTCGTCCTGCCGTGACTTTTTCGTTGCATGGCGATCAGGCTGTTTGGGTGCCGTCCCATGAGTTTCATTGCATTGCCGCAATTGTCTTCTTCTTCTTTTCCCCTGTAATAATGTGCAAGTACGGATTATTTCAGTTTGGATGGCATTATTGCCATTGATTGATAGCTGCTGTCGAATCGCGATATACACGGGCAAGAAAAGAGATTTTTGGTTTTTTTTGTCCAGAATCCAGCAAAGAAATGCTGGTCATTTCATATTCTTACTATAGATTGGCCGCCTTTTTCTGATCAAGAAGCTTTCCCACTATTGGTTTGTCTTCAATCCATGGTGATACCCCCGCGTCTTCGTGATCTACTAAACGCCCGTGTTTAATAACCAAATAAACAAAGTCATGTCGCTCTAAAGAGAAGTCCCACCATTCCCGCTTGCTGCGTGTACACTACCCCCCGAACCCGAAGGGGTCTTGCGTCTCTGCCTACTCTTCGCCAGAGCTTCTGGCGGGGCCGTCGATTATTCGCTTGCCATTATACAGTATGCCTAAGAGTGTCCGGGCGCGCAATTTCGAGCCGCACGAGGTAGCGTCGGTTCGATATTAAAGATGTCATTATTTTGTCTCGCTCTCAAGGTCGATCGATTCGGCAAACGCTTCACTCCTCGTCCTCGGATGTCTCGACAAAGGTCATCGTGATGCCTTGAGGGTCATCGACGTTCAGGTTGATGGCATCGATGCTTGTGCTGTCCCGCTTCTCCTCGGAGTCTTCGCTCTTCTTGGCCAAAGCGGCGGAGACAACAGAAGGGAGGGAGGCTGTCTTGACGTCACGGGTCTCGAGCTCAGAGCCCTGGAGGTCTTTGGATGTAAGTCAGTATTGAGCATTATTCGTAAGGCCAGGATGAGGCAAACTTACTCTGTGGGACGCCTCGGCGGACGTACATGGTGGTGACCTTGGTAGTGCGGCGACGAGGTTGGGAAGCAGAAGTCTCATCGCGCTTTGCGGCGGCGGCAGCACCGGCGGCAGCGGTAGCTGTGGTAGGTCTGTTGTCGACGATGATACCAACACCAGCGCCACCCTCACCAGTACCAAGCTGGACAACGGGACCCTTTGTCAAGGCGTTCTCGGCATATTGGAGAGCACGGTCGAAGCCCTGAAGATCACGCTTGGTCTTGGGGCTCTCTCCCTCACGAGGAGCGATTTCCTTGCCCATTCCCTGCAGTGTCGAGATAGAAGCAGCTGTGAGAGCATCAGTAGTGTTCAAATAGCACAAAGTTCAGGCGGTGGGGTCGTACCCTGCTCAGAGAGTGTCGAGTCAGTTGCAGGGTTGGCAGCAACAACGGGGGTTTCTTCGGTCGTGACAACGGCTGCTGGAGCAGCTGCCGGGGTGGCGACGGCTTCGGCGGCCACAGCTGGCGCGGCGGCCTGAGCAGCACCAGCGGTGTTGGACTGGCCGGTTGCGGCATTGACGGCGGCTCCCTCGAGGGTGTTGAAGAGCTGAGATACGTCTTGACCTCCTCCGAATGATATTTCACCATCACCGACTACCCTGTATAGGAGTTAATGCTTTGATTCGACACACTATGGTCATCGACAACTTGACATACAAGGCGGGAGAGTAAGCACCAAGGTTGATGTTCAAAGGAAGGGCGTATACCGAGGCCACAAGGCCGGCAGTGGCGACAAGGCGGTAGCTAACCATTTTGACTGATTATGGGATTGGAGGGGATATTGATGGGTTGTGAAAGTTTCGGAAAAGATTGGCTAATAATAGTATGAATAAACGACCAGCGACGACCAGCGGAAGAATGAAAGAAATAGTAACCGAATGAAAGAATCTGATTCTGGACTTGAGCACAGCTGAAGAACAGAAATGGAACAGGAGATGCCATGATGACCTCCATATATACCAGTAGAGTCGATACAGAGACAATCAGTCTGGGCATTTCGGGGGTGGAACTCATGAGCGCCAAGTGATAGATGAACCGCTTGGTGAGAGTCATGTCCCTGCTCTGCCAAGCTGTTTCCAGACGTGGGTATCGATGACAAAAATAAGTACTACCAGAGACTATAGCAAAGCATGGAGACTGGGGGTCCGCTACAGTCTAGGACCGGTCTGGGCCACGCAAAGCGAGGAATGACAGGACAAACAACAAGAGGGTCGCTTGAAACACCACCACTGGACGGGCTAGAGGGAATGAATTCGGTCTTCACAGCACCAGCGACAAGCAGCCTCGCAAGCTGGACTTGCTGTTGCGTCGCGGCTCTTGGCTGAGGCTGCCAAGTACGGTTGAAGCGTCAATGCGGCAAGATATTCCAGCGTTGGAATAGGACCATGTGAGAGCCAGGTGGGTCAATCAGTCTTGAGACCTGCCAAGCATGGAGCCAAGCATCCAAGTGCGCTAAAGTCCGCGCCCAGTGCGCCGAAAGTGAAGAAGCTTTTATCGCTTCTTGGTGACAGGCTTGTCGATGTCTTGAGCGCCTGCAACGGTGATTAATGGGAGATAGGATTGCGGCCAGACCATCTGGCCCCGAGAAGTCCTCCACAAAGGGCCCGTGTCTTGGTATCTGGGGTCGTGGATTGGCGATATTATAGTGCCAATATGGTATGTATAGCCAAGACCCAAAGGGGGAATTGTGTAACCCGCTACTGGATGTTTCAAGCACTAGCTCTAGTGGCATTGGGAAGCAGAGGCGCCGAATCCTGATAGGCGGAGGCTGAAGAAACAGATACTACTCCAGAGTTCACGAACCGTGGGCAGAGCCTGTCCCTTCCATTTGTTCTTCCCCGGACAAGTGCCGGCCGGAGGTGGAGGCCATTGCTGCGTGACGATCGAGAACCCACCGTGATGCTGATGCAGAGCCAGCTGAATGCGACTGCACGCAGCCATGCCCTCCAAACAAACCTCGATGCGCAGCAATCCTACACTCCTCTGCCTCCCACGAATCCCACAGAGGAAGATCTATCTGGGCGTTACTGCACGAGTGACGGATGTGTGGCCCACGGCGGTAATAGGTCGCACTGCTTAGAAGACTGTACATAGTAGCCATGTGGACAAAGATATCCACGTCGTCGTCAGCTGGAGTCGGAGGCGATCAGACGGAGCCAAGCACAGGTCGGCGCATCGGAAAACACCATAGTCAATGCCTGTGCAAAAGACCTGAAGGCGCTGGAGATGTCGCCAACCCTATGGACCTGTTTAGGCCGTGCGTACAGTCTGCCAATTTTCGCTCTCAAGGTCAAGTGGCAAGCAACGCCTCCCAAGCAAAGTCATGATTGTCTGTGTTCCGTACACTAGTTTTCTTGAAATGGTCTACGCGCTGGCCGAAGAGCACCGACGATCTCTGCGAAATGGGACGGACGCGCAAGTTGGAGCCCATGGGCCATTACCAACCCAAGCTTTTGCCATGCTTCAGGACTAGTCCGGCAGTCACTAACCCCGTGTTTCCATGCCGATATCAAGACGGAGATTGACTACCATAGGTCCAAAGCCTTGTCGGTGGAATGTAACGGTTTCGTGGCCCCAGTCTCCCAAGACTTTTGGTGTGCGAAACATGAGGCACAGCCAAGAGATCGGCCACCGAGGAAAGAGTCTCTGTGAGCCATGAGGATTGGGCAAGTCGCCTGTCGACAACGGGCGGCGACAGATCAACACTTCCTGCGACATGATGCAGACGAATGTGTGAAAAATGGCGCTTTCTTTGCCCTCGAACATAGTATCTCTTGTAAGAACTTACCTCTGTAGCCAGCTTGGATCGATCCCCGAGTACTGGCTAAAATTCACAAAGCGCAGTAAATAGTGGAGTAAAATCAGTGCCGTTGTTCCTGTCCTGAAATGCTACAGTGGCTGGTTAGTGGAAATGTCAACTCCACCCCACTGAGCTTGGCAAGAAACCTTAGTTGGGCCTTTCCTGAACCAAAGGAATTGACGAATCAAGAAAAATGCCCGAATATCATCCATATTAGATACTTGCATGCGCAAGGAAGAAGCTCGAGCGCTGGCCTAGAGAGCTGCGGCCGCCTTTTGCTCAGTGATCAAGTTGTATCCTTCTGCTGGACCAGGTTAGGTAATGCATTCGTCTGATCCTGATCCTGTGCATCCCTCCTCCTCTCCAACTAAACAACATCCAGTATACATAATCCTATCAGAGTGCAAATTGCCTCCCTACCAAGGCTTGGTCTTCTAGTGGTCAATAGCAGTGAGGGAAGAGGCTTCTCGTATGCTCCTAATCCACCATAAAGGTATAATCACAGTGATGATACATGCACCTCGACAGAAGTAGAAGCGAGGATTACACAAGTCAGGATTCGTTTCTTAGCGCCATCATATTAGCCAAAAATGCACTACAATGGTCCACAGACTAGAGTATTTCTACAAGAGTCGATCGGCAGGACAGGGGCAGTATGAATAAGCGTCAAACAATGTGATATCTTCTCCACGACGAAGCTGGATTGTGCCTGGAGCTAAATTTAATCTGCATTCATAAAACACAAGAATCAGATCAAAAGAGCCTAATCACAATAGGCCAACCCCCGTACTCGGTGCATAGAAATGCCATCTTGGCTGAGCTTGCGTTTGCGTGCAGGCCAAGATCTATTGAAGCTTTGCCCTGAAAGCCAAGGACTCGGCGGGTATCAGACCAGTCGCCATCCCAAGTGTATCGGACGAACGCAGAAATACCATGTCAGTCTTTAAACCGATGCATGGGTTTCCAAACCGCCGCCTTACTGGACCGTATCCATCGCCGAGGTTCCTAAAATCCACGTGGTCCTGGTCCTGTTGGGATGATAGCTTGGAGCCTTTTTTGCTCTGGCTCACAAGTTGTCAAGCACACAAGAACGCTGTCTAGAAGGAATTCGTGGACTGTCATCAGATTTTCGACGCTGATATTGTATATTGAAAGGTATGTCGACTAGTTCATATCGATGCAACTTCTCTTCCAAAAGAGAACATTTTCTTAGCCTCAGTCATCAAACAAAGTCTTCAAGAGGACTGTATTGATACCTCGCACCATGAATACTACTCTCTGGCTAACACTGCACATCACTTCTCAACCTAGCATATCTTCACCCATCCGCTCGCGGTCTTGTAAGCTTCGACTCGATACCTCTACAGCCTCGGCAAGAACCTTGAATGTAGCCCATCATACCGAAGCCGACGGGCACGATGACATTGTCCTTATCGCTTGACGGAGAGGTTGCTCGAGATCGTGGCGGTTCATGGCAATGGCGGCGCGTTATGGTCAGATCTAGCGCTCTTTATCATCATGGCCAAGACACCGTACCGGATACCCGCCGACTTAGGAGACCTAAATTACCAAGTACAAGACGTACATGCTCAGGACCCTCAGCCGGATTTGAGCTATTGATGAATCAAAAGCGAGATCATGATGAATCTTCATGCTATAATCAGGTAAATATGAAGTACCAACTTCTGCTGCTGGTCGAAAGTTCAGAGGTAAGGAAACACACCAATGCAGTGGTTACAGCTCAAAAAGCTTGAGTGAACGTTCGTGCCATTCGTTTTCTTTTTTCTTTCTCTTCTTCTCTTCTTTTCCAAGAAACCAAAAAGAAGAAGAAAATCCCTTCCTAGAATCATCCATCAAAGCCGTTCCATCCATGCGACGACAAGGCTGGACAATCTTTAGGTGATTTCAACATCAGCAAAATATCGTATTCTTCAGCTTATTGTGAAACTGTATTCGTACAATTCCGATAAAGGTTTGCTTTTTTAAAGTTGAATTTTCCAAACGCAGGACATGCCAAAGACACGGCTTTTGCTCCACTCTCTCATCACAATATCCGCTTCTATACACCCAAGTAGTATACCAAGCGAACCATAGCAACTAGTCGCTGGTCATTTCATTTATTCTGATTGGTCAATGTAGAACACGAACGCTGAAGAAAACTGGATGCTATCCGAGACGCGCTATACCGTTTATATCACGACAAATCGAACCATGTACACGACTCGGAGCGCGTTCGTTCAACTGGTCCCACGCTGCTTTAAGGCCGGAGCTATGACTAGGATTAGGCTAGAGCTTTACTCCATTACCTAGATGGATAACATTGCACATTATTTCGTAGTATGGAGTCCATCTGAATTATGTAGCTAGGGTATCGTTTTATGCAAAACCAAGGAATATTAAGACGATTGACTATAGTACCACCCTCGCGAACGAGCATGCCCACATGCATTCTGTCGTGGGGGCGTTTTTTTTTATGCAAACCTAACCCATCATGAGCGTTTGTCAAAAATACCTCGCAAATATAGCGTTTCTTCTGTTGAAATATTTCTTTTTGCAAAGCGCATCATGGAAATGGTCTTAGTAACTTCATGGTCGACAAATTCCTCCGATCATGCGACATGATCACGCGACATCAAATCAATACTCCTTCGTTCAACTATGAGCTTATACTTGAAGTTGTGAGGTAGTATTCTGTTACACTAGGTATCCTGAGGCTGACGGATGCATGTGTCAGTTCTTGGAAACGCACCAGATCGTTCAGTCCCTGCCTGGCATGGCGGTACCACGCCCGGCATCATGATCATTTGATGGGTTTGAACGAAAGGATTTTCCTGTGCGTATTCGGAGATGCTATCAAGCCGGCGGCTGTGACTTCGACACGTTTTCCATGACCTCCATATGTATCGTACCTTTGGAACACGTTAACGATGACAAATTGTACCTATGGCGGTTTGCTGCTCAGAAGGACAAGGCATGCATAGATACACTGTCACTAGGTAGATATACTGCAAAAGAAGGCAAAGAGCAGACGCTGGTAAGCACAAACCTTAAAAATTCGTGGCTGGAGATTTTATATCGATACTACCCCGCTTGGAAATACGACATTATACAATTCCTGTTTGAACGCCATCCTTGGCAGATGCACCCGCCAAAGAGGGACAAGGCTTAAGTGCGTACGAGCCGAATTATACTCTCAGCCCGTTACAGATGGGACGAGTTGCATGGCGGAACCGTCGCACCGGGCCATTGCCTCGTTGGCCAACTGCACAAATAAGCAATATCACAACCATGACACACATAATCGACTCTTCTAGTCCATGCATTCAGGAACAGTTCATGACACAAAATTCCCATCCTGGTGAGACTGCCTTATCGAGAAAATTCCTTCGGGACTCTGTTTGGCTGGAATTACGAGCCGCTCGTTGCCTGCCGCGAGACCAAAGGCCACGTCCTGAGTGTGAGTTTTTTCGAAATATTCTGCAATAATGACGTTTTGAGTGCTTCGTTGTGCTTGTTTGTGCCGTGCATGTTATACAGTGGCTGGTTTCTCCAAAATGCTGTACATGGTACTCTTTACGAGAGTTGCAATCCCCGTTCCCTATAAAGTCCGAAGAAGTGTTGGTATTAATTTTTAAGTGTATAGAACTCGGGTGGGAAATTACCTTTTGAGTCAAGTAAGATTAACTCTTGACAGCCATGAGTATATTGAATTGCCAAATTAGCATAGAAGAGATGAAAATCTTGTCAAGTCTGGTGAGTTGAGGTGTAAGACACCTTTCTCTAGGCTGCGCCATCCCGATTCCTACCGTTTTTAGCCGTGTCTCAGTTAAATGCAGCTATGCATTCAGCTTCCATACTAACTGTTACTTTCGACTCTTGTCTTCACAACCTCATCATAATTTCTCATAGCCAGCTCTTCGACCATGACCCGGCCGACGAACGAAATGTAGCTAGGAGACCGTCTATAAATCTCACGAACAGACCACGCGATGATAGACTGGTCAGAAGACAGATCAATCGCTACTATTTCTTAACATTTTGGCAGATTCACATTGAGAAGACTTTTCATCCATACAGTTGACCTCTGACAATATGAAGTTTCTGGCTCCATTCACTTTGGCGATCGCCTCGCTCACGACAGCGAGCCCCATTGAACCGCGCGCTGTGACAAATTTTGACGGTTCACAGGGTGTGAGACTCAATCTTGTCAATGCCAGTTTTGGGCCAGATGGAGGTCTTTACTACAAGGGAATGGGTAGGTTTCTGCTTCAATGACAATTGGAAATATATCACAAAATACCTATCACGATAAAATCTTGACTGACCACACACACATACACAGGACTTGCCCAGATTTATGACAAGGGCAAGAGTCTTCAGGCTGTCCAGGCACACTCCAATCCCAACGTGCTGACCTACGGCGACCTGGACCGTCTCAGCGACCCATACCCCTACATTACTAGCAAATTCACGGGTTCTAGCGGCACCTTTGACCTGGAGTCCTTCTACTATGGCTGTGTTTTGGGCAACAAACCTGGCAACTGCGTCATCACCGTTGTGGGCTTTAGGAACGGTGTCAAAGTGGCCGCGGCTTCCTTTTCTTATGAGCCGGTAGCCACGATCCCAGCCCCCATGGCACAGCTCAGATTGACCAGCGCCTTTCGCGATATTGACTCGGTCCGTTTCACCACCGTCTTCTCCGACAGTGCAAGTCACCCCGGTCTGGGAGGCGCCACCTTCTTGGACGACCTTCGATACACGTACTTTGGTTCTTCCTAGACATACAAGTTTCCGATCGTCTCTGCTGCCTTGTGTCTTTCTCCAATGGCCATTGGCCAAAAGTTACAATCCTTGAAGACGCGAATGATTAATGATGGCGATGATATGGGTCATTGAGATGAAAGGCAGGTTTCTGGCCTGGGTCAATCTTGGAAGGGTTAGTTTAGGATTTCAAGGCAAACTAATGAGGAGACGGCCTTATGACAGCTACGACAGCGAGACATTGAATACAAATTTGCATTCAGTAAAAGATCTGCCCAGAGACGAGATATAATTCCACATTCTCTTCTAGCAATATAGCCAGCCAGCCACACAGCTAGAGTGACAAGTGAGGTATTACTAGCAGTCAGCAAGACTCAATATACATCATTTCAATACTTTGTAGAAAAGCCTTATGATGTAACCAATCAATTTCATGGGTCAATTATCGTGAGTTCTGTACCGGCACGTTGAAGATTCTTGATGCGGCTGCTTGCATGCATGCGTTACTGCATCTACAGCTGAATGGCACCAGACGAACCAGTCGTTAGCTTTGTAGACGACGCAGCCCACGATGTAGTCCAATTGACTGGATAAGCAAGTCTTCACATCATCTGGCCGCGGCGGTTCTGGCTGCGTGACTAAGTATGCCGTATCACTGAGTATTTGTATTGCCTCTACAACCTTGATTAACTCCTCAAAACGTGGTGCAATTCAACAACTAATGGCATCTAGCGCTGGATAAGATATTTTATTTAGTCGCATTTGACTATCGCATATTAAAGTATTTGATTTCTCCTAATTGCAGCATGTTGTCGTTTATGTTTTGTGCATATTCATGTATAAATATTCGAGGAAGCAATTGATGAGAGTTTCTTCCACGATTTTATGCGCCTCAAACCTAGCGAGCAGAATGACTTCTCACAAGTATAGAACCAACCCAGATAGTCTGGTTAAACGTAGTCAAGACTCAGAGTATAGATTTATGGCGGTGATGGCTCATATTGGTGTTAGTCCAGTCTTGATAGGTGAGTATTGGGAGATATACAAGAATTATGCTATGTAAGCTGCATTAACACGTGACTAGTAGTGAGCAAAGCCCGGGAGCGAGAAAAGAGCTAAGTAAAAGCGGCATTTACGCTAGTCCCCATTGGTCGGAAAAAAGCTGTGATGAGCATCGAACTACATAATAATTTTCTTGCATCTTTTGCATACGTACCTTGACCTCAACGAGGAGCTCATTCCAATCCACCTTTTTTCCTCTCCGCTCCTTCTCCTTCGGTCTGTTTGATATTCTTCTTTCCCCCCCCCAATCTTCATTTGGGTCTTCACATCACAATGCCTGCGGCCCTGAGAACGTTGGCGCCTTTCCTGCGCGCCTCGCGCCAGGCTCTCCGACCTGGCAGCGCCGCCAACCCTCTCCAGTACTCCCTCAAGTCGCAGAATGTGTCGTCGGCCCTCAACATCTACAGATCCTACGCAGTGTACGAGAGAACAAAGCCGCATGTGAACATTGGTACCATCGGTCACGTCGATCACGGCAAGGTCAGTCAACCAGGCAATTGCCGCATGCTTCAGTAGTGGTAGTAATATTGCTACATGGACACGGAGAGGACCTCGGAAAGAAGCTTCTCTCTTTTCCGTGCAAGATCTGTTCCAAAGAAGACAGTCCGGCTAACCTACGAAAACAAACATATAGACCACCCTGTCTGCAGCCATCACAAAGCGTCAGGCCGAGAAGGGTCTCGCCAACTTCCTTGAATATGGAGCTATTGACAAGGCCCCCGAGGAGCGCAAGCGTGGTATCACCATTTCTACTGCCCACATTGAGTACTCGTCCGACACTCGCCACTACTCCCACGTCGACTGTCCCGGTCACGCCGATTACATCAAGAACATGATTACTGGTGCTGCCAACATGGACGGTGCCATCATTGTCGTCGCTGCTTCCGATGGTCAGATGCCCCAGACCCGTGAGCACTTGCTGCTCGCCCGTCAGGTCGGTGTCCAGAAGATTGTCGTCTTCGTCAACAAGGTTGACGCCATTGAGGACCCCGAGATGTTGGAGCTCGTCGAGATGGAGATGCGTGAGCTCCTCTCCCACTACGGCTTCGAGGGTGACGAGACCCCCGTCATCATGGGTTCCGCTCTCATGGCTATGGAGGGCAAGCGACCGGAGATTGGCGAGCAGAAGATTGATGAGCTCATGGAAGCTGTCGACCGCTGGATCCCCACCCCCGAGCGTGACCTTGACAAGCCCTTCCTGATGTCTGTTGAGGATGTCTTCTCCATTGGTGGCCGTGGAACCGTCGCATCCGGCCGTGTCGAGCGTGGTGTCCTGAAGAAGGATTCCGAGGTCGAGCTGGTTGGAAAGGGTGGCGAGATCATCAAGACCAAGGTCACCGACATTGAGACCTTCAAGAAGTCCTGCGACGAGTCCCGTGCTGGCGACAACTCCGGTCTGTTGCTCCGTGGTATCCGCCGTGAGGATGTCAGACGTGGTATGGTCATCGTCAAGCCTGGCACCGTCAAGGCCCACACCAAGTTCATGATCTCCCTCTACGTTCTGACCAAGGACGAGGGTGGTCGCCACACTGGTTTCCACGAGAACTACCGCCCCCAGATGTTCCTGCGTACCGCCGATGAGTCTTGCGCTCTCTTCCTCCCCGACGATGCCGAGGACAAGAGCCGCATGATCATGCCTGGTGACAACGTCGAGATGGTTGCTCACCTGCACAACCCCATTGCTATCGAGGCTGGTCAGCGTGTCAACGTCCGTGAGGGTGGCCGAACTGTCGCCACCGGTATCATCACCCGTATCATCGAATAAACACGCCATAGACGAGAGAAGCAAACCATAATGTGTACGAAGAACAGGACGAGAGAGCAAGCTGGCTAAGCTGCAGGCATTACGAGGGATACCAAAAAGGAGTTACCGAGAGGTCTGTACATGATGAAATGGCACAATGTACAATACTTGTTTTAGAAGCCTGTGTACAGTCGGAAATTTATTGGGTCCACCTCCTGTTGTTTGAATACTCCTCCCTCCATCTCCCCTCCAACAAATTCTTTCCTGTCTTTGTTTCTGTATTATAGATCTGCATGAGGACAGGTAGCGAAAACATAACAAAAATTTCCCCAATCCAATATTAATCAGCTCAATATGGTGCCATGGATCTTGCCGAGCGATACCATATCAATCATGTCCGATGGCAAAGGCATTGCAAACACACTGTCCTGCCCGAGCTTTGGTTGCTGTGTAAATGAAACATTGATCGGCACTTTTCGTGGGTCGTACAACACGACACGACACGACACGAGACAACTCGAGCTGCACCCCCAATATCAACCAGCAACCACTGTTCAGCGGCACCACGTACAATAGGGAGCCCATTTCTGGCCTGGATTTGTAACGGGAAACGACGCTGGAACGGCAATAGCATATAGCATATACATGAAAAATTACCAAGGTCTAGCTTTTATTCTGGGCCATTTGCGTGGGCCGCTCAAGAAGCAAATATGTACACGCGGTTCCCGATGTCCTTCGTCCATCATTGAACTCTAAAAGAAGGTGAATCAGCTGGCATCATATATCCAAGCATACCAAGCCTTTTGCCAGCTCACCACAAAACCTCCAAAAGCCAAGAATAGAGTTACAACACCTTGAGACATTGCTCAGGTTCCCGTCTGCGGTATGACCACGACAAGCAAGGAAAGCTTTTCCCATGCGAAGTCGCTCTCCCCCCTCTTGTTCCAAACGAGCTGTATTGATTTTTTTTCTTCTTGCAAAAGCCATTGGTCCTTTTCTCTCTGCATTGCCTCACTTTTCTTTCTGACCGCTTCACATCTTGCGAATACTGGAACCACGTATCATTCTATCATCAAAAAGAAGCCTTTCAGAAACATGGCGCCTGCGCTTTCATATACTGGCCGCATCCTGGCCTGCGAGGAGTGAGTTAAAATAACAAAGATCATCACATGCATATCTCTATTTCCAAGTTCCTGTCCTTGTCTCTACAGAGTCATGAAACATGAAAAGAACACAAGTAGCTAAACAGTTTTTTACTCCCACAAAAATAGGTACGCACTGCGCGGCGAGGATTTCTGTAAATGGGCCCGCCAACCCAACCGGGGCGTCGACGCGCGCCGCTCCCTGGCCCTGGAGAACCGATTCCTCGTCTTTGCGCCGCACGACTGGCGGCCCTGGCACCTGTTGCTGATCCTGCTGGTGGCCGTGTGCGTCGTGTTTGTGGCCAGGGACGAGCTCCTCGGTGGTGGTGGTGGTGGTGGTGGTGGTGGCGGTGGCGGCGGCGGTTCTGGAAGGGCTTCTACCTGGTGGGCTACAACGCCCGCGTCCGAGGATGAGAGGCGGCAAAAGAGTAGCTCCATGGACCGAGGCTTCACCAAGAAGATCTTCCAGAGGACCCCGAGGAGAAAGGTTGATGATGTGGTGGATCGAGATGGACTCCCATGGAAGTGTTCGTGAGAGCTGGTGGTCGGAATGGGATTTTCGCAGGATTTGATCTGCGGGCAGGAGCTCTTCAATTTCAGTGTTGACGCAGCAAAATCTTCAGAGTTGGTCGATTTCAGAGCAGAGGCTGGCCTCTGTTGAAACCATGTGGGTGAATCAACGCATTGAGTTTCATTGTGTTCTTGGACTGTGTGGCCTTGATATTATATATTCTGGACCGAGGTTATAAGTGTATTCTTGGAGCCCTTTGCGGACTCGACAGACTTGATGGATCATTCTACTAAAAAGCACGTTAGGGGATACTTCCACTATACAAGAGGCAGTCACCGCTGGGAACATCCTGATCAAAAGAGTCACATCCACAGAAAATGCCGCTGATAGACTTACAAAAGCGTTGCGACCGAAGGAATTTGAGCATTTCGTGCATTTGCTTATCCGTCAAAACGAGAGTTGTAAGTCTATCAGCGGCATTTTCTGTGGATGTGACTCTTTTGATCAGGATGTTCCCTGAGGTGACTTCCTGTGATATATAGCGGAAGTATCGCCTGACGTGCTTTTTGATAGGAGTGCTGGTTTGCGCCTTGGCCAGGCCTCTGCGCCTGTGTTGTCCTAAGGAAAAGACTTGAATAGCAAAAAGAGAATTTCAAATAACAAAACTAGATAACGCAGGTCAAGCTGTTGAGTGTATAGCCACTTCCTTATCTCTCGCTCATAACTAGCCATCTACATTTTTGACATAATCAGTTGTATGATGTTGACCATTCCAGTATGCAGAGCTGACTTTCATGTTTGCACATCTATCATGTGTAAGCCTTGGTGTATCTATTCTTCTTTTATTTTTACATCATATGCATAGGAGATGGATACACTGATGCATAGAGAAGTTTGGAATTAAGAAAAAACTTTCACAGAATCTTGCTGCTCATTTATGAAAGGCACATATTTCAGTGTCTGGGTTTTTTTTTTTTCAGTTGAGTTTATTATAGCATGGGCTTTGTGAACAGCTGAATACAGATGATATCACTGAGGGCAGACACACACTTCTTGGTGCACGCTTGCTTACACAGATGGCGAGTAAGGAATTTTCTCTCCAGGGGGATCATTCAGACACTCTAGGACATATTACTTGGACTATGGAGACGTGCCGTACCATAGATAGTATAGACACTTGATATGTTATGACAAAACCACGTAATATGCAAAGTCATTCTTCACGCACAACCATGCCGCCAACATGGTGGTATATTACTGAATTTGTCAATCTACTCTATGGAATCGTCGCCGGAGTTGGTCCATCCATGGCCTCACAAGTAATCACGGTGTCGTCGTCTTAGTATGAATGGCTTCATGCCCAACAAGGTCGACATGACAACAAGGTCTCCGCTTCGCGATCCAAGACCTGATGGGTGCAAATAAGCAAGCTTCTTTCCAACAAAGAGTATCGGTTCCGCGGCTCAATCGGTAGAGTTCCAGACCGAAGATCAATCACCCAGCTCTCCTCATTGCTGTATCTACATTGCCACCATCGATACTGCATCTTCAAGAGCTGGAAGATCAACTCCGTTAGGCCCTCGGTCATCTGTACCTACTGGAGGGCCTGGAAGGTCAACACACAAGATAGAGGTTTTGAGCTTTGTCCATCTCACTATACTTGATCCAGTGTTGCACATTTTTTTCTCCCTTCCTTTTTTATCGGATTCATCTCAAAGGAGAACCTGATATGCTTATGTCAACTTGTGTTTTTAAGATTAAAAGGTCAATTCTTGGTTGTGAAGTTATCTGCTTTGTCGGCCACCCGAATACAAGTACGGAAGGTAGCAGCTCGACCGCAAGCGCGATCAAGGGGCCTTCTCTCATGATCACTGGAATTCCGCAGAAAGTGCCCCTCTGATAACCACTCGGAAGGGCAGAGACTCGCTACTTGATTCATATAAGCATTTTAGGCTTTGTGATTTGTTCTTTTTCCTTTTTTTGAGAGTGAAAAACACATCGATTTTGGCCGCGAGGAGGTGAGATGAAACAGTAAACCGAGGTAACGCAAGTGGAAGACAGAAACCTCTGAGCAAGATTGCATTTGGGAGGCACAAATTAGAAAAACAGAGAATTTTATGCCAATGGCGTTGCGTTTGTTCAAGAGCAAAGTCATTTCACTCGTCTGATATGACCTGGCTCGCAATCACCAAGACCAAACAATACTCGAGGCGCCATCAAAGAATCATCTTGAGCGCTGTCCAAGCCTTTGGCAGGATCAGAGCATTGCATCCAGCACAGGTAGACACTTGCCTCAGTGACAAATTACCCAAGAGGTAAACCCTCGACTTCAACTTCATGAATTAAGTTGTTCATTAGCTGAGCGAAATAATGCTAGGGTACTATAATGTACGGCGTATTCATCTTGACATTGGCATTGGTTCAAGGGACTTTGTCTACTAGGGTAAGACCGCAGCCATTATAAACACTGATATTGGACAGGTCCTGTTGATTCGTAGTAATGTAAATCAATGACAGGAAATTGATGATGTGACCATACCTGGGTGGACATACAGCACTGATCAATTCTGTGCAGTGGTAGTGGTCCAAATTATTTGCTCTCATGGTGCAGGTTGTTATCATGAGTTATTCATACATAGATCATCACACGGAGAAAAGAGATCATGGGAAAGAGAGATCATGGGAAAGAGAGATCATGGGAAAGAGAGATCATGGGAAAGAGAGATCATGGGAAAGAGAGATCATGGGAAAGAGATATCATGGGAAAGAGAGATCATGGGAAAGAGAAAGTACATTAGCAGTCCCCAGGCTGACGGTCACGAGCATGAAGGTTTGCATGAATGTAGAGGATTCTTTTCACTGCAGTCTTGACTGCCCTTGGCCCGGAGGTCTCCACGAAAAGACATTCGCTGAGATGCTACAAGTTCAGAGCGAGGCGATGAGCACTTGCTTATCGTTGAATCTAGTGATTGTGCTGGTGAGACGCCGCATCTTCAAATAATCGCAGTCACAGGAAACTAGCCGATGCCAGAGGATGAAGCGTGAGCAGCGAGGTGAGTTGGGTACGTTGCTGTTGTTCTTCTTAAACTGACCGCTGATCGAGGAGCGTTGTATTCAAGGCCCAGCTGCTCCAATTGAAGTAAATGTCGTCGAATCCGAGGTTCTGAGCAAATCGAGGCGTACAGGGTGAATTTCTGGAGGGCGCATCCATCTGCAGATTTAGTACTTGTCCTCTTGTCGTCGTGTAGGAAGTGCTGCTTTGGCCACATCCGAATGCCAATTGCCCATCCTCCGCGGCAGGTCTTGGCCGAGCTGGTCATCACAAGTCCGATTCATCAAAGCTTCCAGTTCATAATTGTTCATTTTTAGAACCCTTGCGCATTGTCGAGCTGATCTAGCCTGACCCTATGACAGCCGTGCACATTCCTCCGCCTGTGCCCATTTACAGGTACCGGGGCAAATGCTGAAGGAAAACCATTTGTTTTTTTCCATGTTCAAAAACCGACAACTCCATGTCCGCGTCCGCAAAATCGCGTTCGTATCGTAGATGCCATGACTAAGCGCGAGAGGTCGTGAGGGTGTGAGGAAGGGACGCCGGGCATTTATCGGTGCTAAATCGCAAAGTCAGTATGCCGTCTTGTATCCGATGGGGTGATATTCGAAGGATTCGGTGTCGCGAATTCCGTACCTTGACGAAGCCAATGTCGGCGGACTTCTCACGGAAGCACTGACGGCAGATGTTGAGGCCGTACTTGCGGATCAGACCGGCCTTGTGGGTGCAGACGCGGCTGTTCAAGAGGTAAAAATAAAAACGTTAGCCCGCAGTTTTCTCCTTTCCATCGCAGAATTTTCCCTGGTGTCGGTCCTCTTGTCCTCCCGATTCCAACCAGATTTCAATCCATCAAGACGTACCACTGACGGGCGCCCTTGCCGTAGCTACGGGGGCGGGAGTTCCAGACGGATTCGTGAGACATGATTGCGGTTGAGTTGACGGAAACTTGTCAAGAGCTTGTCGGAGTTGTGCTTGGTGGACTGGGTGTCGTCTGGAGGGGCGCTGGTCGGGTTGGTCGTTCGTTTCGCGAAGCCTTCAAAATGGAGAAAGTTCCAGTCCGAATTATTTTCAGAATTGCGGTTTGGTGTGCGCTAGAGCGGGCCGACCGAACAAGGGCTGCGCACCAGCCACGATCTCTGGGGGGCCACCAGCCACAAAAAGGTCAGCAGCTACTAGTTGGTGCTAAAAGGGGCCACGGGCCCACAAGAGGAGGAGCATGGGCCTTGTTCTCGTTGGTCTTAGCCCATAGTCCAATGTCAGGGGGTGACCACCAAGGGGTTCGTTCACTGCACATGCGTTATGCCAGTATAAGCCAAGGTACTTGATTCATACCAAAGGTGAAGAAGTATCTAGTCATTTATCTTTTATTTTCTTTTAATCTCATTGATGGTATCGTAGTATTCTTATAGAGTCGAATACATACAAACCCATGATATGCTATGAATTAGCATATATAAGCAATGTGCCTTTCAACTTGTACTACAGTCGAGTCCTACCATCAGCTCATGCTCCATGCTTATCGATAACGGGCCGCCACTTCCCTATCCAAAGTGGTTTCATATGGTGCTCCGTAGTTGACAGGTTGGAGCCTCTCAACGAGTTTAGCGTACCTTACGTAGCGACCGGGACTTGTGCTGGAATTGTAAGCAAGCTCTCATCCTATCTCGTCTCCATCCTGTTCCAGCCAGCGAGGACAATCTGTCTTCAAGTTTTCAGCAACCATCAATCCTAAATCCTCTTTGGATAAATTGTCTCTCTTGATTGCAACGAGCTCCTTCATCAAGGACAACATCAAGTTCTCCTTCGACTGACATCACAGAACTAGCAGCCATGGTTCTCCTCAAGAGCTTCGTGCTCACTGGCCTCGCCGCCGTTGTAGCAGCCAAATCTGCCGTCCTTGACCTCGTCCCCTCCAACTTCGACGACGTTGTCCTCAAGTCGGGCAAGCCCACCCTAGTCGAGTTCTTTGCCCCGTGGTGTGGCCACTGCAAGAACCTTGCTCCCGTCTACGAGGAGCTCGCCGGTGTCTTTGCATCCACAAAGGACGTCCAGATTGCCAAGGTCGACGCCGATGCCGAGAAGTCCCTTGGAAAGAGATTCGGTGTTCAGGGATTCCCCACACTCAAGTTTTTTGATGGAAAGAGCGATAAGCCTGTCGACTACAATGGTGGACGCGATTTGGACAGCTTGACCAACTTCATCACTGAGAAGACTGGCGTCAAGGCCAAGCGCAAGCTTGAGATGCCAAGCCCAGTTGATATGCTTACCGACAAGACCTTCAAGGAAACCATTGGTAGCGAAAAGAACGCTTTCGTTGCTTTTACTGCTCCTTGGTGCGGACGTAAGTCGTTCACTCTCCTTCACGCCTTGATGCATGCTAACTCCAAGCAGACTGCAAGAACCTGGCTCCTACCTGGGAGAAGCTGGCTGAGGACTTCCTTCTCGAGACCAACGTCGTTATCGGAAAGGTCGACGCCGAGGCCGAGAACAGCAAGGCTACTGCCCAGGAACAGGGTGTTACCAGCTATCCTACAATCAAGTTCTTCCCTGCTGGCTCTACTGAGGGCGAACTCTACAGTGGTGGCCGATCCGAGGCTGACCTTGTTGCCTTCATCAACGAGAAGGTCGGAACTCACCGTGTCGCTGGTGGTGGCCTTGATGCTACTGCTGGCACCATTGACATCCTCAACCACATTGCCCTGAAGTTCGCTGCTGGCAGCGACAGCTTGTCGGCCTTGGCTTCTGAGACCAAGAAGAATGTCGACAACCTTGGCAAGGAGGCCCAGTACAAGTACGCCGAGTACTACATCCGTGTCTTTGACAAGCTGTCCAAGAGCGATAACTGGGTTGCTAAGGAGCTGGCTCGCCTTGACGGTATCATCAAGAAGGGTGGCCTGGCCCCTTCCAAGCTCGACGAGCTCCAGTCCAAGACCAACATTCTGAAGCAGTTTGTGGCGGATGTTGCCGAGAAGGTCACCGGCAAGGACGAGCTGTAGGAGCAGCTCTGATGAAGCTGGCGGTTGTTCGATAATTCAAGCACGATTGGCAGGCGTCTAGTCCTTCTAGCCTTTTATCTTTATCTTTAGAGCTCAAAAACATACCCTTGATCCCAATTTACGCGTTGTTCTCGATTGCTTGCATATGTCATTTAATTATGAAAAAAAAAACAAAAATTTTGCGAGGCCCAAAAGGGTATTGATGGCGCTTCCTGTACGACCTTGTACCTCCAAACTGATGCAAACAATAATGTCTTGAATCTTTGGTTGACACACCCTGTCTAAAGAACCCCAACCACAAGTTTAAAGCAGCATGTACTCCTTGAACGCCTTGGCTTCTCCGCAAATTCGAGAATTTCGAAGATCGTAGTTTTGTTATTTTGTCGAAGATGAACTTGAGCTGTTTTGTTGGGCCTGCAGAGCTGCCTCCAGGTTGTCTAGCCGCCTCGACATCTCGTCCATTTTGGCAAATAGTTCGCTCGATACGCCCGCAAATTTGTTGGAAAGCGAGTTCAGGAGGTCTTCGACAACGACCGTCAGCTCATCGGATGACTGCGCGAAACGTTAGCTATTGCTCCGACCGAGATGAGTAGGTTTGCATACGTTGCCCGCGGCAGCAGGCGGCTCCTTGTTGGGACTCTCGGCTTTCTTGGAGGACATTGCGAATGAGTTTTTGTCTTTCGAGATCTAAGCTTTGTCTGTTTCTGTTGGGAATATTGTGCCTCTTGTGATGATCCTGTTTCGAATGCTTCTCTCAACCTGTGAAGTTTCGGGTGTTTGCAACTTGCGACAAGTGTATTGGCTCTTGAAAAGAACGACGTCGATAAGAGTGTTTGTTTCTTGCCGATATGGTTGGCGTTGGGCCCCGCGATCATCTTCGCACGTGGTGGGCTCGGGCTCAGTAACAATTAGCGTCGAGACCCCTGAAATTCCCCGAAAAGCCGCTAGAACCACGAGCTTGCCGGGAGCTCCAGTACCTTATGTACATGCATGACCTCACGCGATTCTTCAATGCTTAGCAACAACTCTCTTCTGCACTTGTTCAGCATTTGTATAACATTTGCCAATTTCGACACGCCAGACGCCCAACCTCTGATATCATGATGGGCTGTATGGTGGACTATTTCTTACATATGCGCATCGGCTAATCACGTTTTCGACGCAACCCAAGCCCGACATGCCGCCACCAGGCGACAACCAGCGTGTGATACTCCTAATCATCCTGCTATTGCTGTGGACGACTACCAACGATAACAGCGCTGGCTTCGTGCAAGCGCCGTCTCTGACCAGGGCTCGGCTTGCCAGGCAGCGAACCGCCCATGGCGTTCTAAATACCACACATTGGGGCGATTTCTCGCCCCGGCTGGCCAACGAGCAGCCACTCTTCCCAGGTCCCGAGCCTCGGTATTTGAACCTGACCGGGTTCCGCGAAGAAGACCGTTTCGCATGGGAAGACTTTGGACACTTCAGGAATCGATGTGAGGAATGGAGCGAGAATGCAGTGGGAAAGCCAAATGCAGCGTCGCCTGTATGGCAAAACGTCTCCGGCGTGATTAGAGGACCGTGGATCCGGAAGCCACTGTCGGTATCGCGGACGCACGCAAGCTACAACCTAAGCGAAGTAACGCCCGGTATCGAATGGATAGCTGAAAATGCGGATTGGGGGAGGAACATTACTGGGCGAGAGGGAAAGATGCTGGTGAGGGTGCACGACCAGGAGGCTGCCGGAACGGAACCGAAGAGGGAGGACCTGCATCCAGTAGGACAGCCGCCGCTGGAGGTCAAGGCAAGGGCTGTGTCTGCCACAGTTACCATCGATGACGAAGAAGGTTCGGGATCTAGCTCAGAAATGCGTCTTCATGGCGTACACTGGCCCCGACAAGGGGCTTTGCTCTTAACCACGACGAGCGAGAAGTTCGCTGGCATATTTGCCCTTCCTCATCTCACCTCACGAGAGGACTACTTCAACTCTAGCCAGGCTCTTTTGAACAGAACGTTGGACGAAATGTTGCATGCTAAAGAGCGGCGCTACTTCACCGACCATGGAAACCCATGGGCTTCCACGAGCGACTCAGGAGAACCACTGGGCTCGGCGCCGCACTGCGAGTACATATTCTATATGCAAGTGCACCCGCCAGAACAGAGCATCCTGGATATCGATCATCTGCTCGCGGGACCGGAGAATATCGCAAAGGCTATCGATGAGCTCGAGTATGAGCTTCGGTTTCCCCGCGGAGCTCCACAAGATGGGCCTCCAAGACTTATGATGTCGGCAGTCGTATACTCTCCCGACTGCGCCTTCATGATAGAGACGAAAGGACCACCGGATTTTCCCCCGGCGGAAGGGCAGCATTTGTCGGGTTGGAAGCAGGAACAGTGGCTGCATGACGTGGGATATTGGATGCTTGGCTTCGGTGCCATCATTTTCCTCCAAGTCCAGCTGCTGAAAACACAGATGAGAGAAGCATCGACGCCGTCTACGCTAGGAAGAATCAGCTTCTACACTGCAAGTATGATTCTGCTTGCCGATGGCATCATCTTTGCAGGTTCCGCCGCTTGGGCGCTCTCAGCGTCAAACACCCTGCTGCCTGCCTTGGTCGTGACTGGGGCATCGTGTCTGGCTACTACAGTCGGCATTTGCTTTCTGAGTGAAATATATGTTGTACAAGAACCGGAATGGCGTCGGCGAGACCGCGAGAGGCAGGCCAATTCGACAAGCAGCACGCCTAGGCCGCCTCCAACCACACCAGCTCCAGACGCGACAACGCCCAACACAAGCTCGGAGTCCAACACACTTCTCTCAACTGCTGCGAGGCGAGCTACTCCGCGTCCGCCATCGCCCCCGATCATCATACCTTCTGACCAGGATATAGACGCTGAGATTGAGCAAGTCACAAACAATCCTCAATCTATCTTACCAGCACCAGTTACCGCCGCTACTCCGGCAAACAACCAGAACGCAAATCGGTCCACGCCACTGGGCACCATCTTTGGTCATCTTATAATGTCAGGAATTGCCATTCTATTCCTCTCCCTTGCCGCTGCAACATGGAAGCCTGCATTGCGCTCAGTATACTTTAACATATTGGCTCTGGGCTATCTATCACTCTGGACACCACAAATTTACCGCAACGTATACCGAAACTGTCGGCGTGCACTTTCATGGAGATTCGTAATTGGGCAGTCTATTCTGCGTATCCTGCCTATTGCCTACTTCTACCTTGTCAAAGACAATTTTGCCTTTGCCACACCAGATTGGACGGCCTTTGCCGTGCTTGCCGGTTGGCTCTGGATCCAAATATGGATGCTAGCAGCACAAAATGTGTTGGGGCCACGCTTTGGAATCCCCAGAGGCTGGATGCCCGAAGCATGGGAGTACCATCCTATCCTGAGAGAAGATGGTGTCGAAAGCGGTGGTCTTCCCATAGGACTGGTCCTGGGCTCCTCCGATACGGCCCCGAGCTCACCAACTCTCGATCGCACAAAGAGTGGTGCTGATGCCAACAAGCACACCAGGATACATCATATTGACTGTGCGATCTGCCGCGAGGTACTCGAAGTACCAGTCGTCAAGGCTGGCGAGAGTGACCCAAATAGTGGAGTGACTGGAGTCTTCACCCGGAGAGCGTACATGGTAACGCCGTGCCGACATATATTCCACAGTGCTTGTCTAGAGGGGTGGATGCGGTTCAGATTGCAGTGTCCAATCTGCAGAGAGGAGCTTCCACCTTTGTAAGGCGTATTATAGAATCAGGGTAAAAGCGTGCAGTAGAGAATAAGCAGGCCTTTAATAGTGTCATGAGAACATGTCTCACAGTACCAGTCATGCCACAAGAAGTCCAAACGGGGCCTGTATTCCGGTGCACATGATGCATAATGCTCATCGTCATTCAATATCACAATTCTCCTATTTAATATCGCTTTTGGCGTTTACAAACTGAACCCCACAGGCCACAAGCTTTCCATCTTGCAACTACCTACCCAACATGCGACATCTCCCTTGAGAAACAATATTGGGAGTAGAGTTACTACCCTCGATCACATACTCAACACTTTCGATGATGCCTTCTGAGTCTTCTCCTCGCTTACCATCACACATCGAGCGTGCTGTTGTGAAGAAGAGATCAGACTTTTTCAAGGTGCCTAGGAATTCATTATCGCTTGACTTTGATGAGGATCTCTTGCAGACTGCTCAACACGACCATTGATTGGCCCTACGATTCACGACAATCGCAGCACGAAGAGCGATGACGCCCGTGTTCACACCACTTGAACAAAATGTCAGTAAGCATAAGTTAGCGCTCAGCTCTAAAGACGTATCTGCTGAATCTTTCTTCCCAAGCGTACCACGCCTCGGGGCCCTCTCGAATCTCTATTCGCCCAAGACTTGTGGCCCCCTTCAGCTCACCAGGACACACGTGGTTCAAGGGAAACGTATGATGGTTGCAGGACGCGAGGGGAGAGTTTGACGGCCTCTCACCAGAAACCACCAATATCCCATACGGTTATTGACGTGGCATTCCGCCGGCCCCGAAAAAGTAGCAGGGCTTCCTTTTCTCCTCCGGTTTTGGCTCTACTAGTTTTCAAGTGGCTGATGATACAGAGACCGACGAGCTCGGTCTCCGTCTGCTTTTTTCAACATCAGAACGTCTTGCATGAACCGGATCCTCGCACGATTACGTAGTTTGCGCACGTTTGCTTGCAGTAGCTCATTTTCTAATGGGAAACCCCTCCAAAATAGACTTGCGACTGGCCAAATAGCGATTGGCGTAGGTGCATAGTAATTACTATATTCTCTTCCCCCCTCCCAGGGTTATTGCCGAAGCTAGACCACGCAGCTCAAACCTAGTATACTGTTACTTTTTTTTTTTTTTGGTTTCGATACTCGCCTACTTACTGCCACGAGGGTATGCGCAGCATACCGGAGCCCCAAGACACCTTTTCTGAGTAGCGAATTGGAAAATCAATCGACTTACTTGACGACGCAATGAAGATCCTCAGCAAAACCACGCAGCCTTGATACCGTTTCATGGGGGTAATTAGTTGTATAATACGCCGTTGTAGAATACCTGGTGCAAAAGTACGCGTCTTTCCCCCACTCGAAAAAAACCCGCCCGGCCCGCCAATCACTAATTTTAAAGGGACCCAGTGACTTACTCTACTATATTTGCCCCCCGGAAATCAAGGCTGACGATCCCCCAGAAGATGGTGTTACCGTCGTCCTTTGTAACCCGACCTGTCGGGACCGTTTAGTTGGACTAATAAAAGGGCCCCAAAGATGTGTAAACAGTGCGGAATGAACTTTGCCCACCTGAACACCGGCTGCCACGGAGAATATGTCTTCTCGTTTTAATTATCGTGGGATCTCACTCTCTTTAAGGTTGAGCCAGTAGCAATGCCACGATTGGACTGTCCACTTTTTCTCATCCGAAAAAGCCTATATATATATATATCCTTCGACCGCTTCTTATTAGTCTGCGATCCGTCGGGGACAACTGGGTAACAGACGACTTGCTGCTTTTTGATAGGGGAAAATCAGGGTTCGCACTATACACTGTTTATAGCCGCCTTCTATCGTCGTCGGCTGTTTTCCTAGTAGTTTTTGGTATGTGAGAGTTGCCGAGCAGAGGGCGTGAGTTTTGTATGGATCCTCTTTTTTTTTCCTTGTGAGTATCGTGTCACACCAAATGGGATTCTTTCACAAGAGCGATAGGCGCGTCTGGCTCGAGGTCCTCTGACGATTGTTCTTTGAGAAGAGTTTGTACGACCGTACACGAGTAATACTTGTATGGACGGATCGTCATGTAGCCCAGCGCTTTGGTTTGCAGTGCTCAATATAAATCAGCATTTGTAGAAAGTGGTTCCTTTACTTGCGGAGACTATACGATGGTGGAGTCCTGAATATGTGCCGGGTTATAGCAGCCAATGATATGACGTGTACGCCCGTGTTCATTTGTCCAAGTCGAGATTTGTTTCAAGCGCCCGCTATCTTTGCTTCTGTGCAATCTATTGGCGACTTTGACGTTGGCGGAAGCGTGATGTTGACAGTCTAGTGAAGCTGCAGGGTTGATGCTTCTTGCGCCAGAAACAAAACAAACTCGTTTACTTCATCTATATGGTTTTATTTGAGAACACGGGTTTGCTTATTGTAGCTGTCGGCATGGGCTACCCTGATTTCACTTGATCATGTTCGCATTCTGCACGCGACATATTGATCGATTCTTTGTGGCACCTTTTAACGAGGTTACCGAGCTTTGACAGGTGGGCAGATTGATTCCAGATCGGAGTTGATCTCAGATCGACTTGACAAAAACTGGCTCGGGCCGCATTGTCGTCTCCCCCACAGTGAGGCCGAAGAAGTGCCCTGTTTCCTTCGTTATGAACAAAATGTCAGTCATCATGTTTCGTACTACGCAACATGTAGTACGAACATGATAGTATCCATGGGTATCTCGTCTAATAAAGACAAATGTGTCAACGTGTCATGATCTCATCTAGGAGTTCTAGACCTCTGCAAGCTCGATTTGACGAATATCCATTGGTTGTCATTTGATATTCAAGTCGGGGGTATGGATATATACTGGTCGGAAAGACTAGTTGAGAATGACTATACAATAGTACTGAGTTGCGATGATTCTCCCAAGGCGACAGAGAAAGTTCACTCTTTGATCAATACTCTCTCACGTTATAATTGATCAAACCTTTCTCGACCCAAACAGGTAGTTACGATCCAGCTAGGCTCCTGGCTTTTCGTCAGGCAGAGAGCTACTAGGTGAGTTAGACACGGCCTGGTATCGGCGAAGACAAGGCTATACCCAAGAATTACGAACCATGATATCCCAAGTGTCTATTACTTAATTTTCCGGTTCAGCGAACCCGAGTTTGAGAACAGCAAGTGCGTCAACGATCAATCAAAAAATGGAAACTCTCATTGACGAGTTTTTTTAGTTTTTTTTTTTCCTTTATCCCAATTAAGCCTTGTAGATATCCGTGCTTTACAGAGAAGTCTGTCATGATCAGACACACGTCATCTTCAAAGCTTCTAGACAGTTCTTAAAAAAGCACTGCGTTGCTGATCGCATGGTGGTTTCGTCTATACAAATGGTGCACAATTACTGAATGGGGAATTGGTCATTGTGGCTTGTTAAGAGCCTACTGATCCAACGGGAGAGTTTATGCAAGGGCTATGATATCAGCTAGAGATAATTTTTGCATATGATCGGCGGGATCCATCTGCTGACACACAAACACAACGTGCCAAGAAATAGTCTCAAGAAAGCTGTACAGCAGCTGAAACTTTTCTAGGAATCCAAAAGAGGACAGATTTATTCGTTTTGAGTATACTTTGTATTTTGAAAATATGGAGAACTCAATTGAATTTCAGGTAGAGGTCTAGGTTTTCCACCCATGGCAAAACGTGACGCGACGCATCGTTATGCATGCATTCCTACAGGATTTCCTAAATCCCATCACCGCTGATGACCGCCCTGTCCCCTTTGTAGGAAGAGTATCCCCTCACATTCTGGGGAAGCACAAAGAAGAATCCAGATCGTTGGGAAGTCCCACAGCAATGCCTCGCAGTCTAAATGTCAATGTACATTCGGGAGGTCGATTAGAAAAAGCATCTGACTGACCGACAGCACCAAAGTATTGGACCAACAAACGTATCTTTACTAGAATACTATATACCATAATTGACCACAGAGGCCAGCAACCCCTGCACTACATGGGGATGATATGGACTTTGGAGGGGGGTGTCCCATTATCCTACCCTTCTTCTCGCTCCAAAGCCTGTCAGCGCAAGCGTGTGTTTCAGGTTTCACCAAAAAGATGCTGTGATGTCCCTTTGCTCCTTTCCCCCTCCTCAGCCGTCAGCCTCGTAGGTGTAGCGACTGGACCAATCACGGAGAGACCGCAAGCTACCGTTAGCCTAACTGAGTAATACTGCTGGGAGAAAGCCTCGAGGAGAAGGCCACCATGTGAAATATTTGTGCACATTTTGTCACGCATAGGCAATTCGATAGCACGCGAACTGACAGACACGAGGGGCGATGTAAGATGATGGCTTTTATTTTTATTTTATTTATAAACTGTTTTGGCACATTTCTTTTCATATGAGTGCTGAGGCTCAGTCATCGGTATCTGGCTACCCGCTTGGCTGGAGGGGTGGCTTTGCGCCAGGCCGGAT
>NW_006917095.1:1632887-1795162 GCF_000516985.1 Pestalotiopsis fici W106-1 | reverse complement strand
GCGCACCTTGATCCGGCGTCGGCCTTGTAAAAGAAAGAAGCCAATCAGACAGGGCCAGTCTTCTTCTTACAGTCAGCTCAAAGCCGCAAGGTCACAAGCTGAAATGTAACGCAGCGTGCATCCACGGACCGGACTGGTTTGAAAGCTAGAAAAAAATTGGTCAGCAGTAGCAAAAAGGCTCATTCGTCCTTTTGCGGCCGAAGCGGATCGAGGTATAACCTCAAGCCTCCTTCTCTCACACACACACGCTTTTGAAGGATTCGGACTCCGGTCCGTGATCCTACTCGCGCTGGAGCATTTATTCTCATGCAAATTTGTGTCTGCTGTCCATTTGTAATCGTGTTTGTTGGTTTTGGTTTTGCTTCAAACGCAATTTATCTAATTATTGCGAGTAGTGAATATAATGTGCCATGACTCGATTGACCAAGATTATGGAGCATGGACATGCGCTCTAAGATCTTCATCGAGCATGACTTCAATCTTACAATCAGGGCCCCACGACCTGAATCGAGGTTGATGTTGGCTCTGGCGGGTTGCCTCGGCCAGGGTTGCCCTGTGCACTTTTACCCAGTACTAGCTAGGTAGAGTAGCGAACGTTGCAGCAAGTTCGGCTTATTTTCAGACTTCTGAGGCTTGCATTTGAAAACACGCGGGGTTGAGCGAACATGATTGACACCGAATCGGGAATAAGCCACTGATCATCAGTTGCGCCATGCGTTATACCCATGGGACCAGTAAGTGAACTGCGAACTGCGCAAGAGTCATGAACATCAGGGCTTAGTCGCCAACTAAGTACGTACGCGGGTTGAGCAAGTATCGTTTGCGGGAGCTACTATTGTTAGATAAATGGCAGCCCTACGCGGGCAATGAAGAATGATTGATTTGGGGGAAGATATTTTCGGACGCTTCGAATATGCTGTTTCGGTACCGGCTATAAGCGCTGCTAAAGGTCTACTGTGAATCCCGAATAGCTGAATAACAGCACAAGAAGGTCGAATAGGGAATGCATCCCAGAACTACATGACGCGTGCATGGAGCGATATCCATGGCCGTGGGAGTGAGGTCTCCGGTTTTTGATCATCGCAAACCGACAAGAAACCCGATCTGACAAAGTGGACATTGTGGAAAAAGTCAGTCCTGAGACAGAAGGGATATGTGTGGAGGTGGATAGAGGACCCTTAGGATCCCGAAAATCCTATAAGCCATCGCCATCATCCTCATCCGTGTATGCCGGTAATCATGATGATGTGATGGTCCCTTTGGATATGTTGGGGGGTTAGCAGCATGTACCAGATCCTTGTGGCTGATGGTCAAGAAGTTTGATTGCCGTTGTCGCTATTGATATTTGCTGCTTGTTGTTGTATCAATTTGCGTTTCGAGGAACCTGACCTGAAGTTCTCCAAAGATGAGCTTGCTAGTGAGTAATTGACTGGAGAAAACCAACGTTTCAGCTTTTGTTCGACTCATTGAGCATCACACGAACATGACCAAGAAAGTCGAGCTTTAGCCTCGATGCTAGTCCGCCTCGCATGGGAGAGAGAGAGCTTAAAATGGGTAATCTTGAGCTATTCCCCTTGGAGTAAGATCCGGTAAGTCCTCGATCGCACGGCTCGTGCTGTGCTATAATTGGCCAGGCTTAGGCAAAAGGGAAGACTTTTGGGCCTGAACCCGAATCGGATGAGCGTGCGAGCGACCGACCGACCCAACCTTGGATCTGCACATGGACGCCAGCCAGCCTTTTTTTTTGGTCAACCCCCCTAGGCCCAGGGACGCTTGCGGTGACGCCATGCGGCAACTCAAGTGGGAAAAGAAGAAAACCCAAGTGGCATTCTGGAAAACGTCTAGGTCCAGTTGTGGAGGAAGATAGTGCAACGAACAGGAATTTGGTAACAAATGCACGTTTGCATCACATAGTCTATCTTTTTTCCTTGTGTCGGCATCCGAATGACCCAACCACAGGCTCTCGCCTCGTTTGCCGGGCAACGTTGATGATGATGATGTCGCTGTTGCTGCTTCCCTGAATCCTGTTCTTTGCTGATCCTCGCAAATCTCTGGAAGCTGAATCGCTCGTCTTGCCATCACTGGCAAAAGCGAATCATGGAACATAATCATCCATTCCCTAGTGGTACAAGGTACGTGATGATGCCTAACGATCTTGATCTACTAGCTAGTAGCCGCAGTTCCTTCTCTGCTTGCATACATGTGAAGCATTTCGGACATCAGGTTTGTTTTGTGATCAGCTGGGCGGCTGCTTATCTGGCTCTCGGACCACTGGGATGCGGCTGGAAAAGATTCAGACGAACGGGTGTGAACGGCTGTGCCTCGAGTGGCTGTTTCACAGTGTCGGCTTCCCGGATTTGGAGGGCAGCTGCTACGTTTCTCATACCTGTGTTTGTGCTGCGCTGCTACTGTACATGATTACAATCTGCACCGTAAAATCAGCAAGCCGCCTGGCGGGCGTCAAGCCTCTCTCATGCGCATCAGCCTCCTTATTGGCTCGACTAGTGGGCAGTAGCAGTGCAAAGTCGAACCCTCGCCATTTGGTCAGAAGTCACCCTTCCGCCGGCAAAAGGATCATGGTGGTTAGTCACATTGTCCGAGACGGTAAGCCTTACCAGTCTGTGCTTTCGATCCTATATGGATTCTGGAAGAAGATGATGGGACACGGACGGAGATGCCCCCTGTGACCCGTGGATTTGTGTAGAGTCACCGACGCTATCAACAGAATGGGGTGTGATGAACTGGACTATGAGCTGTCGCCAAGCCCACATGGAGAGCGATAGTATGGATGCGGGATCCCCCAAACGGGCGCGACAGCACATCCCCCGACTAAATAGTTCCATGTCATTGGGCGGTGAGTATCTCGATTTGAAGATTCTTGAAGATTCCCCTGGCGCGTGCGTCCTGAGTAGGAGGAGTGAAATTTGCACCAGTCGAAATTCAGTCCAGTCTCATCAAAGTCGGTCTGTGTGTCTGTGTCTTTCTTTCGCTCATCCAGGCCCCTCACCAATTCTGCTCAAGTGGTTGCGTTGTCTTGTCTTGCTTGAATCGATTGGAATTGCAGTCATCATGGCCTTGTGAAGCTTTGAACTACGAGGTAGCCCAACCCAGATTCTGACCACTCGAATCTTTTTTCTTATGAAAATAGTATTGACCATGGTTCTAAATGGGGGTTTTGTGTCGCAAACTTAGAAACCCCAGCTAATATAGGTCGTCTACTAAGATGGAATTGAAGGAGCTTCTACTGTACCTAAGCGCCAATGGATTAGCGGTGATGCCGGCAAGCCCAAGCCGCAACCGGACGACTTCTTCACGGCTGGACTAATGATGATAGTAGGCTGGTGATAACCCTATTGGAATATTCTAAGAATTTTTGAAAATTGTCACGAGAAACACGGACCTCAAACGCATGTAAAACGAGTACATACTGCTTACAATCTGCACGCATGCCACAAGGCGCATGTAATATCAATATGTATGTCACGGTTTGGCATGCATTTTACAACAGCCACATAATTTTACTGACATATCCTTCATGGCCTACATATGTGAGCAGGTCATTTGTTACGCAGCGCCATGTCTTGCATGTCTCTTGTGGTGCGACAGACCGGCAAAGCTTCAAGTTAGGGCAAGGCAAACAAGCAACAACAGTACGGTACTTCGATCGCATTTTACACAGGGTATCCGTGGACCAACACTGGAGTCTGTAATGCAAAACTCATGGTAATTCGTGGTCATTCGTACTGCCGGTCTATAATATTCGTATGATAAACAGCAGACTGGCATTGGCTTGCCAGCACATATGAAATGTCAATAAGAATAAATGGATCGACGTATACCAACCTCCATATCTAGCCATGTCTACCAGGTATTATACCCACTTGGAAAGAAAGTTTTTTCTCTCGTTGGTGGAGAATGGGACCATGCCACCCTGAGCACCCTCTGACCGACAACACCAAATAGAGTGCCCATCGTCGTCAACCGCATATGGAATCCACTGCTGTGGATGGAGTTCATAGTTCTTGGCGGGCAACGGGCGTGGCTTTCACGCGTATCAGCCCATTTATTCTCCTCCTCCATGCAATGGCTGTCATTGCGAGTAATTACCTAGCGTCATTTTCGTCATTTATAACCTAGAAGAATCAATGTCACATTTGGAAGCATCATGTCGAGTAGGATACTATCAAAACAATGTATTCTGTGCACACTAGCAGGCTAGCATACCAAGGGAGGGGGCCCCCTCAAGACCCTACATTTGTATCGACATTGGCGAAGCGATCCCAAATCAAAAGGCTCCAGAGGCTCTCTGGGGAGCAGTCTAGGGTAGCCAAGGCAAGTCTAGGGGGCGAATACTCCACTCTTGCCAGCCCCTGGTCACCGTTCCTCGCTGCTGCTGCTGCTGCTAAACCTTGCGGGACCTCGACCTCATCAACTCACCTAACCTCAAGGTAGGTTAGGTTGGAGGGGGACTGGGAGAGAGGAAGAGGAGACTGGGACCTTGCGGAGGCTTGCGCCCTGGCTCGCGTTCATTTTTAGCGGGCTGACCTCCACGTTGTTGTTCGATCTTTGGTGTCCGAATTGCCGATATTCTTCTGGGCACAAGGTACCTAATGTATCTACCAATAATACCCTTCGGACCCTGACCATCCATCCATCCATCCATCCATCATATCACCTCATCATCCAATACCTGGTTCGAACTTGATCGGGATCAAGACCCTCCAAGTCACATTGGCGCAGCGGCTGTCAATGCTATCCTCTGAGGTAATGGGCGGCGAAGTTGGGAAACAGGGCAGTGACTTCTACTACACGAGAACTATGTAATGGTGAAGAACAAAATAGACTTTGGCAACTATTTCGTAGATCGAATTTCCAACCTCTCTCATGATGAATCAAGGTCAGAGTTATTTCAATCTCGTCGTCTGCCCACCCCGCAATCGCTCGAGCTGCTACCAACTCAAGAAAGAAGAACCATAAAAAAAAAGGAACGCGAAAGAAAAAAAGGTTGACCCATCTGACCTTGATCTATCTTCTCTACCTAGTATCTTTGGTTGGGTTACATACTCTAATCTTTTACCCTCTTTTCTCTTCCCATTCCAACAGCAACCCTCCCCCGCGCGCCGCCGAGTTGACGTACATTACATCCAAAACACCCATACATTACATACATACGTATTATACAAGCCCTACATATTGGTCAATATCGGCTAGCCCAAGTACTCGCAATCGCCCAGCTTTACATGAAACAGCGCTCTACCTCGACCAATCCCAAGACGGGCTTTCCCTCCTCTAACCGGTTGCGTCCATCGGACCCTGTACCTACGTTCAAGACACAAGACACAAACGGAGCCGCTCTCCAGTCTGCATCGAGTCCGGGCTAGCATCGAGAGCTGCCACACACAGTCGGTCACACACACACACACCACCCAATCCACTTCGGGTCTTCCAGTAAGCAGAAACGTTTCCCGCCTAGCATTTCTCCTACCTAGCAGCACATCCTCCGTACCGGTGCAGTAGTAGGCTGTAAGGGTACAAAGTACACCAGGACCCGTACCTAAGTAGGGGGCGTGTGGTGGTGTGGGTAATCCAAAAAGCCTCCAAAGCAGCACCACCCAGTTCCTACCTTTGAATGGGGCCAAAGAACGGGCAGGGGCCGGGGCCAGGGGTCGATAACTCTCGCAACCCGCCCTGGTCGGTCTCAAGACACCACACCATGTCTGCGCTTACAAGACTACTTACATCCCTCGCTCCCTCCTTCATTAACCAGCTCCTATGCACAGATGAATATACAACCATGACATTTCTTAAATTCCCTCCTTCACCTGAGGCCTGTCGAGATTATTAACAAGCCTACCATTATATTAGTGTGGATCGACCGGCAGACTTAGCGGACAAACACCCCACATCTCTCAAAGCTCTATACGAGCAACGTGCAGCAACCGGCCGATTCGAAGAAATCACTTATTATCAGACGCGCTCCCGGCTGCTCATCATGGCTCAACTTGATGGTATTTCCTCCTCGACACCGGAGGTTAAGCAGCTGGACCTTTCCGAAAAGAACATTCAAAGCACACCCAGTGTTCAATCTCAAGACTCCTTCATGACACGCTCTTCGTACGACGCAGATCTGCTAGACGCATTCGCCGGCATGGACGAGAATTGCTTGCTGGGCGAGGCCGCCATTGTCAAGGAAACCAAGAAGCCCGACACCATTGTCGAACCGCCAGCCCTCCCGCAGCGGTCCAGCCTGCGAGCTTCAAGAATGCTCGACACACTGAGGCTTAGCTCGATCGAGTCGGCTACACAATCACTGACGACACCCCACGATGCGTACATGTCGTCGGAAGAAGACGCCTCGTCCTCGGCAGACGAGTTCTCAGACTATGACTACGACTCTAGCAGCGAAACCTCGGAGGGTTCGCCCATGAGGAGGAAGAGTTACGAGGATACAGCCCGCCTAGTCTCGGTTGTCTATTCTGGTAAACCATCACTGGTGAATCTTCCCTCTCCTAGACGATCAACAATCTCGTCTACTCCAGATTCGTGCTCTGAAATCGAGAGCCCGATTGAGACGGAATCAAACAAGCCAGTCTCTAGCGAGAGCCACCCGCCACGGACAAGCAGCCTTGTCCCCGCCCATCAGCCCTCATTCCTGACCAAAGACCCCTTTGCCGAGACAAATTACACGCTCGACAACGCGAAAGAGGTTCTACTCGACGCCGCGCCACGGACAGCAGTCAAGTCGCAGGCCGTGCTCAACCGTGTACAACGAACTTTTAGCTTGGCAAGGAAACGAAGCAGAACCTTCCTGCCAGGTGCACTCATGTCCAAGGAGGACCTTTCAATACCACCACTACCCATCTCGACTATCAACCTAGCACGTATCGTTACCACGCCCGTGGAAGAAACAAAAGAGGAAGGAAGCCCGACTGAGTCTGTGCGCACTCCAGTACGATACAGCGACATTATCCGATCCGCAAAGAGACACGCCTCTTCTCACAGCATATCAACCATCGCATCACCAATCACGCCTCTGACACCTGGCACGCCCAGCAGTCCATTTGCGTCAAGGAAGGGATTGCTCAGTGGCCTCAAGTCAGGCCACCGGAGGAGCTTAAAGCCATGAGCATAGGATTTCTTTATCTTCTTATTTTCACCATTATCGTCACCAACATCATTGGGTTATTTTGAAATTAGGCATGGCGTTCAGTGGAGGGTTTGATTTATCATCAAAGGGAATGGCATTTGAAAAGGCGTCAGGCATCCCCGTGTTGGGCATGGGTACATGAGATTTTGAGGCATGGATAAATCACGGAAGTTGATTTCGGGGGACACTTAATGATACCTAACGGGGGGAAAAGGCCACGAGGCAGACTGGCCCAGGCAGCGTTCTGATTTTAGAACACAGGATGAAATCATATCACGATGCCATCTTTCAAGATTCTATTGCGTATCAACCATTGCTCGTGTTGTTCTATTGTGTTGTGCTATGTATGGTACGATATTTTGTGTCCAATCAGTCATCAGTGAGGCGAGATCCACTTACTGTAAGCTCGTGACTATAATGAGCAATATCCAGGTATCCATCTTGTATTTCGCCGCCATGACCCATGAATGCTTGCATCATTCCATCGGACGACTTACTCATCCCGAAAACCGTTTATTTTTTCTGTTCTTCTTCCGAAGAAAAAGCAATCGCGGCCAAAGTTGACAATTGGAAAGGTGGCCGATGCCCCAAAACGGGCAGGCCATGTAACCTCGTGCATGGCTACAACGCATGCAAGGAACAGGCAATGATATCCCCATGCCTGCCCAACTGAGCCGCCCCGCCCGAAAGGCATACAACCAAAGACATGCAAGAGACATACAGCACTTCCCGAAAGGGGAAATCTCCTCCAACAAAAGAAAAGAAGAGACAAGAGTCATGCCTTTGAAGAAATATATGAGAGGAGGAGGAGGAGGGGAGGAGCCACATAATCTTTCCCCCTCCAAAACGTGCATACAGTTAGATGTTTTTCCCCGGACACAAAAATACCGTTGGGTAAGGTCTAGGCATTGTTCCTCTCCCGGAGCCGGTTACTACTTGGGAGTTGTTGTGCGATGCAATCGTGGTGATCGATCGGGTTGCTTCTCTCCTCTCGCTATCTTTTTTCTTTCTTCCGCTCCCTCTCCCTCTTTGATTTTCCTTTCGGCGCATGACATTCCTTGGGGGCGCTGCGAAGGTGGGCTCTGCTCGGTGATGGCTGCTTCCGTCCATTGGGGGGTGGCAGGACTACCGATCATGTACCACCTATTCCGTATTTACGCATTCTGAAAGGGAAAACTGTCCTTGTCACCCCCAAACTCTTCCCGTTACGGGGCCTCCCCAAAGGAAAGACAGAAAAATAAAAAGAGCTTCAGCATATGGTTTAATAGCATGCATAAAACTATCAGCCAAATCCCACCAATCCGCCCGGCCAAGATTCTTGTTTCTCCCCCCAATCTGACTCAAATATTGGCAGCTTTGGTGGGTGTGTTATTGTGTATGCCTATATATGTTTGCATGCAATGCGCAGGCTCTGACAAGGGGACTATGGGAGAAGAGAAAGAATGCATTGGAAGAAGGGCCGTTGGAACACGCGGCAGGGCATGGTTCCGTAGGCTGGATTCGTCAACGCCAAGAAGGTTTCCTAAAAAGAATAATCACCACTGCCCACCACCCATCAGAGACACGCAGGTAAAGTATCCAACCACCTGGAAAGTGCCACGATTTAGTTTACAAAAAAATAAATCCTATCCTTTTCCTTTTTCTTTTCCACTTCCATTCCCTTTCTATGACGGAGAGGAGGGAATCCTTCTGTATATCGCGATCTACAACCTAGATTGGCCAACCACACCAACCATTTAGAGGGGTAAAAAGACGGCGCGGCATCAAAGAACAGAAAAAAGCTCTAGGGTTGGGAGAGTCTGATCGGCGGTACATGCAGGTTAAAGCTCTTTGTCCACCCCTTATCCCGCCCGCCGTGTATTTCAGAGATCTCCAAATGCCTCCGTAGCATTCACCACAATTGATCGCATGAACTGCATTCGTAAGAAATAGGGAACCACGACCAATTAGCTGGGGCTCTTGGGAACCGTCGTCGTATTGCCGCCAAAATGTCGTGCATAATAGTACCTGTGTAGTTGACTTTTCCTCACCTGTTCTCCTCTCCTTCAACCCGGTATTTCTCGTTTTCTCTATCGCCTCTCTTTGACTAGTACTTGCCTTATTAGAGCATACATACCACTTCACCACCCCAAAGGTAGAGGTTGCCGCACCCTGCGTACTATGTATGGCTATTCGTTGTTTAATGCATGCATGTCTTGTGTCTACTGAATGGACTTTTCCACCCCCATTCCGTAAGCAACAAAAAAAAGTGGCGACCTACATAGTAGAAGGGGGGATTCCTGTCGACTCGTCCATTCAAATGCATAAGTGAGCGGCTTGGCAGAGTCTTCTTCATGGACCAATAATCATTCAGATCGAGCAGACAAAACGTGATGGAGGATGAGAAGCGAAGCAACCATCTTTCTTCATGCTTTAGCCCCGTATGATTTTCTACCAAATCGAAACATGGCACTCAAAGTAGCCAGAAGGAGGAAGAAGAAGAAGAGGTGTAGCATGTCAAAAACGCGTTTCGTTCAGCGCTTGTTGCTGGCCTTTCTCTGCCTTGCCGCCACCAGGTAGGAAGGGCAAGGGAGAAACGGCATGCGAAACGGGATGCCCCTCATTCCAAAGCTCTGTGTGTGTGTGTGTCTTGCAGGCGGCACGTTTTTCTCTACCTTTTGAGCGCGCGCTTCAACGTTTCTTTGCTCTCTGAAACCTGCGTTTAAAAAAGGTAGAATGGTACAGTTTGGTGCCTTGCAATTGACTCTCTCTTTCACATGGGATCAAATCTGCCCCCGTCATACCTCTCTCTCCAGCTCCCGAAAATGCGGGAAGGACACAGACATATTCCGCAAGTATTCCATTTTGCACAGACGTTTCCGCTGCACGCAAGGAACTAGGGCCTCTTTTTCTTTCTTGTCGCTCCTCACCCCGTCCCGATTATGCAGGTTCGTCTGGAGAGGCAGGTCAGTGCACCTCGCCGATTACCGATCGAGGGGTTTTCCTTGGATAAAAAAATAGTATACTCTGTAGAACAAGAAAAAAGACTTCAAGAAAGGATCTAGACAAAACCCCTGGTGACCAGCAATCACCACCCCGGAGTTTGCCGCTTATACACGGCCAAGCATGATATTATCTATGTATACAATGTTCAAATGCCGTCTCAACCCCACCGCGTTCCCTTATTGAACAAAGATAAACTACAGTCTTATATCCAGTAAGAACACAAACATATGCCGTGTATGTGGAGCCATATGGTTCGCCAATCTCACTTGATGAGGAATGTAGATATGTAGCTCTTCTTTTTTTGACCCGCACTGCCCGGGGCCGGGGGGTTCGTCCCGCGAAGGGAAAAAAAAAAAAAAAAAGGATGCGGAAATGCCGAAGCGGCGGAGTATATCCTATATGGTATCAAGGCATCCAACGAGGCCGGACAAGATCGACGCGGCATTATAGTGCCAAGCTTCATATACTACCCCCCATGCATGTCTGGCAAGAGAAAAAAAGAAGAAGAAGAAGAAGAATAGATCTTGGGTTCCTCCGATGTATGTCTTGGACTTGCCCCGGTCTTGACTACCGTCTATAGAACCAAGTTGGCCTTTCTGGACCTGGATCTAGACCTGGAACTCCTCCTTCTCCTCTTCCTTCTCGTCATCATCATTGACCTGGTGGTGTTGCTCGAACGCGGCTTACAGTTCCTCTGCTTGGCCTCGTGCATGCATGAAAGTCTTTCCGTCGGTCAGGCTATTCTTTCCAAGTCCATCCTCATGACGGATGAGAGAGAGGTCCAGACGATACTTAAGAGTTTTTGGGACATGCCTTTTCTGCTTTCGTGACCTTTCAGAACTCCGGGCGGCCGCCTCTTCTAGAACACGTGCTTTGATGTTATAGCGGTGGTCACATGGTTCATGTCTTGAAATGGTCGGCACTATAAGCCGTGGCGCCGCAATTACTGATCACTGTTCACTTGGACATGTATCGTTCTGGATAAGCCTTGGATTGAACTAACCTAGTCTCTTTGCTCCGTCATGGTCGGGAGTGTCTTGCATAGTGGTAGTCATTTGGTTCAGGTACCGCTCTATCGGTAAGCATAACAATTCTCTGATTTACACGCGTTTACTCCAAGGAAGCCCCGAATGTAGAGGCTTTGTTGGTAGAATGGTCGTCGGGAGAGGCATACTCACAAGCGAGCACCTCCCACGAAACATGCCCAATACGTATAAAAATTGGGTTTACTCCTCCTCTTACAAATAGCTCACGTCTTGCATACGAGAATTAAGAAAGAAGAATGCACGCGGCTCGTTCAGGAAGACTATATTTGCGCTCTTCTCACTTGATCTTTGCGAATAGGTCATCACATGATTGTTCACAATGTGGCTGTGTCGGCCGTTCGTTATGTTATACAGCTGAGAAGAAGTGACTTGAAGTATTTGATCTCGAATTTGGAAATCGTCTATTCCAGGCTTATCGCCGTGTAGGCCCATGCTTGGCGGATCAAGGGGGAGAGACTACAGCAACATAACCAGACTACAAGCGTTCATGAAAAAAAAAAAAAAAAAAAAAAACTTAGATACCCAAATGAAAAAGTGGTATATTTGTGAGACTTTGAAAAGAATATAGGTGAAAGTGGGAATCAAACGATGACCATCAGAATTTTTCGATCGTACAAGCATTGTCCCCTTCTTGCTCACCGAGAGTCTCGGTGTACAGCCTCGTCAGCGTGAACCCCGCTTCTCAGCCGCAGTCATCACCAAATATTCTCATATAGGTCATTTACTGTGCAAGATCTTATTGAAATCTACACTGAATTAGATTTTTAATAAAAAATCGCAAGTCAAGACCGTTGACAGTCAAGATTATTGTGTCATTTTGAGAGATTCTGACGTCGCGAATTATTCCGTGCCATCATCACTGTTCTGCTAAAATACACTTGAAGTCAGATTGATTTACGTTATCAAGAGACTGTTGACTTAGAGAGTGAACAAGAGCGCAAGATATCCCTTGTCAGGCTGTACATGGATACTGAGTCTGGTAGCACGCCTAGCGGTGGCGATGCCAGCCCTCGTCCGTCAGAGGTGAGGTGCTACACAGCACACAGCAACAGAGACTAAACATCATCTTTATAGGACTTGGAGAACAGCTCACCTATCACACCCGCCTCATTCACTCATAATCATGTCGTCGCTGATTGCCATCTGAAGAACTTCAACCAAGTTATAGATGCTTTGAAATCCGTATGTCTGACATTAGGTATACAATCTTCTGACTTTTGTTCAATTATTGACTCACTGGCATCAGGCAGCAGACCGTGTCTCGACAAGCCATCATAGTGGACATAAATATGCGTCAATGCATGCACTACTTCTATCGTGGGAAGGAGACGATCTGGGTGTCGGTACGGAAGTAGCCAACCTAGGAGACGTACTTAGCAACCAATACGCATTTGACGTTCGACAGTGGGAAATCCCTATGAAAAAGTCAACCATCAAGCTCACAAAGCTCATTGTCGACTGGACAGAGGAGTATGAAAGGGAAGATAACTTGCTGCTAGTGTACTACGGAGGTCATGGGCGGATGGATTCCAGCAGACAAGCCATTTGGTCAAAGTGAGCTCACCTCTACGCTGCCTAGAAACATAGATACTTACCAATACAGCCGCCGAAATCGCGATGAGCTGTATGCAGAGGTCAAGTGGAGTGGGTGTGAGGAGGTACTCCATGAATCAATCTCGGATACTCTGTTCCTTCTCGACTGCTGCCACGCAGGAAGCTCGATTTCGCAGGCCTTGAAGGGTTTCTCCGAGACCATTGCAGCCAGTGGATTCGAGTATATTGCTCCACCTCCTGGGCCACACTCGTTCACGAATGCGCTCACCCGAATCCTTTTCGACTGGTCTCGATCGCCACATTCCTTTACGATAGCTGCGCTCCACGCCGAGATATTGACCTACCTCAAAATCATACCGCCTGATCAACTGACAAGGGACGGACTCAGGTTGGCAACAGCCAGCTCGTCCATGGAAATGGAAAAGTTTGAATGGCGACGAACTCCTGTGCACTATATCCGGTCTACGTACAAGTACATCTCCAGTATTATTCTTGCGCCCAAGGCACGAGAAACAACCCCCTTCATAGACCTGAGAAACCTCCACCTTCCCAAACCAACCAACAGCCCCCGTGTTGTCTTGAGCATTAGCCTCACGGAAGATATACGAGCTGACGATGCCGAATCTTGCCGGAGGTGGCTTACAGACTTTCCTTTGCCCACCGAAGACATCACGGTAGAGGCTGTCTTTAAAAGCTTTTCCACCGTCGTGCTGATCTCGGTTGCGCTTGAGATTTGGGATGTTTTACCGGAGATCCCGGGTTGCAACTTTGTAAGTACTTTAACACATCATCCTTGTTTCTGATTTTTCGTGTCTTTCTGTGTAAATCATTGTTGAAACAGCACCCCCTTCTTGCGTTTCTTTTCCATGAGACACATACGGAAAATGCGCATGATGCCGACAGGACGCACAAGAAGCTGACCTGGGTTGGCCTCAAAGGTCTGCTACTCGCAGTCGAAAAATCTCCTAGGCCACCCACTGACGCCACATTCTACACAAAAACACAGCGTCACATTCACGCAGCCTGATTCTTGGTGGCCTCCCACTGAGAATAACCAAAGACATGGCATTGCCCACCAGCCTGACAACTCGTTTGAAAGGAAGCCAATGTCAGTCCCGGCAGAGTCAATTTTTCTAGGGAAATCAGTGACAAAGAGTTCGAGACCAAATCTCAAGATTGGTGTACCGGGTCACAGTCGATACTCGGGGCCTTTGAGTGAAGCAGGATCAGTAGAAGAAGCATCTCCTGAAGGCATGGCAGCAAGTGGTCCAGGGCAGCGAGACGACTCCTTGGGTCTCGGTATCGTGCTCCCACCGGCATCGCCATCCCCAAAGGCTATGCCCTCACTGGGAGCTAAAGGACCCCCAAACCCATTCGCTAGACCTTTTATGGAAGGCAGCTTCAAGAAAGACGACATGGAAATTGACACTCCAGTATCTGCATCATCTTCTCGCTTCTCGAACGATTTAGGTGTCAGTCCAACGGCTATGTACGGGAGGGACGAAGCCGACTCACCGCTCGATCTTACGGCTTTCGACCTGCTCGTACAGGAATCTGGGCTACCTCCACACCAAGACGAATATTCAGACCACTGCGAATCGTCAACGACGAGTACTCTTTGGCAAGGATCCAAAGATAAAAACGATGGATGAGGTAAGCCCCTCTCATTGTCTATGGTTGTAAATTGTGGGGGTGGCGCCTTTGACAAGAATGAACATATCTGCGCTGTAATTTATATAACTAAATACTTGCATACAACATTGTCACGACACAACAGGAACATTGGTTCACGACTACGTGTAGATGCGATGTGCTTTCATCATTTCTATTACTATTGGTAGTATTGGGCACGGCATTATAATTTGTGATATCTTATTGTGATACCAGTGTACTATTTGTGTTCTCGTGGATACTCTGGCTAATCGTTGATTGGCTCAGCACGGTTGGTATAGTATTCGCGAACCTTGGCACTCTTGCACAGGGTCTTGGCAAGATGATCGTCACCCACACCCTTTGATTTTTACAGATACGTATTGCTCATACGGTAAATATTTGGTTCTTGTAGAGTTTGAAAAAAGAGCGGTAATGTTGTGGTTCAAAAGTCATCAAGATCCATGTTTCAGTCGACTGCAGTGTCCTTTGCGTTGCCCGTGGCCAGTGACGTCAAGACTAACCGCGGTCGGCTCCATACCAATACGTAACTCTGATGCGACCAAACGGCCCTATTCGTGTTACGTGACCATATAACCTCGTTTGTCCAAGAAAAGTGTCGCTTGTTGCTCTTGGTTGTCAAAATTTCTTGGCGTTTGTTAATGATAATTTGGTTATCATTCATTCACAGAGTTTTGGTATTCAATATTTACGATCATCCATTGTCTCTCGTGAGTAGACGTGGTTACTAAGTATTAATATTGCATGATGGCAGAGACCAAAAAGGTAAGAGACACCTAAATTAACGGGCTATAATGGATCACTGACAAGTCCAGATTGGTATGCTTGGTGTGGGGAGTATGGGCGCCATGATGTCGCTCCTTTTCGCAGAACATGGTTATGAGGTTCATTTCTTCGACCCGAGTAAGTCAGAAAATGCCATGCAATGCCGCGTCTGCGAGCCAGCGCTGACAATGAGAAGGCGAGGAGAATATGGATATGCTTGAGAAGCAAGGAAAGGACATTCAGCTAGACGACAGAGTACAAAGGTCGAAAAGCTACGAGGATGTCTGCAAATCTATAGAAACCAAAGGCCAGTCAAAGCTCTTCGTCTTCAGTACACCACACGGCAAACCAGCCGATAAATGTGTCGAGGGGCTTCTGCCTTACCTCAACAAGGGCGACCTCATCGTCGATTGCGGCAACGAGCACTGGACAAACACGGAAAGGCGACAGAAGATGCTGGATCCAAAGGGCATCCACTACGTCGGATGCGGTGTCTCGGGCGGCTATCAGAGCGCTCGCCACGGCCCATCCATGTCGCCCGGAGGCAGCTCCGAGGCACTGGAAAAGGCCATGCCATTCCTCAAGACCGTGGCCGCCAAAGACGCACACGGCCGCCCGTGTACCAACCCCGTCGGACCTGCCGGTTCCGGTCACTACGTCAAGATGGTGCACAACGGCATCGAGCAGGGCATGATGTCGGCCATGGCCGAGGTCTGGCTCATTCTCACAAAGGGTCTAGGCTTCAGCCACGAAGAGATCGCGGATATCTTCAAATCCTGGAACGAGTCGGGTCCCCTGCGCAATTGCTTCCTCGTCGCCATCGGCGTCGGTATCGAGCGCGCCAAGGACAAGGACGGTAACCATGTCCTCTCCGAGGTGCGTGACAAGGTGACTCAAGACGTGACCGAGGAAGAAGGTACAGGGACCTGGACGTGCGAGCAAGCCGTCACCCTTCACGTGCCGGCCGCCTCGATCCTCAGCGCACACCTGTTTCGGTGTGCATCTGCCGACCTGAGGCGCCGCATCAATAACCAAAAGGCGGCAGCGGGTGGTATCGAGGCGCAGCCGTGGTCCGGGGTCGACAAGCGCAAGTTTGCCGAGCTCCTGCACCAGGCCATGTACTTTTGCTTCCTGGCCTGCTTCGCCCAGGGCATGGACATTATCCGGAGAAAGGATCGTGCCGAGGGCTGGAACCTTGACTACCGCAAGATTATGCAATTATGGAGGGGTGGTTGTATTATCCAAGCTGACCATATTGTGGATCTGCTGGATAGCATATATGAGAAAGCGGATGGTGATCAGGACAATCTGCTCGCCAATCCGGAACTTGGCCATGAATTTCACAATACATACCCGGCTATCAAGGAGATTGTTCTCAAGGCTGTCGAGACGGATACGTTTGTGCCATCCATTAGTCAGAGCCTCGAGTACTTCAAGTATCAGACATCCACAGAACTGCCAACGCAGTTCATGGAGGCGCAACTGGATTTCTTTGGGCAGCACATGTTTGACAAGAAGAAAGACCCGGTGGGTGGTCCGGAAAAGGGGCAACACCACTACGAGTGGAAGCCGGCAACAGGATTATCTGGGAAATAAGCTATAGGAATTACCAGGCAGCCTTGTGTTTGCTTAAGTTTGAATTTTCCTGTTATCATGATTGGTGAAAGACCATTGAATGTAGATTAGATCAGATACATAAACAGAAGCCTGGGAAATCACGGGCCGTATCCAAGAGAGTTTCTGTAATATATTTGATTTGTAAATAATATTTCACTCTACCAGATGCGGTCAACTTGAATTTTTATGCGTTCAAATTATTTTCTGTCTTCCTTCATGCCAGCCTGGATCCATCCGGCATTCTTCTTGGCAGCCTCGGCAATCTGCTCCTCGGTCAGGTTTTCGGATTCCAGCGCCTTGTGCGTCGATGGCACGTGTCGACCCTTCTCAAGTCCCGGGCGGGTAAGGAGGAGGTCCCTCCACTTCTTGAGAGCAGGGAACTCGTTAATGTTCACGCCTGAACCAGCTTTATGGTGACGGGGATTAGCAACAGGGTCCCATGATGAATCCGAACTAAGTCCTTATCGACGAATCATTTTACTTACCTGCAGCAGCAATCCAGCCCCAGCACGAGAAATCCGCCAGCGTGCATTTGTCGCCGACGAGGTAGCCAGACTTGGAGGACTCGAGGGCCGTGTCCATGGTGCGGAACAGCCGGCGCGTCTCGTTCTTGTATCTGTCAATGGCGTACGGGATCTTCTCTGGTGCGTAGCCTGTAAGAAAAAGTCTCGGTCAGAAAAAATGTGCAAACGATTCAATTGTTCGCCCCATGCTTACGGTTGAAGTGGTTCAGCTGACCCTGCATGGGTCCGAGACCTCCCATCTGCCAAAAGAGCTGTTTGATCCAATCAGTATTGTAGTTCTGGTTTAATGACACGAAATTGGACGTACCCAGTTGTTGACCTCCCAGTACTCCCGCGAACCGTAGGGGTAAGAGATCTTGTGGTCCTTGTCGTATCGTTCCACAAGGTACTGCATGATGGAGGCACTCTCAAAAAGTCTTATGGTCTTGCCATCCTCAAAGGTATCCGTAAGGGCGGGGATGCGACCATTGGGGTTGATCTCCAAGAACCACGGCTCCTACAGATTTGTTGTGTCCCGTCAGTAAAACTGGCTGTGCGGGAAACAGCAGGGACTCAGACTCGAGACCCACCTTCTGCGTGTTCTTGCTGAATTCAATGTTTGTAGTCTAGGAATCAAGTCAGTATACTTTCACAGGAGTAGATGTTGAGGCTGCCCTACCTCATACTTTAGTCCCAATTCCTCCAGAACGATCGACGCCTTGATACCGTTGGGCGTCTGAGCCGTGTAGAGGTGAATGTTGGACTTTTCGGCCATGTTTAATGTATAGTATCAAGTGTACTGAGATTTATCGATCAGTTGCAGTCACCACGGGGTCAAGTCAGAGATATAATTATTGAATAGTTGTATATTCAAGGTTGAAATGAGTGTCAATTTATGCATGTCGCCAAGTCAAAACTGCGTGGGTTTCCCAACCAGCTTAGGAATCATGAGGTTAATTGGTCATCATGTAAGCGGGGAAACCTCGTCAATGGGGGAGGGGTCTAAAGTTGACCCGCATGGAGATTTGCACCACTCAGACGTAAACGACTTTTAACCCTCATCAGCGGGATATGTAGGTATGCAAGCGTTGTACGCAAAAAGATGCGCCGATCCAAGTCTTACTTCATTGCAAAGAAAGAATTCCTGGTCGGTAATCGCTGGGGGGCTATCCAATGCTGTCGCAGCTTCCAATACTACGCTGGTTCAATGTTATCCTTGCATTTGCATGCTATAGATTCCGCTAGTGCTGATGTATCATGTAGGTCACATGGGGATGCTATTAACTTCCGATGCATGATATGAGACCCAGGCACGCCATTGACAATATAAGGGCGCTGTGATGACAAATTGACCTTCATTGCATTGTATATGTAAGACTACCAGACCTGCAGAAAGGTATATAGTACTATACACAGCCTAGAATCACAAAGCCTGGAGCCATGTTGGTACGGATCACTTCTATACTGGGAATGGAAGCATCAATTGGTTTTCTTTTTTCGTGGCCGCCTGATGACAAGATACATAATACAAATCAGTTGTTATTCCAGCTTATGATTTACAGCACGTCGAGATGAGGAAGTCGTCGTTTTAATCTAGACTCATGTTGATAACTCTATAATATGTGAAATCACAGATCAGGCCGGTAGAGTGCAATGCACCATCTCAGCTTACACTTGACCGGGCGGACAACAAAAATCTCTGTAGGCGAGTTTTCCATCATACAGAGGAGGCAAGGTGTCGAAACCTCAGTGACCTTTGTAAATACAAAGTCGATGGATCAGTGTGCAAAGCATACAGTTCTGCAGCCGGGTCGGATTTTTGCGGGCTCAAGGTACTGACTCGCGAGGTTCACTACATCACCCATGCTACCGAATAACAAATCTATACATATACCACTCGGGCTAGCATCGGGTTGGTGGTCAAGACCGAGTTACGGAAAAGCCAATCAAACATTGTCATTCAACTATTCAAGACCTTGACGCTGACTTGGCGATCGACTATCATGAATGCTGCAAACATATATTGTTGCCATCGATCCGGAAAGAGGTCGAAACTAATCAAGGGCCTTGATCTGCAACTCGAAGAAACCAGCCACTATAATATTGTAATTGGTTGTATAGATACTGGACAGGCAACTTTTTACCCGAGCCATCTTTCGACACGATTATCCCTATAAAGGTAAGCCAACAAAGATAAAATGAGCTTACAAAGAATACAAATTAGGTGGAAGACAAATTTTATCAAGTCATTATTGAATTCTCAATCCGAAAGGGCGCGCTCTTTCCTGCAGCTTTGTAACTGCTTCATTAATGGATCCAGAATAATTGAGACCAACTATTATAAGATATTCCGTCAAAAGCATGTGTAAATGGGATGGATCATGGAAACACAGATTTTATCTCATTATAAAGCTACGGTTATCGAATGTACTAATCTGATAGAAAGAACCAAAATTGTGCGTTGACAATGAACATTTTGATATTTGAGCTGCATTGAATGTGGCGGTTGCCTGGGATGCGCCGTTTGCAACAACTTTGCCAGAGACGCGTGAGTGAAGATGCGCACTCTACAATTCTACTTGCGCTGAAATATGTTCCCCTCGAGAAACGCGTGAGGCTCCGTTTGTTTGAAAACGACCAGAAAGACAGCCCCCTGCTACTTGATGAAGCTTCCCAAATTTCGCGACTTCACCCAGCAACCGCAATTGCAGTGATTAGTGCAACTTTTCCCGTCTCGGATCGCACGTCTTCATTCGATCAACTGATTTTGTTGCCTGTTCACTCTTCATCCCACACTCCACACTCGAGCATATCCATTTCCTATTCCTTCAATCATCCTTGTGCTTCCTGCAGCTATCAACCATCCATCATGAACACGCCTGATCCCCCATCACCGGAGCATGGCTCATCGCCGGTTCCTGGCAGAGAAGCATTCGACCTCAAGCATCCAGACCCGCTGCGAATGCATCCAGTCGGAGTATGTACGCCTCCCCAGTACACGCTTCCCAAGCCGCCACCTCCCCCCAAGTTCACTCCGCCCACCGCCAGAAACTTCTCATTCTCTGTCTCCGGACTCTGGAAGTCGAACGGAAACATGCTACGCTGGATCACCGAGGTGCCGAGTGTTCATCAGGGTCTAAACGAACAGCTTCCCGACACCCCCTCGCAGAAGCACCCACTGGTAAGTTCACAAAGACCATCTCTAATATCAACCCAAGCTAAGACTTGGAAAACAGAATCATGATGATGCCCCCGGCGGCCACGAGGGTGGCCAGCATCGGAACAAGAAGGCCAAGCTCGCCCAGGGTGCTTCCACCGCACGTCGTCGAGACCGTATTCTCAGCTCGACCGTCGATGCTGCTCGTAGACTGTCCAGTGGTTTTCACAACATGTTCAGCTCTCGCCCCAGCAGTGGACAAATTCTCGAGGACTTTGCCACCTTGAACATTGCATCACCTGCCGGAGCTCCCTCGACCCCGCGTCCTCGTGAGAAAATGAGATTTGCTGTCATTGGCGACGGCAACTCTGGTAAGACTTGCATGCTCCTGTGAGTTGTGGCTGATTCCAATCCCCAAAGAGAAAAACTAAATCAAGAGTCTTCTGGGGTATACTAATCGTTTGTCGCAGCCGCTGGTACTACGGAGTGTTCAACAGCAACTGGTATCCGACCCACTACGACCTCTTCAACCGAAGCTACCCCGTCGACGGCAGGAACACCGACCTCGAGATCTGGGACATGGCCGGCCGCGCCGACCTGCACCAGCTGGCTCTGCTGTCTTACCTGCACTGGGACGGAATCTTCCTCTGCTTCAGCGTAAACAATGATCGCAAGTTCAACAACGCCCAGACTCGCTGGATCAACGAGATTCATATGCACTGCCCCGGTATTCCCATTTTCCTCGTGGGCCTCAAGATTGACACTCGCCTTGGAAACGGCCGCTGGGCACCTCTCTTTGGCCCGATCGATACTCGCGTCAGCATCTCAGAGGGTGAGGCCGCTGCTGCCAGCATTGGTGCTGTTCGATACCTGGAATGCTCGGCCAAGACCAACGAGGGTGTCAATCAGGTCTTTGACGAGGTCATCCGCACAATCCGACAATTGAGATCTGGCAGGGCCCCTGTTCAGGAGAGACGGGGTATGACTTTGGGAGACCTCATGTGCTTCTGAGTTTGCCAGATTTTTGGGCGCGGAACTTCTCCGAGTTCAAAATTACCAGAACATGGAAGTGCGCGTCATTTTATGAATTGACTTTGGGGGCTGCTGCTGTGAGAAGCAGCGCAATGTCATCGTGGATAGTGGGGATGGAAAGCGCAGTAGCCATGCAGGCAGTGGGGGTTTTGCCTTTTGAGCCTCGTCATTTCACACACTGCTGAACAGTCTGGTTTGTTAAGGACAGGTCTATGATTTTGAAATTGGTCTTTTCACTTTTCCTCATGCCTGTTGTCTCTGGGATAACAAACAAGACCGAAGAACAAGGGGGGAAAAAGTAAAAAAAAAACTTCAGGCCTCAAGAATACATTAGATAGACCCACTGAAATGTGAATTGAATTCACCCAAATGTGCGCCAGTCTCCCGTCTGAAGCGAAACATGTCCGCGATATCCATGATGCTAGAAATAATCATGGATGGAATATAGATTCAGACGGATACCATTATGACTTGCACGCGTAGATGTGGCTTTTTAGTGAAACTATGCTCCTAATGCTGGTAATCACAGTAGGAAAGACATCTTTAAATGTGATACCTATCAGGTACCTAGGTTACCTAGGTAGGCGTATCAACCAAGTCACAACAGTGAGCTCAAGTCGTATCGCATCGAGTCCCACGCTTTCCTAATATCTAGCAAACAAGCATCTCAGGAAACCAACACTGGCCATAAGATTAACTCCTACATGAACTGTGATAACTTCATGACAGATTTCCAAAAGAGCATCCGTCAAATCGCATATGAGACATGACAGTTGGATTTGTTTCAAAATCCTATTCCTTTCTAGGTAGAGATCCTAGGGATCCCCTAAGGGCCTAAATGCTCCTCCTGGCATCCCCACGAGGCGTCGTTGTCATGTGCAGATCCCTCGACGGCCCAAGAGCTAACAAAGGAAGCTAGAGGCTGACAGCAATCAATGAGCTGGCACGAGGAAGAAAACAATAGCAGAATGGTAAGCCACAATGTATGCGAAGATTATTACCGTACTTATTATCAGCTGCTGATCACCTGTGTTATGTGGCTTCTAGGCCTCTCGTGGCCATCCAGGGTCCCGGTATTGATTCGTCCAGCGATTTAACAGAATGTCCCGAAAGTCCAGGGGCACCCTGTCACGTCTCGTTAGCGCATTAGGCCGTAGCTTAAATCCAGCTTTAAATCAAGTTTAGCGATCAGTGATCCTGATCGGAACCGGCTCAGATGCCCCACTGCCTACCTCACTTGTGCCCACCTCCCCCTAGTCCGAGTCCTGTTTGTTTACAGACTGAGCTCAGCGGCGCTTGCTATTGGTTGTTGAGGGGTTGTGCTGTACATACAGACGCTGGATGCAAGAGTTGCATCGCCCTGCTGAGAGAGCCACGCAGAAAACAGCGGAATTTCTTCATGGTCATCCACCAAGATGCTGCAAGTCTGACTGCATTTTTCTCACAAAATCTAATTGTCTTAATCTCATACTCACACACACCGCCCTTGTTTTGAGTTGCGTGGCCGGCCCGAACCCGCAAAAAGACACATTGACTGGTTGGGTTCGTAAATCGAACCTAGATTTGCACGTGCATCCTTGATCGTACCGCATGTACCGTAGCAGCAGCCTTCTTCAGCTTTGATTTCAAACTGTACCTACCTTACTTTCTGCTTGAACTCCCAGCCTTCAGCAGCAGCAGAAGCAGCCGCATATTCCGAGCAGCACTGCTAACGCACATCCCGCCGCCGACAGCATGCCGAACAGGTAGTAGGTGAGTGTTGCCGGGACAGCCTTCCATTCGCCATATATCACCATGCTGTTGTTGTGCTTCGTTCGGTCAGTTGCATGCGCTTCCGTCGCTCAACCACCAATGATGCTCTCAGTACCCCTTCTACACCGAGAACATCCCAGATCGGCGTGTCTATCCATACCTCGCCATATTCCCAGGAATGTGTGACTGACGCTTAATATAATGTTCGCAGACCATGACAACCGAAGACGACAAACCGGCGGAACCGACGACTCCCCGCCGTACCACGGCTGCCGCAAAACCAAAGAGTCCTCATGCAACTCACAACAGAAAGATGTCTGCGCCCGGCGGCGGCGCGACTCCTAACAGTGCGCCCGCCGCCGCCGCCGCCGGAGCTGGAGCCACTCGGCAACGAGCCGCCACCATGAAGCCACCTCCTACCTTGCTTGGTGATTTCCTGCTGGGCCGTCAGACGCCGGCTCGAGTTGCTGCCGATCGGGAAAAGCTAAAACAGAAGCAAATGACGTTGGAGCAAGTCAAGCAAGAAATGCGCGAAACTGCCGTGCGAAAGGTCCAGGCGCCAGGCGGTGTCCACGATCGGGTTAAGCAATGGCAAAAGAAGAATGCGGCGGCTGCTTCAGATCCACTCGCGGCCCCGAGCGAGCCCAGCGAGCTCAATATCCAGGTGGACGAGGAAAGCGTTACAGAAGAAGACCGTATCAGGATAAAGAATAAGGGTGTCAAGAACAAGCCATCACGACTCATCATTGTAGAGCAGCACAAGGCAGCCGAGGCGACAGAAAAGGATGATCCAGGGAGTGGAGAACAGAGCATTCCGCCTAAGAAACGGGTTGTGAGCGACACCAACTGGATGAAGAACAAGAGGAGTCCTCCGAGAAACAAGTCGCCCAAGCCGAGCAATGAACCTGGGCCATCGCTACCCAAGACTTTCTCGCCACGGACAGCGCCAAACCCGCCTGTGAAGAATAAGATCAAGGATTGGGCCGCTCGTGTAGAGATGCCCGATGAACCACAGGTCAAGCGATATAGTGTCTCGCGCTCGGTAGGAAGTGGAAGTGGCGATGGGATTCGGGTCAAAGCTATGCGAAGTGAAGGCGACGTTTCTAGTGTCAAGTCAAGCCCGAAATCAACGGCTAAATCGGAAGACATGGAAATTGTGGTGGAAACGAGCAGGTCGCGTACTTCCAGGGCAGACACGGATGATGGAATTCGCGTGAGGCCCATGAAGAAGCTTGACCAAGATGACGGCATAAGGATTGCACCCATGAAGACAAAACTGCCAGACGATGGCATTCGAGTATACTCGGGAGATCGGAGATCGGAGGGCGCCAGCACTGTACGAGCAACATCACAACACAGCTCGGCAAGACGAAAGAGCCAGCCAAAGAAGTCATCTCCATCAGAGAAGATTGAAGTCTATGAGGAGTCCGAATCCGATGAGCCAAAAACGCCTACGAGGCGTAGTAGCCGGAGGAAGTCATCGAAACTGTCGTCTAGGTTGACGCAAACAACTGGAGACCAAAGCCATGCCGACACTCATACCACACTTACCGGCGATACCCAGACGACGATGACGGAAGATGTATCAGATAGCGAGTCGTGGACAAGTGATCCATCAGACGAAGACTCAGCTGTTCCATCAAGCATTCCCTCTAAATTGGCTGACATTCCGGTCGGGTACTCGGCTTTCAGTGAGCTGAATTTGCCAATCAAAGGAGGAGGCAGGCCAAAGACGAAGAGGACATCCAGTTTCAAGGGCGCTACTAACGTCCTGAAGAAAGCATTCGTCGAGAGCAAGAAAATTCTCTCTGAACGAGCCGAGCCTCCTCCCAAACCAGTCGCCAACCAACCACGCAGCATTGAGTCGTGGTTGAACAAGACCGTTGATCCTTTTGTTGAAGAGGCTGCAGCCGGGACGCCAGCAGTGGAGGCCAATGAGCAACCTGCGGAAAAGAAGCCCAACATGGAAAGCAAGCCAGAACGGCCATCTTCTGCATCCAAGCGAAAGTCTACGGAAGAGCTCACAGAACTGACCTCGTCAACGTGGACATCGACCGAGGTTACCTCGACGTCAAAGGACGAGGACAGTATGATCACTAGAGATGAGGAAGTCGTCAAGTCAACTTCTCCCAAGGAGCGAGAGAAGCATGAATCGAATGATCCAGTCCCAAATACTGGCGGTTTAAGAAGAAGCCGAGCTGTCAGAAGTACCTCGTCGCCTGCCAAACCTGTGAAAAAGGGGTTCAAGGAGAGGCTCAAGGAAGCTTTCCGTGGCGAATCCAGCATGTTCTATCCCAGCGGTGCGGATGAGCACAAGTACGAGGATGATGACTATTACTATGAAGACGACCACCGTGAGCGACGGCGCTCTTCAGGTGGAAAATCAGACTCAAGTCACGAAGATGAGCCGTCAAAATCCCCAGATCCGCCAAGGGCGGTATCATCATCATATCCCAAGCGCCGACCACCCCCAACAAGCGGCCACCATGAACTTTCCACGATTATGTCGTTGGAGTCTCTAGGAACCTCAGAGTCAGACCTCTCATCAGTGCTTTCTGATACAACGATCACTCAAACTACTGCTTTTACTAAAAGCAATGGGACTGAGCTTTCTCGAAACAGAAGCAACAAACCCGGCCTGAAGAGAAGGCTCACCAAGCATTCTGATCTAGTTTCAGCGCTTTCTCTGCCTGATGAACCTAGCAAAGTTGGCAGAAGCAGAAGTTTGAAATCGACGCGCAGTGTACGCAGGACCTCAAGCCATCTGGACTCGGCAACGGTTGAGGGGTTATTGCGGGAGTTTGCCCGTGATGAGGATCTTTATCAGAGGGAGCTCAAAACTCTGGTTGATGGAGTCATCCCGGTCCTTCTCAATCAATTTGTGCATGGAAACGGCTCTGTTGTGTCGGAGGATCTATTTTCTTCGCCATCAAGCAAAGATAAAGAAGGAAATGTCGCCAAGTCCGTCGTCCAAATGGGCATTGCCCTGGAAAAGATCAGGAATGCACACAGGCGCTGCCCCTTATCGGATGCACACAGACTTCCTCGGTGGCTTGAATCGACACAATCAGTTTACGATAATTATTTGGACGTTTGGCGACTTGGCTTTAGCGACTTGATCGTCAATCTGGCCCCATTGTCTCTTGATGACAACGATTCTCTGATCAATGCATTACCTCGTAATGAACAGGGTGATGTGATAAATGAAGATGGCGAAAGAGTTGACGTGGCGCATCTGCTGAAACGACCTCTTGTCCGCGTCAAATGGATCACGAGGTTCATCAGGGTAAGTAGCGCGGCTACACATTGAATACCGCAAAGCTAACTTAAGTAGGGTTACCGTGCCGTCACTGGCACTGATCAATATTCAGACCTGGCGGCACACTGGGAGGCGCTACAAGAAAAAGCTCGCCGTAGACATAAGGAAGAGAGCGCCAGAGTGATAGATGACGATGCCATCAACACCGATACCAGCCGCGTTCGAGATCTCAAGACCTTGGAGGCCCTCGATAATGTCAAAATTGACCGTTTCCGCCAGGTGTACGCAAAAGATCTGTTTTCCCTCGATCTGCGTCACACCAATGGGCAAAGACTGGACTGTCAAGTTGAGCTCATTTCTCGAGACAACCAGCTATTCAAGTCAGACCCTGGCGACCTCCTGATTCGAGAGGCCGGCAGCGGAGGTCGGTCATGGCTGCTCTTCTCTCCAATCTTGGGTGGACAATACTCATCAAGAAAGGGCGACCGTGATGGCGAGCTAGTGGTCATGGTCCGAGGAAAATATGACGAGTGGTTCCAGCTTCTCACCTTGACAACCGATAACGACGAACAAGTAGAGGACTGGATTGATATTCTGGGCACGAGCCCAATGCCACCTGCAGTCTCCAAGGTCGAGCCGCGCGAGACTTCCTCTTTACCAGTGGTGGCCAAGCCTACTATTGAAGAAGCACCACTTGGGGAAAGAAAACGACGATACGCTCTTCATGATGTCCCAGCGCCACATAGAACGGAGTCGAGCCCAGAGATCTCAGAGAGAACATCTCCAGGTCGTTATCACCAGCGGACTGGAAGCGTACCTTCAACACCGATCACGAAAACCGCTGATAGTCCGCTAAAGTCACCAACAGTCGGCCCATCTCCTCGATCAAGATCGAGGTATGCATCAGAACGTCGATCACTGGCGCAAGATGAAGAGAAGTCCCGCCCTCTTCGTGAGCACATGCGGCCTGATCCTCACGCTTTTGCTGAACCTCAGGCGGCGGCAAGTCCTGCACCCGAAGAGGATACACCTCCACCACCGCCTGCCCATCGTAGCCTGCCATCAAAGCCATCCATCAGTCCTCCAGTAGACCTGGCTGCTTCAAGAATCAAGCGACGTGGTTCTTCCCCCTTGAAGCATGAATACCAACCTTCGGACAGTTCATCATCGTCATCGGAATCAGACATTGATGATGAGTCTGTATCTGATTCATCTGATGATGAGTTGGAGGCAATCGATATTCCAGACCCCATGCCGGCTATTAGCATCAAAAAGTCACACGAGGAAGCTCCCACAGACTCTGACATTTCGGAGAGCACACTTAGTCTCACGCCTTCGGCTTCAGCTTCCCAAGCTGGGATACCCAAGGTTGACGGGCAGGCGCCAGCGTATGCTTTCAAGTATCACGCTTCAATTTCATACTGGGACAACAAAAGAGGATGCTGGAAGGATTTGTGGCCTGATAAATGTACCATTATCACAACTCCTGGTCTCATTGAGGCATACGCAATCCCCGCCATAGATGATGATGACCGGCCACTGATCGCGCTCGACCTGACGCCGCTAGTTATGCTTCGGAACAGCACCGCCCTGGATCTTGAGATAAGATCTCCAGTTCTTGATTATGCACAGCTATACGCGAAGGTCGCCAAGCTCGAGACGCGTGTGTTCCGTTTCCGTACCTCTACCGTCGAGGAGCTGGAGGACATGTATGTCTCCGTCCATCGCGCCCGAATGGATAACGCCAAGTTCAAAGCTCTGGAAGAGGAGGCTCGCATCCGCAACTTTGGCCAAAACCAAGCTGTGGACCAAGACGGCGACAACTCATCACGGCGTCGCAGCTGGTTCGGACGCAAGAATAGCTACCGCGCGTCTACACGGGCACCTTCACAGTCGGCCGGAAGTACTTCGCACGCATCTAGTGTATCCGCATCGTCACTGCTCAGGAGGCTGATGGGCGGTGGTAGCCAGTCATTTGACATCTCCATGTCGTCGGTCGGCAAACAAATGCGACCCGGCTCTCGCGAGGCATCTCTGTACACTAGCTCATCATCGTCGGGAACACCGCCGCGCTCGCCATCCGTCAGCGCAGCCAACTCGGGCAGTGCGGCTAGGATGAGCCTAACGACAAATAATCTAAAGATCCGCTTGCACCTCATGGTCAGTGCCAGCAAGTGGGAGGATCATGGAAACTGCCTCCTGGAAATCACACGCCCTCCAACGGGCACGAGGCAGAACCTACGCAAGTACCAAGGCATGGAAAAGCGCATTATTGTGACGCAGATCCCGAAGAAAACCTCGGACATCAACACGACGGTATTGATCCTGGATGTGGTGCTGGGATCACGCTGCTTCTCAAGACTGGGAAGCAGAGGCATTCTATTGAATGTATGGGAAGAAGTCGTTGACCACAACGGCACGGCAGGAGTGGTGCAAATGGGCGGCGTGAGTAGCGGTAATGTGAGCAAGTGGTGTTTCCAGTGCGCGAGCGTGGCAGAGGCCAGCTGGATCTATGGGCTGGTCACGCAAGAAGTGGTCATTAGTTGATAGGGTTGGGGCAAGAGTATTGGCTTGAGTTGTGAGAGATACCCCTTTTTTTGTTACGGACAGCATACAAAGTTTTTCTTCTTTGTTTTTTTTTTTCACAACTCCCACTTTTGGGACTTTGGTCTTGTTTTATCATCATGAGGCATGAGCGGCCAATATGATCAGATCCGGATGAAGGAGCATAACATGGCATGGATAGAGAGCTTGGCGTTGTTCAGAACGGGTTGGCTCTAGTCTTTTAATGTGGCTGTCCAGAGATGACACGGACATGTATATCGTGGAACTGTGGATGGCCAGGTCTGTTTTGTGTATTTTCAGGTACTTGTAGTGGTTCAATGTGGTCATTGTGACCACGGTGGTGTATAGTCATGAATAATGAATGTTTTCATGAAGCTTGCTACATAAGTCTGGTGTTTGGTGTGTGAAAAGAGGCAGCTTGTGCCAAGACTTATTGAACGAATTGATCAATTGATGCGCGTACCTACCTGGGTACGTACCGGTGGTCCGTGCGTCTAGTGAATGTTGTCGCGCCGACCGCGTTCCTGTTCTGTGCTTCTTTACCTTTTCGTCATTCTGGGGGAGCTGCAAGCAGATCCAAAGCTAACAAGGCAAAAAGCGAGGCGCAACAAGGCAGTAAGTGGGTACTGAACTGGTCCCTAGCTCGAGCAAAGCTACAGTACCTACCTTGACGTTACCCACAGCTCTCAACACCAGGGACCCTCCAGCTTTCCTTTCACTCATTTCTCTTCCCCCATTCATCCATTCTTCTCTTTGTCACAATCATCACAACCTCGACGACTGCAATATTCGTCGCGAATTCTTAATTCCCTTCTTTTCCTCCCGGGTTAGTCTTGGTCGCCCTGCAGCCTGTTCGCCCCACAGATAGATTCGCAACCGAAGAAGCATAAACCCCCAAGTCCATCTGCGCGCTGCACAGCACCTCGCCAAGGCGCCTTCGACACAATGACCGACTACAACACATTGAAGGTTCCAGAGCTCAAGAAGCTGCTTCAGGAAAAGTCGCTTCCCGTTGCTGGTAACAAAGCAGACTTGATCGCTCGCCTGCTTGAGCACGACAAGGCCCAGGAGCCCGCCCAGCCCGGTTAGTCCACCCTCGCATTTCTAAACGTCTTCGTCGCCGCTTGCCGTCTTCTGCGCAAACAATCGCGCAACCTCGAGTCTTCAATGTCGTTGTTCCGAAAGCTGTAACTCACAGCGTGTAACAAAATGCTGACACCGAAAAGCCGCCAAGTCCACTGCGGATGACGAGATCGACTGGGATGACGATGATCCAGCTACTACGACGGCAACAACTGAGGCAGCCAAGCCTGCTGAACCTGCTGCGCCCGCACCGGCGCCAGCTGTAGAAGAGTCCAAGCCGGCCGCTACAGATGCCCCCGCGGATGCGCCAGCAGCAACCGAGGCCGAAACCACAACAGATGCAGCAGCCACCACGGAGGAGCCCGCGGCACCCAAGCCCGATTTCTCTGCCCACCTAGCCGCGTCGACTGCCGATGAGGAGGCGCGCAAGCGGGCCGAGCGAGCCAAGCGCTTTGGAATTGTCGTGGAGCAGAGTGAAGAGGACAAGAAGAAGGCTGAGCGCGCATCACGGTTCGGCGGAGAAGCGGCCGGCGCCCCCAGTGTCGCCAACCTGGACTCGGCACTGCCCGAGCGCAGAGAGCGCAAGCGCGGCCGCGAAGGTGCTGGTGACCAGCAACGCGACGCCAAGAGACAGAGCACCGATGGCAGACGTGGTGGCGGCCGCTTCAAGGGACGGGATCGCCGTCGCCAGGGCGGAGGAGGAGCAGGTGGTGGTGGCAGAGGCGAGGGCAGGCAGCAAAACGGAGGAGGCTCATCCAGGAACATACTGAACGACCCTGCAGAAAAGGCAAAGGCGGAGGCTCGGGCAAAGAGATTCGGCGCCTAAGTGATTTTAGATGGATCGGAGCCGAGTTTGATGTTTGGACACAAAAAATGTGAAAAGCCGAGGCAGCGAGAAACAAAGGAAGTGTAATATCGAGAGATCGGCAATCGTTCCGATGAATTAAAGATTGATGTTCGGTTAGCACGCAGGGCATCCGTCGGCATGACAAGAATCAGTTTCTTTAGGTTTAAATGTAATCATTGGGCATGGTTTCTTGTTCAACCTATGGTCTGGCCATGCTTGTGCATAATTAGGACAAGCAGAGGATAGAGAGTGTTACATTTATATGAATCGATACTTGATTCATTGTACCAGTTTACTCGAAGCGCAACATTCTTCAGGCACGCTCACGTCTCTGCTGTTTGTTTTATGTCAGATGATCTGTATATCGAGAATGCGGTTGAATTATGGATAACGCTTCTCCTGTGTTACGTATGAGAATTACAACCATGTTACTCGGTTCCAAGTACCCATTCTTTTCACCTCTGCAGTTTTTCCCATTTTGATCCGAGTCCTTGCCGTTTGTAATTAAGTGTCGGTAGACAGGTGCAATGCCTAGAAAAGCGAAAGAAATTGAAGGAGAGAAGCAGCTGCAACGATGGGGACTCCTCAATCGCCACAAATCTGAGCACTCGCCAAACACCTTGAACATATCCAGGTCTTCTACGGTGCAGTGCTGTGCCATCCCGAAGAATTGATGAGCAGTTACAAAAGCAAGATTTTGGATCTTTCTTCTTGTTCGTCTCAAGAATCTATCGCAGATTTGTGTAAACGAATATAATACCCAAAATAAGGCCGACCCTGTTATGGCTCAACACATCAAGTAGCCCTCTGGAGCCTCTACGACCCTTGGCCCTCCTTGGACATCTGCCAAGGTCTTTTCATATATAAAACTTTTGGCCAAAGGTTGAGCGAAAATTCTTGGTTGTAGTGATATAAGGGAACGAAAAACAATATGAAGAATGGGCTGGCCCAAATGTACAATCTTAAGAAGCGAGCATGAAGCTCATATTTGTACTCGCACGGTAGCGAATCTGCCAAACGATCGCCGCTTCTTCTTCTTCTTCTTTTCTCTCTCTCCCTCTCTCCTCTCCGTGAAGAAGGAAAGAATATTCAAACGAAATGAGAAACACACGATTCAAACTGCAAGCACCAAGACAAAAGACGCTTGGGTCTCGTCGTGATCATCGTTGTATTTTCTGTTGCAAAACTCCACAAAGATGAGGGAACCCACGATCTCCCTTTGCAAACGACCTATACGGTCAACGCATTTGCCAAACCCCTTGCGGATGTTGTAAGATTTTATTTGTTATTGGAAATCTTTACACAATACACTGTCTTGCCGATGAAGTTCAGTCGATGGAACATGAATGATTCAAATCACAATGGTATTTATCTTGCAAGTCTGTTTACTTTTGAGACCAGTCCATTTCCTAAACGTTTGTGCTGTTCCAGCATACCCAAAATCCCATGCATATTTTCATCATGTTCAGTGGGAAAGAAAGCTTTTTGGAGCTTATCATTTGTATTTATCGGAGAATTGGAAATCTCCTGTAGATTAAAGGTGACTGCATGGACAAGGGAGACTGGTATACCTCCGATATGCAATGTTTTGGGTGTGATGCCTTCATGACTTGACGTCATGTGTCATGACAGAATCTGGATCGACCAGTTATCGCGGGAGCGATAGGCCTTGAATCTCTCAGAGGGCTTGGGAAATCACATTGCTACATCATCACAAGATAGTACGACCGGCTACCATGCTGTTCAGCTACCTTGTCATTTGCGGGAGAGTGACGATTCCTACTCCAATCACGGTCTATACAATTACTTGGCTCTGATGAGAGGCTGCTAGTTCACACTATCCATTTCATGTGATATCCTGAAGCCGTCTTGAAAGAGTAGTCAGCCGTTGGTCGTCAGCGCCTCTTGAACATGTGGATGATTAATGAATAACTCTGGTTGCAAAAAGGTGGTGGTGGCGCTTCTGCTTCTTCTTCAGCTCAGCTCGTCCAATGCGGCCACAATGTGTAGCAAGCAACGAATAACAGCATCCAAGTAGAGAATAGACGAACCGCTGGCATGTGATACTTGGCCAGTTGAAAGCGTATACTCATGCGGGATCGAAAATGGCAACAGGTCATATGACTTGCACTCCCGTACGCCATGGAAATTGCTTTTTTCTTTTTCTTTCTCCTTTTCAGCGTGGCCTAGCCTTGTAATTATTATTTTATGCAGGCAAAGTATGTTTTTCTTTTCTCGAATCCTAAAAGAGTTGATGCCGCTGCCAGTCTGGCCCGCACCCCCTTTTTCCAATGAAACGGTATGCCTATGGGAAATAGAGAGTAACAATTCGTTGCCCACTCGTTTAGCAGAGTGACATTTACGAAACGGCTTTTTGCTGGTTTCGGTTGGGACGTTCCGGAAAAGCAAGTCGTGGGATTCCGCAACCAGGAAGTTCCATGCTTCACTCGAGTCAGCACCAGGTTTCCTTGTTGTGGGAGAGATCGACCGAAGCGGACATCCGAAGGATTCCAGGATTTCAGCTGCTCTCCATGTCAGCTCTGCAGCCAGCAGCTCCAGGAGATCAGACCAATGTCATGGAAGAGCTTATCAGTCAGCCTTAGAGAGATGATTGAGTGCTACTTTTCATAATAATTTTCACGACAACGTGCGTCGTCATCCTATCAGCCAAGATTTTGAAAGTGGTCTAGGTAAACTATTAAATCCTTGGGGGCATTGCTAGAGGGTACGCCACTGGGACAGTATTGGTTGTGGTGATTGATGCTGAGATCCAGAAAAGAGTATTTTCCCCTCTCATAGAATTTGAGGGAAAGGGGTAAGTCTCGAAAATCGGTTGCTATTTGTCAAACACTGCCTGGTGTAAAATATCCCGAAGTCTTAGGCTGACTCCACCAGTGATAGGTAATATTCTCGTTTCTGAGAAGTGCATAGTCGGTTGTGGTGGTGAGTAGCGTCATGTGGAGCAAAGCGATACTACCTCTGAAAGGGCAAAGGCAAGGCCTGTCTCCGCCCTTCGATATTCGTTACCTCCCAGCTAGCACGGCGCCGGTCTGTAAAACCATGTCCTCTTCTGGACAGTTCTGCGCTTCTTGCGCTTGCAAGTTAATGCAGCCAACGTCTATGATGTCGATTAGGAGGGGGAAAAAACCAGAAAAGTTAGCGGAATAATCAAGACGGCAGCGGGAAGTTAATTAGCTTTGCAAACCAGTTTTTGACAAGTCGACGTTGTCGAACTAATGATGACCATGTTCGGCTGAGTGAGCTGAGGATGGGGCGGGTTCCGCCAGGGCGATCTGTATGTCTAAGACATGCATGCAGCAGTGCGGTCTTATGTGAATGGGGATAGACGCGAGAGTGGGTGCTGCTTTGTACGTACCAGCTCGGATTACAGCATTTGGCAATGTCCATTTGTGGTTGGGGGCCGATTGCGCTTAAAAGGTCGATCGATACATGTTACACTTGTACTCTCCTGTGGCCCTTGGAAGAGTTGAATGCTTTACCGTCCGTGTCTTGCGGCAAGTCTGAGTCTTTTTCTACCGCAGTCCCTGATCGCTTCGGCAATAGTTGACACTGGACTATAGGCGCCGTCAGCGAGTAATGATTCTTTGATCCATCCAGTTGAAGCATGGCGGCCGTTGAGAGCGAATATCCCGCAGGAGACAAGCCAAACCTCTACACCACTTTGCGGTCACGTTACCCGTCTCGACTGTTTAGTTGTCGAGGCAAGAGGACATCCATGATGGTCATGTCGAGGACAGCGCCCAATCGTTTTGGAAAGAACCTTGCTCACCTGAAGGTGGATTTCTGGCTCGCGGCAAAACATGGGGCAACGATTGGGTACCCGCTGCGACGGCGGGTCAGAACCTTGTCTTTTCGAGATCAGGGTCTTTCTTGGCGGGTCTGGGTTGGGGGCGTTGGTCCATTACACACTGTCAACTCAAAGGTAGGGAATTTGACTTGCTCTGAGTTGGTTGTTCACCATCAGACCCAACAACAACAGTCACCAGGCATCTGTAAAAAGGTCTTGCCAAATTTCGCCTCTCACATTCCGGGCTTTGAAAGAAAGAATGCGAGGCGTACATGACAAGAGCTCGCATGAGAGTATGCCACGTCAGTCACAGATTGTGTTGGTACACGCCACAAGTCCACCTCGCTTGTCGGTGAGAGCGCCGCACCAGCAAGTTTTGCTGGTCAGTATGCGACGCTGCACGCTGGTGTGGCAGTGCAACTCCCAGGATACATACCTGCTTTTCAAGAAGAATTTGAACAGCGCCCGCCACAACCTCGGAAGTTGACAACAAAGCGATCGACTAGAGTAGAAACAGCAATAGATAGGGTAGGAATAGTGTCGCAGCTCGTCCCGATATTCTGGTAAACCCCATCTGCGAATCCGTTGGGCGATGCAGTGCATGAGGCTTGCCACTACATACTCATGGGCGCCCTCTCAGCTTGCCTTGCTTGCATATACAGCAACTGGCGCTGCAAGCGTCTCCACGGTGTTCTATTCCTGGCTGGTTATGATAAAGCCAAGAGTAGAAAACCCTGTTTCCACAGTTTTCTAAGATCACCGACTCTTAATCGAACGATGAAGAAGTTGTGTCCTCGACCTGACGTGTCTCGACGCATTTTGCATAGCTCGAGGTTCCTAGGAGGTAACCGAAAAGTGGATTCCATACTTTATGGTATAGTACATGATTTACAGTAGATGTCGAAATGCTGGAGATTACGCGGCACGATTGGAAAACATCAAATGATCCAAGGCTAAATGTCTCAAGATAGATTCTGTCGAAACTGCACCATGGCGATCGTCATACACCTTCCTTTGCAGCTGTGGTAACGGTTTCCTTATGTGCACTACTACTATTATTGACTATCAGAGCGAGTTTGAGGGAAGGGGCAACTCCAGCACTTGATTGGCCACCAATTGTCGTCAACGAACCAATCAGAAAAATCTTGGTCAGATTCGTTGCCGGAATCCCCTGAACATCGCATGGTGGCACCCAATTAATATTTCAGAAATGGGAAATAATAAGAAAGCAATCTTGTGCTTCGTGAGCTCTCAATGGCTCTTTTTAGTCTTTCATTTTCCTGTAGATTATCCGTTGGTTGTGAATTTCCAAAGAATACCTGCCTAACCCAGTTGATGAGCCAGCAGTCAGGGCCATGTGATCGAGATTGGGGCCACGGCCACACAAGCAGAGACCTAGTCCCATGCATGAAGGTTCTGGGGGATTGTTCTTTTTGGCTTCTCAAAATCTTCTGTTACACTGGATGGGGGAAAAAGAAGAATTCATGTGTTATTTTGTTTTCCAGGCTACGTCATTTGAAGAGAGACCTTGTGGTTGTGTTATCCCATGGTCAGACCACTGACACTGAATGAAGATACTTTGATGAGCGGCCTAGATCGATCTATAACAAATCATCGGCGATTTCTATTGTTTTGTCTTTATATTCATGGATAAAACTGCATATCAATGGATCCAGCAATTTTTGTCAATTGATATAATTAGCAACATTAGTAGCTTTGCTGTGTCCATGGTGGCAAAGAGACCAACAGACTGCTCTTCTTAACGCAGGCAAGCCGGGCCCGCACCCAACAAATCGTCCCAGCATCGACGAAACCAATGCAGCGTACAGATTCCGAATACGATAAGGGCAGGAACCAAAAGACACAGTACTGATATAAGATATATAAGTAAAAAACTAAATCACATATAAATCAGTAAAGATCGACAGGGATCTTAGGTTTTCCAAGAGTTCAAGTCAAGACCTTGCAGTCGCTAAGTGGGCTGTGGCGAATCGGCCGCTTACAAGTGAGACATACATGATAGGCACAGGCTTTGATGCATGCACAAGGGAGGGACCAGACGGCTATAACTGGCCCAAGACCGGAGCCGAAATGTGTTTAGTTCGTATGAGGTCAAGACAGACGTCCAGATTGCAGTGTACCTGAAAAAGAATCTCCATATAGCTCCATATTGGCAATCTTAGTATTCCACAATACAATTGAAAAAGAGTAAACCGACTGGTAGATATTGCATTCCGTTTTGATGGACCTGGAATCTACACTATACCGATAGAAATTAGCACTGGACGCGGGCCAAAGCGCCCCCGGGACTCCGCCCAATCCGCCAACACCCGTATCGCTCTTCCCTGCAATCGCCCAGGTCTGCAACCGCACTGGACGCCCGTCAGCATCGCCTACAGGCTCCCTCCCGGCGCCTACCTCTACTAACAAAAGACCATGACCCACACTCGTCTGCGTGCAAGTTCGAGGCTCTAGTCTAGGTGTTTCCACGGCCAACCAACCTCATGTTCCGCGTATGCATATTCATCCGAGAAGAGAATTTTTTTTTTATTCCCTCTCTCTCCTTGACTCTGGGCCTTTTGTTGCTCCATGTCTAATCACACGCTATGCACCCATCTTATTAGTTACGGATACTACTGCAAACTCTGACAAGATATGCAGGGTTGTTGTCATGTTGTGTTGCCCACCAAGAGGTGCAATGCTTCACAAGATATCCATTGCCTACTAGTAGTTTCGCCAATGGCTCGAGTGGGCGCCCCATGGACGAATCGATCCTTTTTCTCACCTCTTTACCAAGAAGGCAATGGGCCACCGATGGACCAGGGTGGGGTTCGACGAATGGCAACTGTGACTTTGCTCTGCTGAGCTCTCATAGGACGTCAAAATATGCAGCATCTCAGACATGTTTACGCGCATAGCGGCGCAGTTGCATGCAAGTAGCAGCCTGGCAGCAGATCCAGTGGCCCACCGTCCGCTTCTCTGCCTATCACCCAGGGCCTGTTCCTGTTTCTTCCCTCCTCATCGATCCCCACTGCGACGAGTCGAGCGAGTTGCATTGGCTACCGATTTTGCGTGGTATTCCATGAATAAATCAGTCCCTTGCAAACAACGAGCACCTAGCAACCCAGGCCAGGATCTACTACAGTACTTGCAACTACGGCAATTTGGTGCTACTCACTGTGGCACTACCTTGTGTACAAAGTACTGGTTTAGTGTATACCTGGAACCCTTGTGCTGGTCGCCTCCGCTTTCGCGTGCCTCTACGACTGGCTGTGTCTCGGCAGCGGCACCTCTGGTCCTCTGGTGACTCAGCGCTCAGCGCTTCCCGGTGGAAAGCGATCTCGCTGATCTACCCAGGGCATCTCCTATCTGGGCAGTCTCCCAGGCCGCTACTTCGGCGAGTCCAGTTGTGGCCCAGCACATCGAACAGGTGACAGACATATCGTGACAGAATATGCCTACAAAACATGCTGCTCCAAAGCTCTGAGAGGCAGGGGTTCTCACGCCACAGCCCTCTACAAAGTGTACATGGGAATCATGTACTGCTGTCTGGATAACTACTGTGCCCGTGTCCCTCTCTGAGGGTCGGTACATAGTTTATTGGTGCAAATCTATAGCGGAACCACACATGAGAAAGTATCTTCCTATATACAATTCTTTTGCCCTCACACAATTTTTGTTCCTCGGTGTCTACTTTACCATTCTCTCCCGGTTTCTCGCTATTTCGAAGTAGTCTCTCTTCTTCTCCCTCTTGATTTCCTCTCGGCATATTCCTTGTAAAATAGTCGTCATTTTTCATACTTGGTTCAGCTCTCAACGTCGATTGCCAACACACAGCTTCTTGGGGCACTAAAGCTTGGAGGCGCTCTCAACTACAAAGTACAGACAAAATAGCCCGTTCATTGTGTGCGCAGAGTGGGGAGGGGCCTCTTGTGAGCTTGCGCCGTTGAGCACCACACACACCAAAATATCAGCACCTGGGTTAAACGCCCGGATTCCCACCACCAGCACTACCGGCCACACCATTCTCGGGCACTAGTTTTTGGGGCTCTTTTTCATCACATACTACGTGAAGGGCATAGCTTCACACCATCACAGCTGCAATAAGCTTTCTCCGGAACGCTCCCCTCAAGCCAACTTCCTACGATATCCCTTGTCCGTTAGTTTTTGCCAGAGGCATATTTGTGTTTTTCAGTTATTCCCTTTGTCGGAAAACCCCCCTTCTCTCATCTTCATTTTGAGTATATTTTATCCGTCAACCCATGGACTACTCCCTATAGTCAATTTCTTTACGGTTCCAGATCAGACCCACTCACGAGAATCACACTACCAACGCGAGCGTCTGATGGTACTTTACTCAAGGCACAGAGTTCTCCCCGGATCAGCTGGCCTGATATAGCCACCGAGAGGATTGCCAAAGGAAACCAGTCTTATTGCCTTCAGTGTTGGCAATGATTTTATAATAGCATAATAATTTGGTCAAGAGCTGGGCACGATAACCCCCCAGCTGCAGTGATCGCTCGTCATGTCGTCGTTACGATCACGTTCTCAGTCGAGAAACATGAGTGGCAATGGACCAATGCAGAGGAGGGCGATAGGCCATATGGAAACATCGTCGGAAGACTTTACACATGGTCAGGGAACTGTTACGAGCAAACCAACCTCACGACTGCCAGCTCCCCGTTTCACCACACAAAGCCGAATTCCGCAAAATCCTGCTGCCAGGAGACCCTCGGCTTCCAATACGCAACCGCATGTCAAGGATGCGGGCCAGCCCTGGAACTCGACAGCTTATTCTTCGCAGTCTACACCTGCATACAAGTCATCAGCCATACCGGTCAAGGAGAAAGAGATCGGTACTACTCAACCTCGTGCTCGACCTGTTCTGAGACGTAAGCAGTCCCTGGTCCCTACTGGATCATCCAACGCTCGAAACCCCCCCTTAGCCAACCATGAAAAGGCCAACTCGACATCAATGATGCCACGGCCCCAAGTTCTGGTGGATTTGCCAGCACCGCGCCTGGAGCAAAATGTCCCCAAAGCGCCAGTGGAGAATCACATTCCTCTCAAAGTCGACCTCCCAGTGACAAGGACCGAAACTCTTTACCCAGAACTGGACAGATATCGCAATATTCAGGTCCCGCGTGATGGCCCTGCCAGTGAAATGCTGTTCCGTCTAGCCACTCATGACTTGCCACCTCCGACGCCATTATTCTCTGGGGCAAGTAGTCACAGCCAATTGAGCAGCTTCAGTGGCAGTCCATCTACCAGATTTTCCGAGTCTCCCGGCGGTGGCCCATATAGTCGGGATACAACTCCAACCTCCATGTCATCGGTATCTCCCGGCTTGGTGTTTCCTTCACGCAGCACTGTGACACGAATAAAACAGCCATCCCGTCCGCCAGTCACCCGGAGACGCGCTGGAAGTACCACAAGGGCTGATGATGATGATGATGCTTCTGACATAGACTCACATGCTCTATCAATTGTTCAAGAATCTTTGGCATCATCTTCGTCCAGCTCTACAACGGTTCGCGATGTTGAAAAGAATTCCAAAAAGAAAGGACTCCTGGACTTGCGACCACCGAATCCGCCTCCAAGAAAGTCTTCTCACAAGCTCAGGAAGGAGTATGACAACCATGCTTCACCATCCAAGACATCTCGGAAACAGGCCCCTTTAGTGATGCGATCTCCATCTCCGGTACGATCTCCACCACAAACGCTGCCGCTCAACGTTCAAAAAGTCACAGCATCTCCTCAAGCGCGTGCGACACCACCGTCAAGACCGAGCAGAGAAAATACCCCTGACCTCTATTCCCAGTTTGGAGGGCCTCTGCCAATAATTCAGAGCAACTTGTCGTCTACCAGCCTCACGGAACGTCGACGCAGTGGCCAGATTGCTCCAAGTTCTTTGCCTAGGTCTATGAGCTCGACGAGTATCCAAGATCAGCAAATTCGGCCAAAAGTTCCCGTGAGTCGCCAACCAACGCCAAACCCGAAACCCACACCCACCTCGCTACCTCAACCTGGAAAGGCCGAGCCTGGTCGACCGACTCGCACACCCAGTCCCGGTGTTTCTACCTTTAGATCAAAATTCGGACTCTTCACTCGGCGGAAGACGGATTCAGATGCCAATACCGACAAGAAGGAAAAGCCTTCAAGGAAAGGACCCGCGGCTGGGACTGGCCACGAGGGTTATGGCAAGATGGGAGCCGTGAGACGGCGCAACAGCAGTACAGCGCCTCCAGCTGGGGCCTCTTCTTCATCAGACAGCCTGGCAAGCACACAATCCGTAGACCCATTTTTCCTTGCGCGTCTCAATCCGGTGGTTATTGCAGGCGGCGAGATCATTGAAAATAGGAATGCCAGTGCTGAAATCAGCCGCAACGACAGTAGCCAGAGTCTCGCATACACTCGGCCCAGCATTGATTCCCGGAAAGGCTCTTCGACGTCTCTTTCTTCTAGGGAAGATGCAAGAAACACGCTGTGGCCCTCCGCCATGCCACACCCCTCTCACTCTCACCGTCCATCCAACAGTAGCGATATTGGGGCTGACCCCATGAAATCTACCCTTGCTTTCAGGCGCTCCATCCAGCGACTCGGTACAACCGGCGACCACAAGCCCGTCAACCTGCCACAACCCATCAATACACGAGGCATCACTTCACCATCTCTCGCGAGTGTTGACACCATTTTCACGGACGACTCTCTGGCCTTGTCGCAATCAGATCTAGAATTGCCTCAAACGCAATTAGCACCAGCACCGAGAAAGCTGACAAAGCGGCCAAAGTCTCCACGAAAGTGGAATTTATTTGGTAGGTCGCAAAAGAAAGACACAACCGCGACAAAACCAACTGCAGTAGACGTTGCACCAAGCAAACCGGTTGCTTTTTATACGATAATTGACTCATCCGAGCAAGAGGATTCGGAACGTCCAGATATCACAGATATCTTGAGAGACGCTGACATTGTGGTTCCACCAAGCCTGCCAGCCCAAAGTACCACAGGGCAGGGCCATGAACGAAATCCCTCAACGCTGAGTCAAGATAGCGCTGATCAGCCGACACAGCCGACACAGCCGACACTTGCGCAGGGAGTTGCGATGAGCCAGAAGCAAAACTCACCCATGATCTTCCAACCACAGATTTCATTGCAGCACAAGCCAGTTGACGTTGAGATGAAGACAGGACAAATCAAGACAAGTGTGGGTAGGCCTAGTCGCCTGCCACAAGTGGGAAGAATTCCAAAGGTGGTCAACCGGCGCCCAGAACATACATCAACAAAGAGCTTCTCACGGCCGTTCAATCGCATCAGCTTGCAGCTTCCTCCGCCAAATCGTCGCAGCATGAATGGTGACTCCATTGCCAAAGGACCTAGTCCACCAACGTCGTCCACGCCTGAGCTCTCACAAGATGCGTCCACCATTACAACTAGCACCGTTGGTCCTCCACCCAGATCTCTTGGGCACAAGAAGAGCCGCTCGCTCGATTCTGCACGGCCTAGCGGGGAATTCCTTGCGTTTCCTATAAGGAAAGGATCGGAATGCACGACAAGCTCCAGCTCCAGCAGCTCCGGGATCGCACTCTTTGCACAGCATGTTGCTGTGATCCCTGCGCCGACTGCGCCCCTGGCAGAGGATGAAATCTGGGACGAGTACAATGACCTGCTCGGTGATGTCCCGCCGTCAGCAACATCATCGAGAGGCATTCCATTTCACCTGGAAAACTATGGCACCAAACTGGCAAAGAGAATTACCGGGCCGCTCGAGTCACCTACTGTACGCACCTTTCCACCTCAGGAGCAGGCAGAGGAAGAACCAAAGGACGAAGCAAAAGATGTCCGAAGTTCCATCACAACCGGAAAGTCTACTTCAAGTCACTTCAGTGCTGATATGACAGCTCGTATCAACGCAGCCTTTCGATTCGGGACCGAGCCTCCAGAGACTCCATTCTCAGTCTCAGAATTTGTGTCCGAGTACGAGGATAGGAACAACACTACAGAATCCCCGGATATCCGCAGGTCCGTTCAGAGAAGCAGTGCTAGTTCGGCAAAGAGTCGTCAGACCAGAGCTTCAGGCAGCAGCAGTGCCAGTGACGAATCTCCACTTGCTCAAGTGAACCTTAGAGTAGGTTCGATGACAGTTAGTAAATGGCTCACTTTTGGGCATGTGCTATTCAGCCCAGCTCGAGATGAGCTCGTTCCCGTGGTTGGATCACTCAAGCGACACTCTATCCTGGTCATTGACGGACTTGGCAACGACGATTGGTCATTCTATGCCGCTGAAACTTACCCTGCGGCAACTTTCTTCAACCTATCTCCTCGTGCACCAGTGTCTCAGGAGCAACGCACTGCGACACAATTCCCAGCATCACCATCAAATCATCACCAGATCCAATATACCTCCCACATGGACAAGTTTCCGTTTGGATCCGAGAGCTTCACCACAGTCGTCTTTCGATTTCCCGCCATGGCTCCGGAATCCCACTACCGTAATATCATTTCTGAAGCTCGACGCGTTCTCAAGCCTGGTGGATATGTCGAACTTTCGATCCTCGATGTCGACTTGAACAAGATGGGAAGTCATACTCGGCGCGCCGTTCGACAGCTGAAGGAGCGCATCAGCGCACAGCAAGCTGAGATTAGCCTCAGTAGCACTGCAGATACCATACTACGCCTCCTTGGAAAGCAAGGGTTCACCGACATCAAGAACTGCTGGGTCGGTGTCCCTGTAGCCAGTGCGATTGCCGGCTCTTCATCAGAACGTGGTTCGCGGAGACGAACAAAGGACGAACGGAGCCTGGCCGAAATGATGAACGATGAGACGGAAAAGGGCGACGCCAATATTACCAAGATGGTTGCAAAGGTTGGCCGCTGGTGGTACAACCGCCTGTACGAGACCTCGACAGGCATGAAGACATCGATTTGGAGAGACCGCACAGTCTTGACTGAGTGCGAGGAGTACGATACGAGACTAAAGCTCATGGTCTGTTATGCAAAGATTCCAGAGACAAAGACGCGACTCGCAAGCATTTGATCCCAATTTCAAGATGGGACTCGAAAACAACACACAATACACAGCAACCTTGATTCCCCTCTCCACGATTAATTATCTTGATTTGATCCAGACTCGCTTCGGCTTGTTTCTGCATCATTTGAGAATCCCCACACATTCTTTTCTTTGCTTGACTCGTTGAGGGTTACAGGCTTGTCAAGAAGCCAAGCACGGGCATTCGGAGGGGAACATTGCAAAGATTCAAGAGGGCGCAAGCCCAGATTTTCAGCATATCAAGAGACACACTCTCTCTTTGATGCATATACACATCAGAAGGCGTTTTGAAGTGTGCAATTGATTTTTCTATTCTTTTCTTTCTTTCAGGCTGCAGGACAGATCCCTCAGAAGCTTAATAGCTTTGTGGGTATAGGGCGAATTGGTTAGTAAATGGGGTCGTATCCGAGGATGGAATGGTAATAATTGGGTATCGGGTCCGCATTTCAGTATTGCTGGGTGTCGGGATACGATGTTTGTACGCAAGAGATCGCAAAGGGAGAGAGCTGGCTTTTACCACACGACATAAGAATGACGGCACGATGAACGACGACATTTGTTTGCACTATTGCAATTGCAAAATGGCAACTAGATATATTAGCGAGCGTCTTGGCGCTTTTGAGATACCCCAGTCGTTTCCAATACATATATATATGTTCAGAATATTTATTTTGAGAACCGTGCATTATACATGTTGCTTGGTGTTCAAATAATATGCGATTCTCATTGATCCAATATTGGTTTATTTACTTTGCACGTAATCTTTCTGGTCCACGGGGGCTTATCATCCGTAATTTATTATTATATAAACCCCGAAAAGTGACAGGCCCTAGCCACTTGTGGCGCATCATGAGTGCTTATTGTACAATAAGAGCATCGAACTTGAGGGTGCTGAGGGGGCGAGAAGTGGGTGAGACTGTGTTACCGAACTCATGTTTCGGTGAGTGACCCCGCACAGATATCCAGCGAGCCTTCTTTCCCTCGTCGGTCATTTGAAATCGTACATATGCAACCAAGTCATCGAACCTAGGCGCCTGAGTGTCCCGCCCGCGCATCAGTCGATACACCAAAGCTCTGTTCTTGTGATTTATCTTTCTCTTCTTTCTACTGCATGAGTTTACTTGAGACGCCATGTCTGGGCTAGAGCCCCTCGCCGCCTTGGGCTTGGCTTGTAATGTTTTGCAGGTTGTTGAAGTGGGGCTTCAGACCATCAACCTCATCAAGGTTGTGTACCAGGGCGGATCAATAGACGATGCGCTGGAACAAAATGCTGTCATTTTAGCAAACATCTCGCGCGAGGTCAAAAAGTCTAAACAGCCTGCCAAGTGTCCAAAGCATGAGCAGCAACTAATCGCTGCGGCGGAGAGATGTTCTACTGCTGCGCGAGATTTGACGGAAGAAATTCAGTTTCTTGTCGGCTCTGCGAAGAAAGGCAGTCTCGCCTCGACTCTCAAGGTCGTGGCCAGGACCAGCTGGCGTAGACGTCGATTGGAGAGGCTCAAGGAGAACTTGGACAGCGCAGAAAAGTTGATGAACACGGGGCTTCTGGTACGAATATGGTGAGTGCATTAGACCTCCCCTTTCCACCCGGGCATATGCCGTTCTCTTGTCTTTTTCGAGATTTTTTCCATCTTTTAGCTCATATATCTTCTTAAAATATCAGGTCAAGCGCAAACACGGCTGAACTGGACCTGAAGAAAATCAAAGAAGACCTCCGTTCATTCATTGTGCAATTTCAGAACGGACATCGCAACACGAGCGAGCTAGTGTCACGAGAGACTATAGCAATCAAGGAGCATGTGACGTCTGTATCGGCACAAAATGCGAAATCGCTAGAAATAGCCCGCCAGAGTTTGGACAGCTTGGTTCTTGATGCGAGTTTCCATGAAAGTCAAGCAAAGCGAGACCGTCTACTCCAGAGTCTTAAATATCCGGGCTTCAATGAGCGACGAAATCAAGTGGCCGAGGCATACAAGAACACCGGAACGTGGATATTTGCCGGTGATGGTGATGAAATCGACTCACTTGAGGATCGTGCCCGCTCCAGTTCGGAGGATATAACTTCTGAAACAAGCGAGTCGCAAGAAACCAGGCATAACGTCCAAGATTATGTATCGGCTATCAAGTGGGACAGCTTCTCCAACTGGCTTCGTTCGACGGATACCATTTACTGGATCAGTGGGAAGCCCGGGGCAGGCAAGACTACACTCGTCAAATTCATCATCAACCACCCAGATACACAGACCTTTTTGAAAGTCTGGCAACCGAGCCCTTTGATAGTATCTCATTTTCTTTGGAGACCTGGTACTGAGTTACAGCGGAGTATCAAGGGCCTGCTCTGCTCCCTGGTCCAACAGCTGCTGGAAAACAGTACCACTGTCCTTGATTCAATTCTTCAATGCGTTCCTCGAGTGAACATGAAGGATACAGACACGGACTGGTCTGCCGAAGAACTCCGATTACTATGTCTTCGGGTCCTCTCCACGTACGACCGACCAATTTGTCTGTTTCTAGATGGACTCGACGAGGTTGATTCTCGAGATGGTGTTGTTCGGCTGCTGAATTTGGTTGACGAAGTGGCAGAAAGCGCAAACATCAAGATATGCTTGTCCAGCAGACCCGAACCGCTGCTACAGAGGCGTCTGTCGATATACCCCTCGCTCCGATTACAGGACTTGAACATGGGTGACCTAGAGTTGTATGCTCGAGATCGTGTCATACTTCCCGATGGATACGTGGCCGACCGAGGCAGAGATGATCTCATCCACTCTTTAGTCAATAAAGCGGAAGGCGTTTTCCTATGGCTCGTTCTGGCAGTAAGCAGCATCAACAGGGGTGCGGAATACGGTGATACCATTGACCTTGTTGATGAGAGAATCCGCCAGTTGCCTGGAGATCTGATCGAATTGTACAAAGATATGTGGAACAGAGCCTGCAAGGATGATCCACTACAATATCGACAGACTGCGGCGCTATATTTCAAGCTCCTATTGATACACCGTGAGGAAGACTCTGCTTTTGAACGATCTTTCTTTGGCTGGGACCTATTTACCTTTACACTGGCTTCAACCTCGACTGCGGATGAAATCCTTCAGCACGGCAATAGAGCCCCTGATCTTATCTCAGAAGCTACCATACTGCAAAGATGTCAAGAAGTGGAGAGGAAGATAGGTATCTACTGTTTCGGGCTCATAGAACTTGGCCCGGGACAGGACTATCTTGGAGATGAGGACACCACGGTCGTCGGTCACTATGGCGACGCTTTTGATAAACTCCTGCCTCTAACAGGCGGCAAAAGAGTCCTGCGGTTCATGCATCGAACCGCGCACGACTTTCTTTTGGATACAGCGGATGGTAGAGCGATACTCGAGTTCGACACCTCGTCGAAGATATCACTTGAGATCCGAATCGTCCAGGCTTATTTGGCAGGAAGCCAATTGTTCTTACATGCGGACTACTACGTTTTGGACAGTGCAAGCTTCGCTACCACGCCTCTATACCTTATGAGATATTTGCGTCGCGTCTATCAAGGTACGGATAGTTGTATGGTTCTCGACTGGCAGCAATTGATCCGTCGTTGTGAGAGCCTGTGCAACGACGGCAAACTATTCGTCGGGTCCAGAAACCAAGCACGTCTGTGCAAAGGCGAGGACTTCTTGAAGGTGGCGGCTAGTATTTGCAGCGACGAATATGTCCTACACGCCATCAAGCACGGGGCCTTGAGTCAACAAGCTAAATCAGAAATCCTCCTGAACGCATGCAATGCGTATGCGAGTAGAAGAACCTACCTAAGGCCACAAGATTTGAATGTCGACGAATCAATTAGAGTGTTACTGAGAGAAGGTGCAGACCCTAAGTACAAGGGGTTCAAATTCTCGCCAGACTTGTGGTTGTGGCCGTTCGCACAGCTCGACACACCGTTCACAGACTACTTGGCATGCAGACAGATTCACCGGAAAAATCATGGCTTGAAACTGGAGAGCCTAGTGGTCATGTTAGAGACACTGCGTATCTTCATTGATCGAGAGGCGAATCTTGACGAAATGGTCACCGTTGTGTTCTTACTAGGTACCTGGTTCGATCCTTGCCGTGAAGACTCTCTCCCGGGACTGCATCTTTTCCAAGTATTCGAATTGACGCGGATCAATCCTGACTTCACCTTCCATACCATGGAAGATAGCATTCTTTTTGTTTCATTCCCAGCTCATGCTGTTCTGGACGCCTTCCTGAACATGATACGTCTAGGGAACCCACCGCCAGCCGAAGAGACGAAGTTGAATGGTCTACTATTATCCCTTGAAACCAGGTGTAAAAACTGGTGCAGTAGCGAGCGCTCTCGTTTCATTGGCAGAGTGGGTCGTGCTGCGGCTTCATTAGAGGAAGGCGGATGGTTTGAGACAACAGAAGATCAACAGGAACGGATCACAAGTGAGTTACTGCACCATCTGAGGAGCTCGAGGATGTCAGGCGGTCCGTATGTGGGTGACGATCGTGAAAGCATCGAGTCATTGGTATCTCTATGCACTCAGCGACCCTGGACTCTGAAAGTGAGCGGGCGCCTTGCTATCTGTCAGCGACTTGAAGAGCTCGGGATTCTCACGAGAGTAGATGGAATATGTGATGTACGGAGTACAGAGGAGTGGGTTCAAAGTCAACATTCACATAATTTCACAGAAAATGATTAAGTAAATTTCCCTCGGCGACTTGTCTGGTAGGATAGGATATATAGATATAGAGTTATTTTTATGGATCATAATATTTCGCAATTTGCGGAAAAGTACTCACAGTATAAAAACCGGCAGGATATATTTAAGAGATCACCACAGAGCTCGTCATCAGCCAGGCCCTCAAATCAGCGTGGGCCATAGCCAAAAGCTCCACCATTGTAATGACTGCGTCCGATGACGAAGACGATGTGAACAATCTCTTTGCGGCTGGAGATTCAAAGAGAACGAGGCCGAAAGTTCCAAGAATGAAGGTTTGCCCCTTGTATGCCTGCCAATCGCTCTCATGCTGATCCGAGCCTTGGGCGGCAGTCCATGGACACGCGGCCCTCGAAACCTCAGACGCCTAGTGGCTCAACAAGACGAGCATTATTATCACTTCCAACAAAGGCAAGAAGCCCCATGGGAGCGAAAGCGCCTGCATCCTCCAAGATGCTAGTGATGGGGCCTATTTCCTCGATGAGGCCGGTGACAAGTCCTCGTGGGTCTACAAAAGTGGCGTACAGATGCTAGTAACGTATTCTTATCCAATTTGCAGCTACGACTTATCGCATCTCGAATGAGCAGTGGTGTACCTCGAAAGGCAGCTCAGTGGACAAACTACTCGGGGCGATGAGCTCGGTTTTATTGGTGACAGCTGCCAAGCCCAAGACAAGGATTCATACTATTGCAAAACTTCTTCATTTTCATATTTCGTGCATTATACATGTTAGTTGGTGTTCAAATAGTGCGCGGTTCTCATTAATCCAATAGTGGTATATTTACTTTTGCACGTAATCTTTCTGGTCCACGGGGGCTTATCATCCGTTATTTATTACTATATAGACCCCGAAAAGTGAGGCGTTTTTTTCTTAGGCACAGAGTTCGCTCGAGTAAGGCGTCTGTCTCTAGCCAAGCAAGGGCGGAAATCAGCCAGCGGCAGCAGGAAATCAGATCATTCGGAGCGGAAAGCTGCAGTGGCACGAGGGCCCCGTTCCTTTTGAGACCTTTTGGCAGGGTGTTTAAAACCATTGGGAAAATGTTCTCCTCCAAGCATCGCTACTGGACCAGCTCATTCCACAAATCCTGTTCCCCCCGGTAATAAATACACTATAATAATGGCACCACGTGCTTGGTCCAGAACCTCTTTTTTCCTTTTTTGTCACTTCTCTGTTAGATTATTCAGCCTCAAGTCAGCGTCGCAACCGGCCGCTGTTGGAAAAGGAAAAGAAAAAAGAAAAAATCCAATCCGGCGAGCTGGGTTACATGGTCTGCCCAGAAATGACTTTTTCTGGATGTCGGTCGGGGCGGGCGCCAGTGCGGCGGGATTCCGACCATTTGCCTGCCCAATTTGGGTTTTATAGGTGGTATTGAGGGGGAACGTCGAGTACCGAGATAAGGTGAAAGGCAAAAACATGTGTACATGGTAACGCTTTTTTTTCTGTCTCTACGGTGTAGGGGGAAAAAAAAAAGCTGGTAGGGGTCCCCCCTCGCCTGTTTGGATATCCATTTTCGGTAATACTCGCTCCACTTTCTTGGACATGAATACCACCCCTCTTGAGCTGCCCTCTCGATGGCGCAAACGGGCTGGACTCTGTGGGAGGAGGAGAGAGACATGAACCAGAGACACACCACACACACGATCCGTGATATGTCAAGAAATATCCAATTCATTTGTATGCTTGCTAACCCGGATTTTTTCTCTCAAGACTTTGTGACCCCACATTTCTATTTAATTTCCCACGCCCTGGCAGGATTGTCACCATACCCGGACCCAACCCGTGCCTGTCACGAGGGAGAAATGTGAACAAGAATAAGAGACATGATATATAAATACATCTAGGGGACCAGCCGCTCCCTGGTCAGGAAGTAACGTGTTTGATTTCTCTCCATTTTTAAATTACATGGTCATAACTCTCTGTCCAAAACACACACACAAGTATTCTCGTCCTTAAAAAAAGCTCCGACTATAGTAGAGAAACCCGGTGCAGATCTATAAAGGCTACACACAACAAGTACTCCCACAACAACATATAGCTTACACCTACTCTGAGGACCAATAACAGCTACTTTGCTCCTCCACCATATAAACTACTATCCGCGTCTCATTTCAACCACCCAATTAAACCGTTTCAAAAGTGAACAATGCGATCCCCCCTCGCCGCCGCCCTCCTCCTAACCTCGTCGGCCTCGCTGGCGCTAGGCCAAGGCTTTTACGAATCCTGCTTTCGAACCTGGGAGCTGGGCTACCACCACAACAGCAACTTTGTCGTGGCGAGATGTCCATCCACTCCCGCCTCCTCTGCGCCTGCTCCCCCTCCCAACAATACCGCGGTGCCCGCTGCCGGCGGCAACGTGACCAGCGCCATTGACTTGCTCGACTGCCTCAAGAATACCGAGGGCGTCTTGGAGCCCGGACGGCTGGGCCACGCGTTTTACTCTTGTCAGGATTGTGTGGCTTCGACTACCGATGCTACTATTTCTTGCCAGTGTCGGAATTCGCACAATGATTATCTGCCCACGTCCCTTGATTTGGGTTAGTGTTTTCTTTTCTCGAGTGTTGATGAGATGGAAATTAATGTCATGTTTACAGATACCGTCATCACAAACAACAATGGCATTTTGGGATGCTTTGATCTACCAGGTTAGTCACTCTCCTCAACCCTTGCATCTCCCCAAAAGGCCGAGGTGTCAAGAGTAGAGATTCCTTTAGGTTTTGAATGTGGAGGCTGAGACCAAATTTATAGGTATCAAAGTCAATGATGATGCTTTGACCATTTCGTAGTGGAAATGCACGCCTTGTGGCTTGGCTGAGCCTCAGCTTGCGGGTCCAATTAGGCTGCGCTCCAAAAAGAATGTATTACTTTCATGTGGTGCAAGAGAGGTCGCCCCTATGGCACCAAGACGCGATGTTACTCCGTCTTCCATGGGCTGTTTTTGTTTTCTTCTTTTTCTCATTCAAAATTCGGATTGGGGGCACTGGATGATGAAATCGGCTGATGTTTTATGAAACTTTATAAATTTCGATCATTTTACTATTTTGGTTTCTTGTTCTTTATAGAAAGAGTGACTGATCTACGCCTCCCGATGCAATTTCCATTTCGTCGGCCCATTTATACAATCCGACATTCCAAAAATGCAGAGGCTATCAGCCCAGGTATGTACTTGTAGGTTCTTGTTCCTACTTTGAGAATCCTGTCGACGCCCTTGAACTCTCAAGAGACCAGGACACAGGCGCGCGTCGCCTGGCTTCGCTCGTTTTGACTTGTCAAACGTGACAAGAGATGGTATCTATATCGAGTCTAATGTACAAACGGCCGTTTCTTTGTTTTCCCTTCTTTTCTTCGTATGATATCATGTTGAAATCATGTCTCGGGACGCCGCTTGAACATGATTTCAGCCTTGGAGTTGGCAGTCTTGCTCATCATAAACATGACGGGCTCCGGTCTGTTCTCGCCTTCCTTGAGCTTGATGTCATAGTTCATGACGAGGTGAGCGAGAATGACTTTGATTTCGTTGCCGGCAAAGAAGCGGCCCGGACAAGCGTGTTTTCCGAGGCCAAAGTTGATGTTATAGTCACCGATACTGCTGAACTGCCAGCGGTTGGCCGCCTCTTCAGACTGGTTTCTCATCTTCCAAAAGCGCAGACCGTCAAATGTTTCGGGTTCCGGGAAATAACGTTCATCATGGCTGAAACCAATTTGCGGGGCGAGGAGATTAGTTCCTGGGGGCAGATGTGTGCCATCTGAGAGATCGATTGGCTTGACCACTTTGCGAATAAAAGACGCTGGATTCTGTTAGTTGGCAGGCCCACATGGGAAGGTTGCTATCACGTGGCTACTTACTGACGTTTCCAGCAAGGCGTTGCGACTCCTTGATGAAACTGTCCGTCTTCTTCAGCTTGGCCATGCTCTCCTTTCTTGCCCACCCATCGCCGTCCACGAGAACCTCCTGTGCCTCGTCGCGTAGTACTAATTGGTTTTCTGGATGTGTTGCGAGATCATAAATGCAGTCGGTTGCCAGATTACTAGTGGTGTGTATCGCTGCGGCACAGAGTATCAAATGCAGCTTTGCTTGCATATGATAATCCCTTCTTTGATCTTCCGGCAGAGCATCAAGCAGCCACTGAACGAAATCATCAGGCCTCTCGCCGCACGGATCAAGCTCCGCGTCCTGCAGCCTTTCGTCAATGATGGGCTTCAACAGTTCCTGTGCCCTTGCAACATCTCGGTCGATCTGTCTCAGCTCCGAGACCATGTACTTGGCAATCGGCCTGGCCCATGTAGGAAAGAATTGCAATTTGATAACGGCAATGAAGGCCCGGATGGCAAAGTTGATGCTCAGTTCCATCCACTCCTCGGTTCGTCCAAGCTCTGCTCCCACGAATATCCTGCCGCTGAGTCTTGCGACAGCACGAAGAATGAATGGCTGTACTGTGACAGCTGTCCATTCTTTGCAGTCTTGAAACTCGGTTCTCTCGATGAACTCTAGTTCCGATTTTAGTCTTGGAACAAAGCGTCCAAGCTGCTGCGTCAGCTTGCTCTTCAAGAGCAGGTGCATGGTGTCGGCATGGTTGCCAAAGGTAAACTTGGTATACTCGACCAACATGGCCTCGTTGATAGCTTCCGATGTGCTCAAGACGTCTTCCGGCAGTCCCTTGAGTTCGCTGATCAATTTGGCTGGAATCAGTGTCCGTACACCCTCGGTGGATCTGACCTGATATACTTGATCCCTGAACTTGTTGTAGCTGTCGCGGACGAGGGAATCTGCACTAAACATCCACTTCATCCTCGATGCCTTGTAGAAGGGGGCTGAGACATTGCTGTGTTGATTGGGCTGGAACAACCAGACCAACAACAATGTGGCAGCAATGATGGCATAGTAACTCAGGTTCTTGCCCAACACTACTGCATCAGGAGTCGTCGAGTCGACCACCGAGGTCATGTTGATGGTTTCTTGTGCTACCTCCATATTGGCGATTTTGACAGGGAGGAGGAGGAGGAGATTACCCCGAGAGATGGGGGGAGATGTTGTGATCGCTGACAAGCGCAGCAAAGTTGTCTACCATAGGGATCTAGCAGCCATATGATGAATATTGAAGTGGTTGTTTGTCCGTTTTTATTAAATCAAGGTTTGACGGATCTGACAGCGACCTTGGCAATGCTGGATATGAGAAGAGAGCAACCGGCAAGAAGGAAGTTCGAAACTAGATCGTCGCAAGCAGGCTGATAAAGAGAAAATAAGGAATTTTAAGGCTGTTGATGAGCCGGCTGAAGCCCCAAAAATAATAGAAGAAGAATAGTGGAATGATAGTCGACTTTGACAGGTGGAGACAAGACAGAACGGTCCTAGAGGTATGAACAAAAGTCCAATAGGAGCCAAACACTATAACCCAAATGAGGCCCCCACACACCGGAAGAGAAGCGTTCCGGATATTGAAAAGAGAGGAAAATACGAAGAAGATATATCAGATTAGGATGATCTGATAGGTTGCAGCCAGCCCTGCTTTTTGCACCGAGATATAGAGACCAAATTAAGTAATTCGAAAAGTGGCAGGAGAGAGCAAAGAGAAGAAGAAAAGAACGTGGAAAGCAAAGCGCTCGGAAAAGAGTCGGAAGAGGACAAGGTGTAAATGGAGACCTGAGCATGTACTGTACAGCGTTACTCGCACCTAACTAACAACCAAAAAACATCAATGCACGGGTGACGACGATGGGGAGAATCTTGAATCTTTCGGAAGAATTGTATGAAGATCGCAAAGCCCGCAAAAGAACAGGGACCCCTTCCTTTTGGTCCAGTGATTCATCCCGATGAATTCTGCTACTGATTTGCAGACTCAAGTTGCTCTCCTTCGTGGGCTCTTCAGACAGTCGCGAGGTCCTGAAACGTGGACCAGCAGCGAGGCCGTACTAAGGAGTCGGGACCTGTCACCTCCGGACCCTAGTCTCGCGGCTCTGAGCGCATCACATTTCTTTCAGCCCCCCGGGCATTTGATCCCAACTGTTTGCTGCGTACTCACCAAAATATCCACTGTACTGTTCGAAGCGGATCTTCTGTTTTTAGCGGTCAAAAAAATCTGGTAAATATGCTTTGGTAGATTGAGGAGATCTTATGGTAAATGTTGTTGTTGTTTTTGGGTTGGTTACCTTTGCGCCTGTTCCATTCATTCATTAGCGGGATAGAAGCTACGTACATTAGCGTTGGCAGATCTCGCAGGCGCTATCTCACGGATGCACCTACTGCCGTAGACAAGCTCAAGAGCCGGCGCCTTTTTTTTGGGAGATACGACTGCTTGGTATTGATTCTGTCCATCTGCCATGTGTGCACGCACTACTACTCTTAAACTCAAATCGATGATCTTTGCCCAACAACGTTATTTTCTTCCGTCGCTAGAGCGCAACTCGTGATGTGAACCGAGTTGCCAAAGAGTCGAGAAAGCTGCTGTTGTATGGATTTTACTGCTTTCGGCTTCTTGCTGGCCCTGTTTCGTTTGATGTTCGCGGGTCCCCGAGCTTGAGTTCCGAAATGCTATTGTGAATCTCTTGGCCTTGTCTCCGGACCAGGGGTCGCACCCCAGCGTCGATCCCCCCGAGAAAGCAACACACTGATAGACAGAGAGGGAAATCCAGCTGAACCCGCCCGCCCGCCTGCCTACCGACGCGTAACTACATCGTAGCCGCGACCCGTAAAGAAGCTTGTTGGATGTAAGAAAAGGCTTGATCGCGGTAAAGGCTCCGTTCCTCCCTGGCAAATGCAACACATTCGTCCGTACAATAGCAGCAACAGCATCCCCAGGAAACCTCCTATCGAGATCCGGCCGACCACTTTTATTCCCGATTTGCCCACATAATAGCGGAACTCTACAGGAAGAAGCCGAGGCGCAACGTGACTTGGAATACGTACTGCTCCCAACTTTACATACAACTAAGCATTGCGCCAAGCCCTCGGGATTTGTATAGTCTGGCGCATGTCCCAGGATCCTACGTAGGGGACAAGAAGGGGGGTCTCGGGAGATGGACGTGCAGCACGACACCCACCGCCAATGTTTACGTCGCCAACCACCAAAAAAGCTTCTTTCTCTTCGTCTGTAGTTCGCTTATCACTCCTGACATAAGCATCTTTAGGAGGCAGAAATCTTTCTTTTTCTGACTTTCGGCGTCGTCAGCATCTTCGGCAGCATTTTTTCCCTTTCCTCTACTACTCCACTTGCGGAATATCCGTGAAACTGTCAACGTGGTCAACTCGGATTTCTCACTTCGGCCTCATGGTTTGTGTCTCATTAATATTAGTCTTCAGTCATGACCTTACAACACTCTCATCACAAGAGCCATTCTTCATGATTCATGCTTGGGATGAAACGGTTGCATAGGCTGTCATGAGCAAGTTTTGAAGCTTTTCGGCAGTCAAATATCTGCCGTAGCTGTCCAAGAGCGAGACTATTGTTGTCTTTCTGGTTTGATTGTGCGTTTACTGCATGTTTGGCATTTCGCACCGATTGCACGAGTCATAGAGAATGGCTTGCATGTTTCTTAATACAGCGAGTCGAATTGAGGTGAGACGTCATACATTGATATAACCATCCCAAGTCCAGCCGGCAGTAGTGGCTAGAATGGTCTGGAAGACTATCTATGGCAGATCCATTTTCCCATCTGCTCAAGCTAATTGAGTTGTGGCGTACGAATTTTGCTCAGAGTCACTATCTACAGTTTCTATCTTTTTACAGGGAAAAAAAAAAAAGGATCACAAGTCTGCCACTACGATACCCAAGAAACTAGTGTAAATTCGTCAACACGAAGCGGTAGTCCTAGCATAGCCATTAGCATAAGGCTGCGATTATTATAGAAGAGACAAAAGACAGTGGAAAGGGGAAAGGACAAGGAAAAGACGAACCTCGAGTCTGCCGTCGTCATCATTTCCGTCCAGCGATATCCTAGCCATGCGCCTTTTCCTCTGTTGCAACTCGACAATGCTCTGTAAGGGACGACGAGCATCAATTAGCGACAAACTCTTATATATCCACTTTGTTTTATCCTCCGTGATAAGACGTACCTCTTCTACTGTGCCCTTCATTATATATTTGAATACACTGACACGTTTCTCCTGGCCCATACGAATAACCCTTGCAATGGCCTGGTCCTCCATGGAGGGATTCCATTGAGGTTCGACGAGATGAACCCGGTTAGCGGACGTGATGGCAAGTCTGTTGCATCCAAATCGTGAGCCTTTGCGCTTCAATGCATCGATTTGTGCAAAGCATGGGAAAAAACGAGTTTACGTACCCAACAGCACCCGTTCCAATGGTCATGAGAAGAGTGCATTGGTCAGGATCCTCGGAAAATTGAGACAAAATTCTTTGTCGATCCAGAAAACTCGTCGTTCCATCGATGCGCAAATGAGGAAGACCGCGGCGACTCAGCTCGAATTGCAACGCGTCAAGAGTGAGCCGCCAGGAAGTGAAGATCAAGCTGTCAGATGTTTAGCTCTAGATTCAACCTTCAATTATCTTGGAAGGAAGGGATTGGGATGTTTGACTGACTTTTTGTGGCCCGTTGGCGAGTTCTCCACGTTATCTATTACAGCAGAAATCTTGGAAGAAGGCAGAGCTGCTTTCAAGTTGTTTGCTGGCAGCAGGCTTGGAACTTCTCGTTGGTAAGCAAAAGTGGATGAAGCGGGACTGCTAGCAGAAGAACACTCAAAATCCATTGGCAAATTCTGGATAGATTCGATGACCATGGCCCCTGATAAGGGCGACGACGAAGATTCGGAACAGGTTGGGCAGAACTCGCGTAACGCGGCACCAAGGCTTGGATCGACTTCGTCACTGCAACAGTCTTCGCAGAATCCCGAGAAGGCTATGGTGTCCCTCTTTCTCTTCTTGCCTCCGAGTCTTGAACCTTGCGTCCGTAACTCAGTATCATTACTCTGCGACGTATTCTTCACCTCACTTCGCGGCTGCCCATTGCTGCACAAACGACGCAATTCCATAAGAGTTGCAAATAGGACAGTATGCTTCTTCTTTGTCGATTTCATGTTTGCGATGTTTTCATACTCCAATTTTGCGCTTGCGAGGATCTTATCATACCAATGTGTTTCGTCAGCCGTTCTGGTTACGGAAATCTTATGGAAATCTGATGGCGGCAAGGATAAAAGTGCCCGTGTGCGTCGGAAGCACATGACAGAGAGCAGCGTGCGAAGATGTCGAACAGGATCGAGCTCCTGCGATGAGAGCGGCTCCACGATGAATTTGTTGAAGATGGCTGGTTCTGAGAAGGGGCGGAAGTGGAGGAACCCCAGTAAAGATCGCAAGTCGTGCATCGAATTTTGTATAGGAGTTCCGGTTACGCACCACCTATTGCGAGCATTTATATTTTGGGCCGCCTTGAATTGATGTGTTGACTGGTTCCGAATGCAGTGTGCTATTCTCCCGTAAGTCTTGAAATGTATTGGTGAAGGATGTGGAAAAGGCATTGGGTTGAAAGGCGCTATCAAGATGAATGACCTTACCTTCGTCAAGGACTATCCTATTCCACGTATGTTGGTGAAGCAAGCGTTTTGAGGTCCAATCTGATATGAGCGTATGGTAGGTAGTCAAAACAATGTCCTTTTCGTGTAGACTCTGCAGAGACTTTGCTCGTTTGTCGCCGTGGAAGATGCTCACATTGAAAACATTTGGTGCGAAGTGCCTACGACGGTCAGTACGTTCCCCCCCGTGATATCTAGTGGATGAGCCGACTTGTCTATCTCAGAATCCCAGACATTGATTAGCTCTACTCTACGGTTAGCTTCACATGAAAGCGGGAGCGAATGCTGATGTGATACATACGGGGTGCGGTGACAACGACTAGGGTCGCTTTTACTGTTTGAAGGTCTGAATCTATTTCCATTGAGTCGGTAGCCCGTGCATTCAAATATTCCGAGACTGAAATGGCGGAAAGCATCGTCAATGTTTTGCCAAGACCCATTTCATCTGCATAAATCCCACCGAGCGCTGTGTACGGCTCTTTGTCAGAAGACCTATGTGGCCTGGTCAGCATGACATCCACCGTTTATCAGCTTGTCACTGAAAGAAGACCTACCCTTCATTGGTAGCAGATGCCAGGCTCTGGGTCAGAAGTGAAGCTCTGTTGGCATCCTCGCGACCAAGAATGAAACTGACACCATCTCTTTGATGACTTGACCACACCTATAGGTTAGCATTGACTCGCGGTCTACCAGATGATTCTTTTCCAAGAACATACTCTTTGAGTGCGGTCCTGATCAAACCCAGCGAGAGAACTTTATCGATATGCTCGCTATAATCCGACAGCATGCCCGTCCCGTCCATGAGATTGGTCAACTCCTGAAATGAGAATGAAGGTGTTTTTTCCTGCGGCGAAGGTCCAACCAGGGACCGCAAATCAGATGGTTGATTACCGCGATAAAAGTATTGCGGGTTCATGTATTTCAACCCTTTTTGCAGGTATTCGGGATGCTGCAAAAACTGCTTCCGGGTAGTCAGCGTCTCACCTATAGCAGTAAAGAGCGCCTCTGGTCCCGTAACGTTGATTGAGATATCCGCGGTGAACGTTTTGGGACCTGATTTCTTCGAGACAAGACTCATGGACTTTGAGGTAATTATCGCTGTGATGACAATGCCTTGAAACGACAGCAACGGGATAAGGGCCATTGAGTCTGTCATGTTTAGGACGCCAATGTCTTTAGAATCCGGGTTTCTCAAGCTATTGCTGAGGTACAAATAATTGTCTCTTTGAGTCACTGTAAATTCGTGAAATTGAACCCAAGGACTAACGACAATACCGAGTTCCTCTGTTCTGCTCAAGCGTGCTTTCATGTTGCAAAACTGCCATAATCGTTAGGTTTGAATGACATGCGTAGGGAGGTTTCCAATGCTTGAGACCAGAATAAACAAGCACCTACCGCCCCGTAGCAGATAGTCTGGTCACCATCCGATCCATCCTCCGCAATGTCTTCTGACATTGACTGCGCATCATCGTATTTTACAAGCGATGCAGGAGTAGCATATTGATTGGCGTCGCTGGTTTCCCTTCGCGGAGATCAAAAATTGATCATTGAGAACTTGCGATTGCTACAGAGCATACTTACATTGAAGGAGAACACAGAGTAGCAATTGTTTGGCGGTAAAGGAAAGTTGAGGAGCGAATGCTGAGACAAGGCAATGACTTTTGGGCCAAAAGCACACTTTCGGCACTACTAGGTAGTCCTTGAGATGCGATGAACGCAATAACTTGATGGAAGGGAGCCGACAAAAGGTGAGCGCTGAGGCAGTGGCCTGCCGCTGGGGCGTCTGCTGCAGGGGATGGCGCATATAGTGGCTATGCAAGAACGCCGCCGGCCAATACTCGCGACCCCCAACCGCAGTCGGGCAACACAAGCAGTGCAGAGCCTGACGAGGCACATCGAGGCACAAGCCTGCTTTTGCTTGCCACGTCATCAGACATACCAGCTCGCCTGACTTGAGCAGAGAGAATATTTAAAACTTTGATCTACAACTGATTGACTCTGTTTTCAACATTATTCTTCCTTTGTGCGTCTACGTCTTTTTGTATGACAGAGCGGCTGCGGCGGAGAGAACAATGACTTCATCCCCACAGAGCACGTTAGAGAAAGCGATCCAAAGATTTCGAGATGCGCTGACAGAGGAAGAAAAAAAATCAATTTGCTGCAGTGTCCCTGGTCGATGTTCTTGACAAGATAGAACAAATCCAGAATCAATATGGTTCAACAAAGAAGCTTCGGAACCTTGGCCGCCTCTCCAAGTTTGTCGAGGCGATGACCGAGATTGAGAAGCTCGTCCAAATATTCCTGAACGTGTCGGAAGTCGTGGCTTTCATCTGGGTATGTGGAGAAAACAAGATCTCATGGAAAGTTAGCGACTGACTCTTGGTGCTTTAAGGGTCCTATCAAACTCATGTTAATGGTGAGAAGAGGCCTTGGTTTGCGTGAACGTGATTTATCTTTTGCTGACCTCTTAGATCGCCTCTTCCAAACTCGAGACCTTGGAGTTCCTGCTTGACACATATGTGGAGTTTGGCGAATTGATTCCTCACCTGCAACAGTATGATCGTCTATTTGCATCCTCACCATCAGTGTTGGAGGTTCTTGGGCGATACGTTGAAGATATTCTCCGATTTCACCAAAATGCATTGAAGGTCTTTTCGAGACCAGGTATGCAGTCTCATCACTTTGTCTTGATGACTGAAAAGGCATCTCACTCTTGGTATAGGCTGGCGGATCTTTTTCGACTCGACCTGGAAAACCTTTCGAACGGATTTCAAGCCTATTGCCGAGAGCCTGAAGCGTCATAGAGCACTATTAGCAGATGAACGACTCAATGCCGCCGTTTCGGAGGTGCAAGTCACCAGAGACCAGATCTTGACAGGACTGGATGTTTCTTCGATAGAAACAACCCGGAAAATTGATTATTTGTCAGATCAAGTCAGTGAGGTATATAGGCAGATAGCCCAACAACTTTACTCCATCGAGCACAGAATCGAGGATGGCGACACGAAAGAGCGGACTGCGACGCTTTTGAAAGAAGTAAGGCTCCTTACTCAAAAGTTGGAGCCTCCAGACTACGAAGCCGATCACCAGGGAGCCTCAGAGCAACGATATCATGAGTCCGGATCGTGGTTTCTACGAGAGCCGCTGTTTCTACGGTGGAGTACATCCCAGACCCTGCCCAATACTACCCTCTATATCCATGGCATGCCAGGAGCCGGTAAGCAGAAAAAATGTACTTACTCACCTTGACGAGGAGTAATTAACAATCTGAGCAATAGGAAAAACAGTTCTCGCGTCCAAAGTCATCTCTCATCTTCGTAATTCTACTAGTTTTAGCACAGCACGCTGCCTGTTCTTCTTCTTCAAACATCGAGAAGACACCAAGCATTCCATGACCGATATGCTACGAGCAGTCATTGTGCAATTGCTGACACAAGATCCTACTCTCGTAGGTGCATCTTTTGAAGAGTACGGTTCAGTTAGCGATAGACAGGCAAGAAGTCTGACTTGCCTCAAAAGTTGGGCCAAGATGTTGCTGCTAAGCCAAAGAGAATGTCATATCATTCTGGATGGTCTGGATGAGTGTCCCGATAATGGTAAACCAGTCAGCGAGTCAATAGGTATCCTTGATTGGTTTCTGAAAGAAATCATGCCAGAAACGTCAGCCCAAGGGTCGAGTTTGCGATTACTGATCACAGGACAGAGAGACGGCATATTGGACAAGGCACTCTTCAAGTATCCTACATTCAAGCTCGACACATTCGCTGCCCACTTAGATGACATCAAGTCATTCACAAGGGCAGAGGCATCAAAGCTAGGAAGAAGATTCAGTCTTGAAGGATTCGAGGAGCAAAGTATTGCAAAGAAGGTGGTTGAAGCCTCAAACGGTAGGTTCTTCAGCGAATCATCAAACTAGTGTTTTCCTGATACAAGGAATTGGCTAAACAGTCTCAGGCATGTTCTTGTACGCTACGGTTGTTATGGGAAATCTTCTGGCTCAAGGCTCTGCAACAGAGCTGGACGATGAGCTCACTGTCAACTTTCCTGATGGTTTGGACAAGGCGTGAGTGTTCCAAGACTCATAGTTTTCGCATGTACTAATATGTGGAATTCAGGTACGAGCGTGTTGCTGTTCGTCTATTGGAGCATCCTGGCCGGCGTCGGACATTGAAAGAATCTGCCGCCAAGATTCTGCATTGGATTGCATGCGCTACCCGGCCCCTAAAATGGAGGGAAATTCAATCTTTGTTTTGCGTTGATCCAATGAAAGGTATCTGTATACCGAGGAATAAAAGAGTCGATGATTGCAAAACTATTTGTGGCTCATTCGTCGATGTCGAGCATTCCAAACATGAGGTGGAGGAATGTGAATTGATCGTTCGGTTCGTCCATGACACAGCTCTACGGTATGTTGCATAACTTCTCCTATTTGCAAGGGAAAGTTTGCAGAAGCTTATAGACACGAGATACAGATTTCTGATTGACACACGACGTCTTGATTTGTTTCAAGAACAAGCGAATATGGCTATTTTTTCTACGCGATATCTCGCTTCATCTCCATTCGAGAAAGGGCAAGATGCGAAAGCCATCTTCGGCGCAGCTATCTCTGGCTATTATGGACTTCTTGACTACATTGTCGTCTACTGGCAGCGGCATGTAGACATCGTGTTGACAGAGAACACTACTGCACCCCCAAACCTTATCATCGACCTCAATAGTCTTTTGAAAACCAGATTCGAAGCACACGCTCTTGAACCATACCAATGTGGTGCGAATATAGAAGATCCCCCTACGATTGAATCTGTTCCAAACAACGAATGTTTTAGATCCTATGAGAAAATTCTGGAAGAACGGTGCTCTTCCATCAGAAAGATTCTTGAGACAATCTGGCCGCAAATTCGTGGCGCTCGCGAACAGAACGACTTTCTCGCATTTAATGGACTCCCAAGATACAAGTGCTCGAAGTCGCAATGCAGAATGTTCTCTGAAGGCTTCCTGGACAGAGAAAGTCGAAATCAACATGTGAGAAATCACAAAATACAGTTTTTCTGTCCCAAAGATAATTGTCCTCATCATACTCTTGGCTTCACCTCGGGGTCAGATCTGCAAAGACATACTAAGACATCTCATCCTCAAGGAGCGGATACTCAGTATGTGTTTCCCTCTTCAGCCAAGACAAAAGACGACATCTGGTCTGCTTGCGCGTCTGGGAATCTTTCCAACGTAAAGTCATGCATTGCTCAAGGAGTAGATCCGAAACTGGGAAAGCGTGAAGGTGCAGCACTGTCGCCAATCGTTTGTGCCGCAAGGAATAGTCATTTGCCAGTCTGCGAATATCTTGTCAGCCAAGGGTGTTCGATATATGACGCCAAGGATAGAACAAAGCGCAATGTTACTGCTGCAGGAGAGGCTATCAAAGCAGGCAACTCGAAACTGTTCTATCAACTCGTCCAACTCGGAACCGAAGATCAACGCGCTGACTTTGTTCAAGGTCCTTTGTTGCAGAGTCATATCGCCGCAGCAATCAGTTCTGGTTGTCGAGAATTGTTGGACACACTTCTGTCCTGGGAATCTGGACGCCAGGACCGGCTGAAGCCCTTTGATATATTCGTTTCCGCGTGCGCTATTGCACGGATTGGTCGGGATGCTATCGAGTTGTACGAGTATTACTGGAGTCTTCTGGATGCCGATGCCAAGAATGAATTACTCAGTAAAACCTACAGGAAATCACCTAGCATTTATTGGAATGGAGGCAACATGATACATCGCGCCTGCCGTTCGGAAAACTTGTCAGCCATGAGCGTCTTGGTCCGGCACGCGACTGTGGAACAGCTTGAACACGGAACACGGCAGGCAGAAAATCCACTCCAGTTCGCAGCACAAAGGTCTTTGCATGTCTTTAAATTCATTCTGGAAATCAATGCAGCTGTCGATATCAATGCCCTTAATTCCAGGGGACAAAGCGTGCTTCATCTTATTTGCCGGGGCTATCCTCATAATGATTCAACCAAAGTACTCCGTCTGATATTCGGCCAAGTTCGACATCTTGTCAATGTACAAGACTACGAGGGCAGAACACCATTACATATTGCTGTTGCAAAAGGCGGGTTGGAACTTGTAACCGCGCTCTTAGAAGATGAGAATTGCGATCTTTCAATCAAAGACAAGGAAGGTAAAACCGTTTTCGAGGTCGGGGAACACTTGCAAAACAACAAGGAAGAAATCAACACACTGCTTCATTTGAGCCAACTCAAACGCAAATAATCTAGCCGATGCTGCTGAATTATTGCTCGCAAGTCGCTCGATTCTCCAAACTCACTTTTTGTAAAGCACCAGAGGGCAAACTATTGAAAAACACCATTTTTACCAAATACTTACGCTTATATAGCTGTAATAATATGATATAATAGGAGCAAAACTGAAATAAACTAAAATTTCAAATATGAGTATGGATATTTATATATTTTTTATTTTAATTTCTTCCTTTTCCCCCCTTCTTTTCGAGTTTATATTTAGCCATTTTTTTTTAAATAAGGTAACTTTAGCTATTCGCTGCGCAATCTCAGGTTTTTCAACAGCCTGCCCTCTAGGCAACCGTGTTTTCCTCGCTTTCCCCAGACGCAAGAGTTGCAGCAAGCAAATTTCTTCTCCACGAAGCGCGCGTATCAATTTGGGGCATTCCACAAAGGCGTAGCAAGAATGGTACCGTTGTGTGTATGTGTGTGTGTGTGTGAGAGAGAGAGAGAGAGAGAGAGAGAGAGAGAGATGGCTATTTGGCCAGGTTCAATAGACTTAGAATATTCACTTATTGTGCACTCATTATAGCATTAAATCGTGTTGTAAAGGTGTGGGAATCACTGCGAATTGCGGAGAGCACATGCCTGAGCCCATAATACTCTAACCTTGAAACGAATTTGCGTAGATGGGAGATCCATCCGGCTCCTTTGCATAGCATGCGACATTCGATCCTCGACGGACAAATCGGTCAGCATCATCATAAGCGGCATTGACAGCGTGACCATAACGCACAGGGAACTCGGCGCGGAATTGATTCCAATCCCGTTCTCTTACTATACTATACAAGACGAGCGGTTTTCACGTCGATAAGTTGAAGCCCAAATCCGTAGAGCTTGGAGACATAACATCATACATAGGTGTAATATTAAAGCAAACTTGACAGAATTGAGATTTTCTTGCAGTTTCTTACTGAATATTGTATAACGTCCAATTTGATTTTTTTTTTGCAACGATATCCTGAAGCGCCGTAGGAATACTGACACGTTTGTATTGGCTGTATAAAGTTTAATATAAAAGACAACTTTGCTCCACGATGTTTGGTGCCGCAAAGTTCAAGCCCGATCGAGACATTCCAGACCTACGTGGAAGGGTCATATTCATTACAGGAGGCAGTGACGGTCTCGGCAAGGAGTCCGCAAAGCAATTCGCCAGGTACGGCGCAACCGTCTACATTGGCGCGCGCAATCGCGAGAAAGCGAGCGCTGCCATTGCCGAGATCAAGGCTAGTCTTGGGTTGGCGGTGCATAGAAGCGAGGAGCAGACCGTTGCAAACATTCACTTTATTGAACTTGATCTGGCGTCGCTGGACTCCGTGGCCAAGGCGGCACAGTCATTCCGTGCCGCGAACAATCGTCTCGACATACTCATGAACAACGGCGGCATCATGGCCACACCCGAGGGTCTAACAAAGGACGGATACGAGATCCAGTTTGGGACAAACCATGTGGGACACGCACTCCTCACCAAGCTGTTGCTGCCAGTCCTCGAGGCAACGGCCACTATGAACGGCGGCGATGTCCGCATCGTCAATGTGACATCGATAGCACAGGAATGGTTCGGCCCTCCCAATGGCCTCTTACTCGAAGAGGCCAAGACGACCATGGGCGGCATCGGGCCCTGGCAGCGTTACGGCCACTCCAAGATCGCCAATGTCTACTTCACTAAGGGGCTGTCCAAGCGATACCCCGGGATCCGATCCGTCGCCGTGCACCCGGGTGGCACCAAGACGAGTCTATCCAAGGGAGTCGAGCCGACGCAGCCCGCACTTGTCCAGGCGTTCATGGACTTGATCAAGCGGTTCACCTTTGCCGACGTTGCCGAGGGTGCTTACAATCAGCTCTGGGCTAGTACGTCCCCGGAGGCAAAGTCGGGTCTGCTACATTACCCCGTCGCAAAGGAGCACATAGAGAGGACAATACTAAAGGACGAAGGGGTAGCGGATAAGCTTTGGGATTGGACGGAGAAAGAGCTGAGAAGGCTTGAGATTTTTTGAGAATGAGCAATGATATAACCATGCTGGGCAACATAAAAAGATATTTGCGAGGCATATCGGATGGGACATCTAAGAGAAACGATATCTTGTATAAGAGCTGGTGTAAAATCTGTAGTGATATTCTCTCCGTGTTTATGTTGGTAGATATTCCAAGGCTAATAATCGCTAGCAAAGCTATCCAAAACCTTCTGCGCTTTCTAATGCTGTATATGTTCCCTGCCATAAGAGCTACTCGATCGCTTTATTTTACCATTAGTGAGGTACACGAACTCTTTTCGGCACTCTTCATGAGGATTTTGAAGATATAGCATAAGCTAGCCAAATCCTCGTTGGCCACTTGCCCGTGAGTGACCTTGCTTTCCCACTCAAACTTTGAATTGACAACCTGAGAAAGATTGAAGAGAAACGAAACAATGCGGAAATTGAAAGAAACAAACAGCAAAGTGGACGAGAAGGGTCTGACGGAAAGCTAGTCATCTATGAGAAAGCCATCTTGGGTTGCGCGGAGGAGCACTTCAAGAGCCACACCAACGATGTGGGCCGATGGAACTGGTGGCAGATACGCAACGCCTTTTCTATCGCGGCATCTTTGGCGCACTTTGAATCTGATAATAATCCAGACTGGCCGCGAACTTTGTCGGCAGAGCAGTTCCGGAAGGTCCAGAAAACCACCCTCTTGTACGACCAATACCGGCAAAAAAAAAAAAAAAAACCTCTAGCCAAGACCGAAAGCGAGAGAGCTCTCGAACGTGAGAAACTATGGGATAATTATGATGGTGATGATCCCTTGCTTGCGGATTCCGGTACATGGTCGCAGATGTGTCATTGAGGAAAGCCAGTGGTCCTCGGCATAGTGTTTATGCTTCCGGAGCTCGGGGTTGAACAGCGCGAAGTGAAGACGCTGGGGGTTATCTCCGAGATTCAAGGTCGTGGAGATGAGGCTTGTACTTGGGGAATTCATGGGTCTAACTTTTGTTGAAAACAGGAAAAGACGGAGTAGATTCCTTGGAAGCTTCTAGGGCAGTTCAAATCAAGTCAACTCCACCTGATCTCCCGACCACATCATGGAAGAACATGAAATCGCGATCGTGACTGTGCTGCTGATAAACGGTTGAACAACATTGATTTACTCGCAGCAAATAGACCTCGCTCACGTCCGGAGCGAGCAACCATGGCTTCAATCCACTTCTACTGGGGAAGAGCAGCATAGTTGTCAATGGAGCAACGAAACACGTCACCCCGAGATGGCAAAACTGCTCCTTGACAATGGCGCGCAGATCATCTGATTCATCAACATCGCCAGCAAACCGATGCTGGGCCACACGTATCCATTTCTTCCATGGTCTGTGTATCGAAGTGTGGCAGCGGGTCCGGAGGAAATGGAGGTGCAAAAGTACTTGCTCCCAGAAGTCAAGACATGTTTTAGGACGTGAGAGGCTAACGACCAAGTCTTGCTCTTTTTTTTTCTTCTCTTTTGGGCTTCAGAGAACAACAGAGTTCGATCGCTAGAAAACAATCCATGCCTTGCGTTAAAACACAATCGCCCTTTTTGGTCAAACATTGCTTCGATGATCCACATTCTGATTTCATAGCATGCTGAGAATCAGGTACGGTCAGACTTTACTCTAATACGAACCATGGCAAGCTTGGCAAAGTGTGTTAGAATTAGCATGCCAAGTTCTTAGCCGGTCGTTCGTGCCAGGCCTGGCAGGCTCTGAACGCCGGTAGTTGATCGCACTCCACCAGAATATATCAAGCTCGAACACTAATTGACTCTGCGTGGGTACACTGTTGCAGAACATGGATAGGTGCTCAGGGCCCTTGTGCCTTGGTTGATCATTAGGACTTGTGATTGTCTCTACGCATATGATGTGTCCATCGTCTGCGTTTGCCAGTCTTGATCCATGGGTGTCATGCTGATGGATGGTTGAACTGGTCGGGGGGTTCACGGCATTGAAACAATCAAAGCTAGACGTGTCAGCCTCGGGGAACGGCACGCGAGTCGCGACGGGACCCCCGGCGTGTTGTCCCGCTAAAGGGCTTCGTTGGCGACATGGAACCTTTTGTGGTTGGGCCAATGATGGAGACGATCCCAGGGCGTTGGGATGTAGGAAATCTTATCAGATGGATTACCCTCCCAATCCCCCCGGACGAGCAGAGCTGTACTAAGTGGACACGTCTAGGGAGGAGAGTTGCATTTCACTGTTGTCTTCTTCAGCCCTGGAGACGGATCTCTTACGCGAGATTTGGTTTCTCAAAGGGTCATGGCCGGTCTCGGACCCCATCGGATTAGATGAGATTGATAAAATATCGGCAAGACACGGCGCGCTGATTAGATTGATAAGATTGGTATGTGATCTGTGCTCACTGCTGGATACGAGGGGCAAGGGGCCCTTTGCGATATGATTCAGAAATGAGGAGCCGTCCAAGCTCTTAACCCGGGCTGACCACCTGAAGGAATGGTTTGAGCACAAAAGGGGCAACAAATTGTTGACAAGGAGCTGACGAGATCCTGACCACTTCCTTAGAAATCCACCAGAGTCGTCGATTGAGGGCCCCGGATTCTAGACTCGTCGGACTGCAGCACATTCTAGCGTAGATGCATTGCGATGGAGCACAACTCAATCGCGGAAATGGCCTATCTCGTTGCGATGCCGCTGAGAACGAACCAGTTGACCCGGATTACAATAGAGGAGGACTGAAAGCTTGATTCGAAGGAGTTCGGATGAGAGCCGACTGCTACGGTGCAAGAGAAGACACTAAGAATCAAGCAGAGAAACCTGAATGGCAGCAGCTCCATGGCAGCAGTGCAGCTGGGAGGAGCTCCAATGTTTTCCCGTTTTCCGGTAGCGGCGCGGGGAACTTGGTCCGACAATGTGGAAATCCGTTCACACATGGTGCATGTGCTGGATGGTCGAATCATCATGTGTTGTTGAATGTGGAGCCTTCCACCGTTGGTTATCACGATGTCGATTGATCATTATTTTACTGCACGCGCACAGGGCATGTTGACTGTCTTCTTCGGCAACCCGCGATCCGCGGCCAGGCTGCTCTCTTGTGCCCATTCTTATCTCTTATTCCCGGAGGTTTTGGATGAGGAAGTGGTATGAATGCTGCATTTGTGGGCAGATTGATAGATTTACTGGGTTAGAGGAGAGAGAGAGAAGCCAGCAGGGCTGTTTGCTTTGACAAACCCCCCGACCATCATGATCGCGATTCGTAAAATACGCGGGCTGTGCAGGTTTGTGTGCCGTTCCGTACAAAAGTGTACAAATGGGTAATTATTACCCCAGACAGGCACTACGTAGACCCTAGCGGCGAACTCTCTAGGTCCGACGAGTCGTCGACGTATTCGGTTCGCTTGCGGGATCACTGGCCGAACCGAGCACTGTACCGAGGAAGAAGTCATTGTTTCGGGAGAATTGCGTTTCCCTACTGTCGTATACGGCGCCCTCGGAACAGCTGGATTGGCCAAGGGTAGGCGCATGATGCAGCATATGTAAGTATATCCTGAATGTCTTTTTCCGGGTAACATCCAGTTGGATGAAAGCCCTGGAGGGAGAGATCTGCCCTGCGACCTTGTGTCATATTGCTGCTTGTCAGGACCTAAAAAGGCCGGCAACAAAAGATACAACAAACACGCAGCCAGCAACGCGAGAGGCAGTGTATTTCAGCAGTGCGCGGCGTGTGTTTTGTACGTAGATACTAGTTCTTTAACCCTGCCGATAGTCTGGTGATTTATCAGGTAATTCGTCAGACACCAAGCAATTGTAAGTCTACCGTATGCAATTTTGATGCCCGGGACAGCTTGTCCTTTATGTTTGAAAAGGAAAGTGCCATAAGCGGCAAGGATTGGCCTTTGTGCTCTCCTTTTGCCCAGACTGACCGGGTCACGAGAGATACGTGCGTATGTACTCTGTAATTGTTGCCGGCCACACTCGTCATTAATTTTCGAAAGCAATGACAATTTTGAATTTGGAGGGGTTCGCACGCAATTATTGGGGTCTGGCTCGGCGAGGACCGGAGTACTCCCCCCCCAAGAAACCGCTTGCATGGCAAAAAAAAGATGATGAAAAAAAAAAGACAAAAAAGCGACCAACGCTAGAGTGTGTCAATCGCATTGGCTGGTGGGCGGAGTAGGGATCGCCGCAAAATTCTTTTCCTCTCTTCGCTCTTCTCCTTCTGCCCCAAGGGACCTGCCGACGGGCAAGACGGGGAAAGGAACCAGCGCCAACAGCCGCAAGTGCACGCTGAATGTTAGCTGGCCACTGGCTCGGGCTGGCTGTCGTCAAACCGACGCAGGGCTTTGCAGCGTGCGAAAAGGTTCTGGGCGCCTCCGCCAAGCGGCCACTCGACGGCATCGGAACCCAACCTGTACTAACTAACCCTTGCGACTTCCGCTGCATTCCCATCTGATTAGGGGGGCTCCGCGAGCGGTTCTCATAGCCGGTAAAGTAGGTACATATGGCAGTACTACGTGGGGACAGGGTGTCAAGGGTGCCACAAAAAAAAGCACCAAGGTTTATTGCGTACCTACCTACTGAGTAATACCCACATTCATCATCGCTGACCATCGCTTTACTTATCAGATCAAATCTGCCCGCCCACCAAAACCCTCCGTAACCCTCGGCCACTCTACTCGTCAATTCACCATTTTCTGTTTGACCACTGGTAATTTGGATCACAGCCTCCAGTGACCACACACAATTCCGACATATTCATCCAATTCAAGTACTCTCTTGGTACCTGCGACATCCAATTCGACGAAACCCCGAGTACTGTCAGCAGCCAATCTGGATTCTGCGGCTGTGTCAACCACCTAGAAGGAACACCACCTTATACCCAACATTGCCAAACCAGCCTCGGCTGTTGGGCCAATACCTCCTATAGAGTTTATACACTTCAAACACCAACAACTATATGAGAGAACTGTCATGAGGTCTGGCCAATAACGACGACAACTTAGTTCATCCGTCGACTCGCCACCTCAGTCTCTTCCCGTTCTTTCACCTTTTAACACCTACCATTCTCCCATCGCTTTACGCGACATAGAAGATCACAATGTCGACACGCATTGAGCAGATTCTCACCGACACGAGCCGCGACTGTGGCTCTTGCTCGCCCGGGACGCCCTCGATTGCTCCCTCTCTTACCTACTCCGAAGACTCTGAGGACCAAGATGAGCTGCCTCAACCAGAACCGCACAGAAGGCGCCGAGCCTCTACCAGGCTGATTTCTCAGAGTGCAGCAGACATTCAAAGAATCACTGGCGAGTCTACGACGGAGCTGATCAACAGATGTTGCGGCGGAGGCTGCTGCATGAAGCTGGGCCAGAAGAAGAAGGAAGGCTTGGAATATGAAAGCATTCCTCTTCCCGACAATGACGCCTTCCGGAGTCTTTGCCTTAAGATTGCGGAGATTCCCAAGGTGCTCAACAATGTTGCCGAGATGCCCCAGCAGACGGCTTTCTTGAAGCCCATACGCCGCACATCGGACCGTTTGCCGTCACCTACCGACTCGGCAATCTCGGTGAGCAGCCCGCGTGATGCTTCCGACGCGTCCGATCAACTCAGCAAGAGTCTGGCCAAGCTTGAGCTGGAAGACCTCGACACCACTATTCAGCCACCGTCATTTGTGCAGCCACACCCACCCTACCATGTCTTCCCGGCCAAGATTCACAACACTCGAGAGCTGACAAAGCTCGGCGCTGAGAAGAGAACTTACCATTTCGATCTCGACATTACGGACTACCCCACTGAGAATGGCCTTGACTTCAAGGTTGGTGGGGCCATCGGAGTCTCTGCACCCAATGACACTGAAGTTGTCGAAGAGATTCTCGATCTGCTCGGTGTGCCGCGGTACCTCCGCGACAAGCCAGTCCTCCTGCAGACAACGAGTGGTCGATGGCCTACCGTCTGGGGCGATGAGCAAGCCCGTGAACTCGTCACCACCCGCAGAGCCTTGCTCACTTGGTGCTCTGATATCCAGTCATACCCACCTACCAAGCAGCTCCTTAGAGTGTTGGCTGAATATGCCAACGATCCCAATGAGAAGAAGCTTCTCATGTTCCTTTGTGCAGGCGAAGGTCAAGGTGTATTCTGCGATTTCCGCACGGGCCCTCACGTGTCGCTGTCCCAGATTCTTCATGCATTCCCCTCTTCTAAGCCGCCGTTGGATCTCTTGCTTTCGGTCCTGCCGCCTTTGATGCCGCGCTTCTATTCGCTGTCCAATGACCCCCATGAGAACTTTGAGGTCCGCGACGGCAAGCAGCACCGCCTCATTGAGATTGCTGTCACTGTTCACGAGTCTGCAGATTGGCGCAAGGGACAACGGACAGGAATTGGCTCTGGCTTCTTTGAGCGTCAGTCTCGCAAGTACACTGCAATGCAGGCAGCTGGTGAGCCTGCTCCACAAATCTATATCCCCATGTTCAAGGGATTGATGGCAAACCCATTGGCCAAGCAATTCGTGTCCGATGGCCCAATGCTGCTCATTGGCGCCGGTGTTGGCATTGCCCCATTCCGAGGCTTTGTTCAGCGCAGACTGAAGAATGCAAACTGTGCCAACAAGGTGTGGGTGCTCCAGGGTATCCGTGACTCCTTGGTCGATGAAATCTACCAGGGTGAATGGGGAGTTCACGAAAGCGACGTCAAGCGCATTGTCGAGAGTCGCCGTGGCGAAGGTAGATATGTGCAGGAAGAGGTTACCAACCAGGCTGATTTAGTCTGGTACGTCATCAACTCAGTGGATGGCCGAGTCTTTGTCTGCGGAAGCTCCAAGGGCATGGGCGAAGGTGTTGAAGAAGCACTTGTCGACGTGGCAATGAAGAAGGGCAACCTGGGACGACCCGAGGCACAGAAGTTCTGGGACCTCAAGAAAGAGGTTGGCCAGTACATTGCAGAGGCATGGTAGATCTCGGGCAGCGCATTGCTCTGAAGTTTCTTGTTTTGAGATGGGAAGGACAATACCACAAACCTACGGTGCTGTTGAGCTTTCGCGCTCACGCACCGAATCCTTTTCCACATGCATAATCACAAGCGAGCGGTTCCTTTTTTTTCCAAGGCTCGGCAGTGACAGTTTTGTGTTTTCTTGATTTAGCAACAACAAAAAAGAATGGTCCTAGAATATTTGGCGTTTCGCGCAAGCTGGGTATCGGGGATCTTGGGTCGTCTTTGCTGCATCGTATGCATCAATGCTGGTTTCATAGAGAAGAAAATACAAAAGTTCCGGCTCCTTCAGCAAGCTCTGAATCGATTGTGATGGCAAAGTCTGCTGCCTGCTGGGTGTGTATATTCTGCTATGATTGATAGACACAAGAAAAAAGAGAAACAGTACTCATATAGAAGCGAGGTCGTGGCACTGCCTGCCTAATATAAAGCTAAAGCTACCTATTCGGCGATTCCAAACCGACAACTCCTCACTTTATGACCGCCTCGGACATAAGGTAGCGGTCTTCGGGCTCGGCGGTCGGTCGGCCGGCGGACTTGACTTGCTGACGCCGGCTCAGTGTTTTCTTCTACTTCAGTAATGCTTCGCCTCAATGTCTACGCACGCCTTTCTCAACTACTGCCTACAGCCTGCCTCCTTTGTTCAATCCCGTCGTTGCAGTTCTAACGTTGGGGAGCTGTAGTGAGGTGATTCAATGGGCAGGTTGCGGATTTCGGGTCGGTGCTATGGCCGTGCTTACGCCTGACTCGTATGCTATCGTAGCGGTGATATTTGAGGAAAGGAAGGAGAAGCACAAGGTCGCTGTGCTTCGGAAACTGCAAGAAATTACAATCTCTGCTCCTTGTAAAACTTATCCATGTGCTTCAACTGCTCCCATTTGAGATAAGATTGTGGGTTTTCGAAGCAATCATATCTGCTGGGCACTGAACGCCAGAACATGGCACGGCTCGTACTGCTTCTAACGCCAGTGGACTACAGACATCCACTGTGTAACAACTTTTTGAGTGTCTGCCTATGACAACAGTCACTCTGATACTATATCATTTATCAACGTGTTTACTGTGTTGGGGGTTTCCATGTCGATAGGACTGCTCAATGCCAAGACACGAAGAGGCCTTCTTGTTGGCATCGTCAAAAGGGTATGCTCCAAGTGCCATGGGCCCGTCCATAGAAATGTCTATAAGCTACGAAAGTATTCTCACAGCTTCCTTAACAATGATAACCCTTGACCTGTCAAGCCTGTGGAAAACAAGCCTCCGATCGTCGGGTTGAGGTCGCAAAAGTGTCCCGTCCCGGGGTGGAGGGGCAAGAGGATTAAGGTTTGACACTCCGCATGGCACCCCTGACAGGAATGACGGCATTTGGTGTAAGGGGACTTTTTTTCGATTGATTCGAGAAAGAGTAAGGATTATCAGATCTGGTAGATACGTAGTGTGTGTGAGGCGAATCTCATGTATCCTTTCGCAAAGCCAAGATTTTCCATCGTCCCGACAAGCTACCGAGCAGAACTTTCAGCGAAGAGAGACGAGATTGACCTTGACCGCCAACAAGAGCACAAGTCGCCCGGTAGTTCGGATATATCATAAATGTTATATCCGTATGTAACCCAATGAAAGACCTGACAATCACGCATATAGCGGAAAAAGAAAATCGACCGAAAAGGCCCCACGTGGGATTTTCTTCAACGGGCCCAAGTCGTTTCGTTCTGCTTGCGTGCTTTGACGCATTGATTAGCCACGATTACCTCAGCCGTCTCTGGGACAGCCCCAGAAAAGGACGATGCCAGACCCAGATTGCGACGGAGGGGTCCAAGGGGTCCACCAGGAACACCACTACGCAGTAGATACCACGGGCTTTTTGCTTACAGAAGCCTTATGAAAGCATGCTTACCACACATTCAACGGATATACACGCCTCTAGTGGAGCTCAACTATGGGGCATTGATGGACTCTCATTCGACCGACCGCCCGACCCTGCTTCTACTTGAAAGGTATCGTATAAACGTCCCATCGATCGATAGGCCCGAGGTTCGATGCTATTCCACGAATCCATTTTCCCTTGCCCTTGTCGTGTCATGTTTCCCGCCGGCTTGTACAGAATAGTGTAGTCTAGGTGTACAGAACTCGACCTGGAACCCCTCCGAAAACCCCTCGTTGGAACAGAAAGCCCCCACCAAGAGGACCCATATTGCGCGTTGCTGTAGTGTTATATCGTCAGTCCCATTGTTGCAGTACAGCTATATAGCCCACGATGTTTCGCCCGCAAGTCTGGAGACCGCTCTCCTCTGCATTCATCAAACAATCTCTCAGACCGATACCTCGTCAAACGACACCTTTCTTGTCTACAACAATCTCGAATCGCATCTCCCAAGCTACTACTACTCCCTTCTACACACCCAAAGCAACCATGTCTTCCTCCTCCGTCGTCTCGGCCAACTCGGTCATTGAGCTGATCAAGAACCGCCGCTCCAACTACGTCCTGTCCAAGAACCTGGGCGACGTCTCCAAGGAGCGCATCTCCGAGATTGTCAAGGAGGCCACCCTGCACGTGCCCTCGTCGTTCAACGCCCAGCCCGTCCGCGTCGTCGTCCTCTTTGGCGCCGAGCACGAGAAGCTCTGGGACATTACCGGCGACATCCTGAAGGCCATTGTCCCCGAGGAGAACTGGAAGCCCACTGGCGACAAGATTGCCCTGTTCAAGGGCGCCGCTGGTTCGGTAGGTTTTAACAACTCTCGTCATCTTTTCCTATTTGATACTAATTCGATCTTTTCCAGATCCTGTTCTTTGAGGACTCCGAGACAGTCAAGAAGCAGCAATCCGCCTTCCCCATTTACGCCGACAAGTTCCCCCTGTGGGCCACCCAGGCCGACGCCATGCTGCAGCACACCCTCTGGGTCGCCCTCGAGGCCGAGGGCCTCGGCGCCAACCTGCAGCACTACAACCCCATCATCGACGAAAAGGTCGCCGCCCAGTGGAGCATCCCCGCCGACTGGAAGCTCAATGCCCAGCTCGTCTTTGGCGGCAAGGAGAATGACAAGCCTGGCGAGAAGTCGTTCATCCCCATTGACGAGCGCGTCAAGGTCTTTGGTGCCTAAAGAGTGTCGTCTTCGTCGCCTTTTGGGAGAAAAAGGATAAATGCGTAAAATGAGAAAAAAAGAAAATAATCAAGTAGAAACTGCTCTTGAAGCAATTTTTGTATTTGCATGGGAACCGGAGTTTAGCGGTCTTACCGATACCTGAAAGAAATAGAAAGAGAAGAGTGGTTTTTAGAATAGACCTATACTCACAGACGTGTTGAAGAATCTAGAGAATTTCATACCATACAAACCGAAGCAACGATTCAATTGTGTGAGTAGTCAAAAGTATTCACAAGTCTATACATAATATGTATATGCATGCTTGCAACTAAATTAAACGATTGCCAATAGGCTTTCTCCAATGTACTACAATACGTATATACTCCAAGAATGATGGCCAATCATTATTCAGCCAGTCAGCACTTACTTTTCTTTGCGGCTTCATGTCAAACGGGCTGCATGAGTGATCTTTTTTTTTTTTTTTTTTTTTTTCCTCCTTTTTTCATGTAAAATACGGGGCAAAATTGTCAATTTGAGCGTCCAAAGGAGGATCATCTTCAGATCGCATTACCAACGCAGTATATACAACTTGCCGCCGAGCGCCTATCTTATAGTAGCCAATTCGTCACCCTTCTCAATAAGTCAACGCAATGCATGCTCCGATATGTCCCACCTTTAACGCCGAGACTCATGTGCTATAGCATATCCAAATAATGATACCGGTTGCGATGATTTCCCTCCCAAGCGTTATATCCCTTGCTAAAACGGGACATGCTTGAGTAGGACTAAGTGGTTGGCCCAAATTCGCATTAGACCAAGATATGTATCCAAGATCTTCTCCGTCTCGGTAGCAACTCATTCCTCTTCTATGATTGGAGGCGGAAGTGGGTGGCCGTTTTCGACAATGACTTGTTCGTCGATCCGGAGATCCGTCTGATTGTATTCCAAACGCTTATATGTTGTGATTCGGCCAACATTCATGTCGAGATCGAAAAAGCGCACTCGTCGAATATAGTCTCCGTAACCACCGTAACCACCAAAGCCTGTACCACCGCCATAGCACATCCAAAGTCGAGGCTTTTGTTCCTCTTCGACCTCGTCTGTTGACAACATGCAATATTCGTTTGCATGGTCGCTAAAATCTCGTAAGCATTTGTCCGTGGGAGAGGGCTCCAATCACTACTACTTACTGTCCACAGCTGACCATGACGACGCCCTGCTCGACCAGGGCGTCACGGAAGCCCGAGTTATACATTGGAGCCGTCACACCTTCTCTCCAAGCGCCAAAGAAGAACGATTCTGTTTCTCGATACTCTGGCAGTGGGATATGGATAAAGGCAATGTCCATGTGGATGTGGGTATATTGCTTGTGGTTCTTCTTCAGACCCGCCGATGTTTGCCGGAACCATTCAATCTGGTTCTCCTTGACCCAGTCGTAGCCTTGCCACTGCCTCTCGTCGGGCGAGTACGAGTGTGAGTCCAAAAGATAGATCGTGAGGGCTGAATGTGTCGATTGGCCGCGTGCCAGCACTTCAATGTAGTAGTTACCAACACCATCGATATCGTCTGGGCCGGCTCGGGAGAGCGAATAGGGAAGTTGCTCAATGATTGCCATTTGGCTTGCTCTCGACATGCTCTTCTCGTCATCATGATTGCCAAAAATGGATACGTAGGGGATCTTGTACTTGATGAGCAGCTGCGCATATTTGAAAATGGCCTAGACGAGTCAGCGATAATCTGGCATGACGGATATCTTGGTTAGACTGCCTACCGTCTGGGCATCAGGGGCCGTATCTCCATTGACCTGGTCGCCACTGAGGACAACCAGGTCTGGCTTCTCCTCTTCAATAAGCCGCGCAACAAAGTCCAAAGTCCGTGGATCTGCCTCACACTTGCCCCCATGGTATTCGTCTGGCACCGCTTCGCGACAGTGACCAACACCAGTGCTGAGGTGAATATCTGCCAATTGCATGATTTTGAACTTTCCATTGTCTTTGACTCGGGGCTGCGGCTTGAAAGGTGCTGGCTGGGAGCCACGGCGGATCGTGACGTGCGCAGCAGGTATATTGGGGTTTGTATCCAACAACATGGGCGTTCCGACAATATGCCAGCCGTCCCGCGCCTCGACAGCATCGTCTCCAAATAACAGATCCACAGCAGTAACGGCCTGCTTGGAGTCGCTTGCGTGTACTTTGGCTGACCGCAAGACCCATAGGCCCGAGCCTCGTGATTCCCATGGCTGATCCGCCTGGCCTTTGGCTCCCTCGGAAGGATCCAATCGGCCGACCATGACGTCCATGACCACCTTGTCGTCGGGTGTCAGATCCTCCTCCTTCAGCCTCCTTACGTTTAGGTATGCGCTCGAGACCCAGCCTCTTCCGAGGTAAAGATCTTTCTCGATGCGGTGCCATTGCTCCGGGTCCAATTTACAAGATGTAAAAAGACTGACACTCGAACATTTTGTGATTTTAAGATCTGTGATGACAAGCCCCGGATGGTGCTGGGGCATGTACTCGTGTATGGCATTTGGTATGAAGCGAAAGTTGCGATCGAGGAAGAAGACGACGAGGAATGTGAAGAAGGCCGCAGCACTTAGCTGGGTGATGGCTCGAACCTGCAGCCGTGGTATGGTATGAGCAAGAGTTCCAAACGTAGGCGAATAGATGCAGAAAGGGCGAGTAGTAGTAGTAGTAGTAGTAGACAACTCACAATACGCCGTGTCATGTTGCTCAAGCTCCCTCTTTGTCTTCTGCTAGCTTCCTTATTAGGGGGGCAGAGCAGGACAGAGCAGTATCAACAGCAACGTCGAGCTACAGCAACCAAGCTGGCCCTGGTCTTTGGCGAGGCAAGGGGCAAGTGTCGGGGGCGTTTCCAGAGCAAAGCGCAATGCGGCATCTTTGCCCAGTTTCCTTGTTGTACAAGATCCCGTGCTTGAGGGGATGAATGGATGACCGCAGTTCCTTGTTTTATAGAGGATACTGTGGAGGGTGATGCTGCTCGAGTGTTGCGAAAAAGGGTCGTCGAACCCGTCTGTCGATCGATCAACGCTGGAACTCTTTTCTGCTGGCGTGCGTAATTGCGCTGGCACGGGGGCGGCGGCGCTGATCTGGGGTAATGTAGCTCGTAGGTAGCGCAGATATCGCGTTCGGCGCGCCAAGACGGCGTTAAATTTAGTGCAGTTCCGACAGGGGTGCTTGGGGTAATTGGTGGCTTTCCTTAACTTTTGGTACCTGTCTCGCCTTTTCCCAAGGTTCTCCAAATGGTCGTCTTCTTATCGATAAGAAATGCGAATTGATGTCAAGATCCCAGAGTTTCGGGTTCAAATTCATTCCTTGCTTCTTCCACAGCAAAAAATCCGAATGGGTTTAATTTTGCCCGGATTGCAATCTCCAGGACTTCTGTTGTTGACATACCTGACTTGAATACGGTTTCCGCAAGAGAGTGTGAATCATGGTTCAGTTATAACGTGCTGCAACACCAGATTGTCGCATTTGGGTGCAGCTCATTTTGTCTCTCTACTTCTATTCGATCGATTGGCATCTTCATCATCATCATCATCGTGGGACCTGATTGGTTGTCATCGCGGTAATTTTGATATTACAACAGCTTCAAAACACCATCCGGCAACAAATTTTGAGCGACAAGCGTCGCATTTCATTGTCGATGTGGCTGGGAATATCCCGTACGTCAGCTCTCATTCACAGTCATCTGTCCTGTGACGAACCTGCAACCATTATACATTGATCCGAACCCCCTTCTGCTCGGCCAAGGAGTCTGTATAAACCCAGGCAATATTGGGATTTGGCCGACCAAAATGTCCCGGTTACGCTGGGGCTCGGTGCTGAGCCGCTTGAGCTCGACGCTGGCTAAAGAATCTCCGACTTTGGTGTCCCAAGAATCTCAAGCAGCTACTCGATTGCCGCAACCCAAAGGTACGTAGATTCTTATGACCATGGTAATTTGTCAGTATTTGGTTCATTAACAATTCTGACTTCAAATTAGTTCGGAAAGTACGTTACAAGAAAGGAGCTGCCTCATACATATGTATTCTCCCAGTTGCAAGAGCAGCTCGGAAAGCCAACACTCAAGGCAGATTATCTAGCAAAGTAGCTGCCTCATTTTTCCGTGTTCTCCCAATTGCAAAAGCAGCTCGGAAAGTCGACACACAAGGCGTATCATCTAGCAAAGTAGCTACCGGAAAAGTAGCTGCCTCATACTTCCCTATCAATCTTCCTGTTGCAAAAGAAGCTCAGAAAATCGACACTGAAGGCAGTGATTTTGTCGTTCCCAAAGCAGAAATAGTCACTCCAGATCCCACCAGCGTTTCTGCTCCCAAGACAAGTTCCCTGGTTAAACCAACGTTGCCCGTATCCTCAGATTTCGAAAGACACCGTCCTGTTCTTGTAGGTGAAAAAGAGTCTTCCTTCAGATCTATTCTTTGATTGGGTGCTGACCACACACACACACACAAGATTCCTCCAGCAATTTGTGACCAAATTGTCGCCAATCTCAATCTTGACATTACTGTGCCGTGGGAAGTGCTGGGGGAAATGCATTCAGATGGACCGTTCAACATTTTGTACATGGCTCCGCATAAGGAATCTCAACTCAGTCGCTACCTTGCACGAGCGATTCACGGCGCCAACCTGAGCAAGCCCAAAGCGCTTACAGCAGCTCTTAAAGATCACACATTCACCCAGTCATACAGATTTGGTAACCCTGCCAACAATAATTTTGCAGCTTTTAAATCCTTAGGAACCGCCGCAAGAGAAAAGGCCGTCAATTGGGCCAAGAATCGCCGAGCAAAGGTCACCACCCATTTCGCTAGTCCGTTCAGTGCTCTTCCTTGTTTGCGGGATTTGCTCGAGTACAATCATGGCCAGTACTTTTTCGACGTGGATATCCATGGCAACTACACGAAAACTCCACCCAGGCATTGGCAAACCCTGACTGCGCCGCTCTTCAACCACGCTGTCCATGCTATGCTCGGGGAACCCGCCACGACAATGAACACCATACTACTTGCAGCTATAGTCAGACCAAAGGGCCATATAGTTTTCTTGTTGCCGAACTCAGAAGGGCTGGAGCATGTTATTCGCCAGATTCTGGACCATGGTCTGCCGCTGCGGTTGTTGTCAGCCAAAGAAGTCGACCTTGAGCCAAGCCTGCATGGCGGTCGACACCAGACAGTCGAAATACACTCGAGACTCACATCGCATTCAAAGCAAAAATTGACGAATATATATGATTCTTTTTGGCGTGAGCGAATGATGCATTCCTCAGCCGCCGACGCACAAATCACGATTGCAAGAAGCGCAGCTATGAAAGATTGGGGCAGCCATTTTATTGCCACATTCCGCCGTCTGCCAAATGCAGGACCTGCAGACAGCACCGTTGGACTGCTTAATCTGTATGAGACACTCTACGGTTTCCCACAAAAAGATAGCCATGAGCGTCCGGTGAGTGATCAAGATGTCGACGATGCAAAAGATCAAGACGACGACGACGATGGGGCACTACGAACCGCTCTTGAACGGACACAATCTTTCACTGCAGCCTCTGACCCGTCCTCGATTGATGTTGACGCGCTCAAAGGCGAGATTGCCAGGTTAGAGAATGTCATATCGAAGATGCAAACGAAAATGGCCAAGACTCCAGAGTGAACTGGCTAAACAGAACACCGGCCCTTCGCAGGAGCCTCGCGACAGCCAGGCTTTGTAAGCGCCATGCTTATTGCACCGCAGAAAATGCAGGTGCCGAGATTTATATCTTTACGGCATATTGAACCCGGCGTGGCATTATATTTGAGAAGAAGAAAAAACGAAGAAGAAAAAACATGGCGCGTTTGCGAGATAATATCTGTAGATACTTTGGATTCATCTGCGTAGCCCATCATCCGGCGAGCATCCTTCTTTTTCAAAACGATCGCAGATAATTGTCATCAAGATAGGCAAATCCAAATGACAATTATTTCGTTTTCACCTTCTGGATTATTAAACAAATTATTCCCTTCTTGCAAAAATGTGCTATATTTCAAGAAATGTCCCTTTTCAGGCTGAACAAGACCGACTCTTACCTACTGATGGCTTTCACGCGGCCAATCAAGCAAGCGAAGATCTGATCACTCATGACTGCATTCCTTGGCATACAAGTAATCAAGTTTAAATGTACGTTGGGCAAGCATAGCCACAACCACGGTGACCAACACAACACATCCTGTCGTCTGCGTATGTACTGGTGGGCACGAAAGAAAACAGTATGACACATGGCTCAGCCACTCGCTACCAACGCCCGCCCTGCACATCTGGACATTGGAGAGGTTAACGGGGCGATTCTTAAAATGACATGCGCTGAATGGTACAAAACGTTCAAGAATAACCAACTCGTACATCTTGGACATTGAGGTTACTTGTCCAATGCAACAAGCCAGTACCATAAACTTCATTGTCATGATTCTATACACAAAACCGACCCAGACACTGATGATGTCTGCTTTCAGCACCCCAACCACCAAAGACGCCAATACCAAAGGTCAAGAGCCTCGGCAGAATACCACTGCTGATCTCAATGACACCAAAGGTCCAGCAGGAGGTACGAGGGAACAACTGTCCAAACGTCAAAGGCTCAAAAGTTTCTTCAAGTCGCCGGCAGTCGAAAGCTACGAAAAGAACGTGTCCCGGGAGCGCAAAGACTGGGGTACCGGCAACCAATTCGGGGGAGGTCCCTATCGCCCTCTCTCCACGACACCGGGGGCAGCAGATTATTATGCTGCAAAGGGCGCGAGTGGTCGATGAGAGGGCTCACAGGCAGGCCAGCATACCAACCTTCCTTTTCCAGACTGTTGGACGTCTTTTTCAAGATCGTGGATCCATTGATAGTTAACTGGTTGCATTATTGTACGGAGTGTCCTGTAACAAAAGGACGTATTCTAAATGATAAAATCAAACATGAAACTTAATTTTATAAATTGACTGCCTTGTTGTTGTGGTTCCAAAACTCTATCTGTGGATCGCACTTCCCCTTTCTTGATATGTACCATGCTCAATGCTCATTCATAACACCTGGAACACCCAAAAGTCTTTCAGCAGCAATCCATAGCTCTGATTGGGCTTTGGAGATATTGCACTGTCTTGTCCTCGCCTGCGTGTCGTCAAGATATTTGCTGATGTAGTTTTCATATACCTCGGGACTGTCGACGCCATCGCTTCCACCACCGATGCAGTCTTTTTCGTGATGGTGGCAAGTTGAACTTGTGCCTGGCCTCTCCGCATGTGTAGAGCAGTGCGAGCTCTGCGACAGTCCTCGGCGTGGGTTGCCGTGACTGCAAATACTCGACCTGGCTCCAACACTATTCGCCGTGTCGTCGATATCCCCTTTGAGGCCCTTGAATTTGGCCGAAAATCTCTCGAAAACGGCGAGTCTCTTTTCTGCTTCCAAAGCACGGTCTTTCCACATCTGGCACTCCCGTCTGGACCGCCGCAACTGTTGACTGAGAACACCTACATCAGTTCCATACATAGCATCGAGATCTCTCCGCAAACCATGAATATGTTCGTTTCGCACATTCAGCTGGCTATGGAGTATCCGAATCTGATGATGTAGGATGCTGCTTGTGTCGCTGTTAGATCTGCGCAGTTGCCTTGCAGCATGTGAACCACCGTCGTTTCCATTCTCAACGACGTTACCACGCCCAAACGCCTCGGGCGAATGAACGGTCATGTTAGAGCGTCTTCTCCTCGGTAAGCCATCTTGGGGCGCAGCCATAGCATTAGGAGATAGAACACGAGCAGGCTGAACCTGTAGTTGCGGGACTCTCGACGGGGTTGCTGGGAATTCCTCATCTGCATCTTTAGATGTGGAGATCTCCACTTCAGGAATGGTAGTTGGTTTGGAGGGACTTGGAAATTCAACGTACTTGGCCAAGGCGGGAGTTGACCTCAATCCTTGACTCAAGCGGCTGATTGAGGCACGAAAACGGGCCGGTGTGCTCTTGACCCTCTTCAAGCCTTGATTTGACAGAGAGAAGCTGGGAGTTTCTAGAGATTTTGTGCTATCTGAATGGATTGTCGTCTTTGCAGCCGGCTTCTGATTTTGAGTCTCTGTATCAGCTGACACAAAGCTATGCGATCCTCTAAGAGTACTTCGCTGTTGACTTGGGCTTGATTCCTGAGATACACTGTCAAACCGTGCCGCAATCGCCTTGACAGTTCCATTGACTGGCTTGGACGCGGATCGCCGGGAAGATGAAGCGGAAGCTGTGACGTTTAGTAGAGACGGTGCATCACCTTTGGTCGAGTGCGAAGACTCTGCAAGGCCATCTTCTGGGGGCATTTTGTCAACTCCAGTGGGCCACCTTGGCGCTGTACAATCTTGTTCGCTTTGTTCTCTACCTCTTCTCTTCATCAATAGTTGGCGTTTCCAGTCAGGAGTCAGTGAACTAGAAGGATCTTCACGTGCCCTTGACTCCCCAGACTCACGAGTCAGACTTTGTCTTGACCCCCGTGCCATACGCTTGCTTTTGATTTCCGCTGGAGAAGACGTCGGACTATCTCTAACCAGCTCTTTCCATCTGGTGGTGGGACTGGAATCTCTAGCTGGATTGGTTTGTTGCTCGTTGGTATGTTGTGTGCGCGAGTTTTCAGCTGGTGGTAGAAATTCCGCCTTGTATAATGGCGGTGTTCTCAAAGGGTTCACCGCGGAAGGCATATAGCTTGGCCATTTGGTTCTTCCAAATGATGGTTCTGGAGAGCCATTCGATGATATTGCTTCCGCTTGAGTGTTTTCGTGGGAACGGGTTGAGATGTTCCTATGTTGGATGGATCTTGACTCCACATTCTCCTGGCCTTTCAAGCGGTGCATCCCTAACGGGGAAGGGGAAACACCGCCGCGCGAGCTGCTTTCATCAAACGCGACCACGCGTACGGACTTGGATTCTTGCATGGGAAGTTTTTGAGCGCGAAGAAGTGGTGTATGACCTGCCGTTGAGTCATCCATGTGTGAGGGGTACTGCTCTTTGATATGAGTTTCAGGCACTGAAGTGCTCGGAGTATGTCTTCTTATGGTGCCCAGAGACATTGAGCTCTCGGTCAGCATGTTTTCCGTAATTCTTCTAGTATCCACTTTCAGTTCTGTGTACTCCAAGTCGTGCTTCGTAGATTGCTGAGTTGGCGGTCGAAGAGTCGATGGCACGGGTAGACTGCCGCGTGATGAATCGGCCGGTTGGCTCGGAGATTTGTATGAAGCACTCAAAGATCCACCCATGGTGTCGGCAGTATTCTCCTGCTGATTCTCGCTTTTTGGCTTGTTGGAAGCTTGGTCAAGAGTGCCCTCCTGCTTGCTCTGCGATTGGGTCTCAGGCTGTTCAGGTATAGGTGCCTCTTCCATAGTAGGGGAAAGGGGACTCATGGGATGGCCACCAGATAATTGACGGAAAGAAACCGAGCTGGGTGGGCGAGACCTACGGCGCTTCAGTTGCAGCTTGTCATCTTGGCCGCTATCACCAAAGTGAGTTTCCGAGATTCCCAAACCTATGTTTTGATGAGTAATTGACACTAGATATTAAAGTTCCCGTGAACTTACCTGAGTAAGACGTCGAATGTGCAGCTGGAGGAGTGCTCATCCGCCTGGGAGCCTGTGATTTAGATCTTTGTGACAAAGACCTTTCCATTTCCCCTTTTGGCAACCCATCTGATTTTACATGGCTCGGCTCGTCGGTTTGACTCTGTGTCTCTCTCAATGCGCCGTTAGTGTCCGCAGTGTTAGTCGTCGCCTGCTCTCTCTTGTGGGCTTTAAGATTGGCCAAGTGCCGCACTACGTCTCTCCAATGCACAAGCATCATCTCCGTGATGTCATTTGCCACGATGATCCTGTCGACAGCCAACATTCCCGGCTTTTCCTTCCTCATTACTTTCAGTTTTCGATGCTTGCCAAGCTTGGATTGGGTTATGGGCAGAATAACGAGGCCTGAGACAGGGTCTGCAAGCTTCATACTGTACGAACTCAATAAGTCGCCAACAAGTAGTGGTCCAAATATGATTGCCAGAGCGTTGTATCCCATCAGGTCAGATGTGGGTAACGGTTGGCCATACTCATCTTCCCTGGGGGCATTTTCAGCGGTGCGACCAACCAGGCATAGGAGCCCGAATACGGCGCAGATCAGCTCGCGTTGATATTGTGATCTGACCGTGCAAATGGCCAAGGCAATCAGTCTTGCGCGCAACTTGGTCTCTTTTGTCCTGTTTGCTTCGACAGTATTGTGAAGCTGGCTATGAACGGCGACCAAAGCATCAAACAGGGCGAGAGATCCAAGTATACCACCAGGAAGCCCAGACAAGAGACGCTTGAATGTAGATGCAACATCGTGCACTCCACAGTTGAGATGAGAAGGAAGACTCGGGCAATGAGTTGTGGTCCGTACCTCCTCACCATCGATACCTGCACAGTAGTAATCGTAAAGCGCATTGACAACACGTACCGAGCCGGGGACCCTGAAGATGCCACTTGTTTGAGCTGTCATGGTCAGTCAACAGTGGAACAGTAAGATATTTCTTGTGATACAGACCATGTTGCACGAGGTATTGCGCTGTTGCGCGCAGGCAAGTTGGCAAGATCAGGGAGCCATAAGCATACTCCTGGGGCAAGTAGAACATGCTCTTCCCACAGAGGCGGACTAGGTCGCGTAGGTTCTCATTCTTGAGCCCTTCTTTGCGCTGATGCTGCACGAAATTTACGGCCAGATCGCTGATGGTTCTTCGGTGCCGCAAGATCTGATTCGGCATATCGATCAAAGGTCGCTCGGGATGCGTCGTTGATCCTTGGTGCAAAACCCTTGACATCCAGCTGCTTTTCCGATTGGGAAGTGACTGGCTCGTGTTCTCCTATAGATGGTTAGTGTTGAGGTTGAGACCAGTCTCAAAGATACTAACGCTTTTCAAGGGAAAGTCTCCCGGGACGAGTGATCGTATGCCATACTGCCAAGTTCACGTCAACGCTGCCCAGGTTTCACTGACATGGGTTTTTGCATAGGATTGTACGAAACCTTTTCTGCCAGACGATTATACTCGGTAACGAACGGCCTCACATCATTCACCTCCTCTTCCTTAGAGATGAAGTCGATATTTGCACTAGACGAACTCCATGTGTTGCTCAATCGCAACCGGCGCTGCCGTTGTTTGTGAGATGAGTCTGGGTCTGTCTCTATGATGTCGTTTGCTGAAGATGGGTGCTCGACTGGGTGGTCCTTGGACTTTTCAAGCTGTGCCATTGCGCTGTTGTTTGGAGCGGGAGAAGAATTTCGAGACGAGAGAAGATCATCACTGACGGCCGGCCCTTTTCCTTTTGAGGAAGTCGAATCATACTTGTAAGGCTGCATGAGGTGGACGAGGCCAAGAACGTCTTCTCATAGAAGTAGGCAGAAGAGATGGAACACGCTGGTGTCTAGTGGAATCTTAGAATATTATCCGTGTTGCTGAATGAGACCTTGTATGCAAAGATTCAGCCTGGGACGGGAGGCGGAACAGGGACAGGAACAGGAACAGGAACTAGCATTTGTCAAGACACTCAGTTGCACCTTCCACCATGTGTCAGAGTGAGCAACAAAGTGGGATAAAAATGGCGGCCTTTGTCTGTCTCGCAGTCCATGTCTCAAGATTCAAGGTTAGGCACTTACAACCTGCCTTGCATACATTAGATGGATGCATTTCGATCGTGCTGCAACTTCCGTCACTCGACATATATATTTGTTTTGAGTTCAGCTCGCCGTCTTCGTTCATGAGACTGGGACATTTTTTTCCCCTTGATGCACGCAATCGTCCCATGTCCTTGAGACTCACATCGCGCGCCATGCATGCCCTAAGATGTAAAGCGATCTGACGCATGTATATGTGTAGATGCACCTCGCCGCACATTTGCAGCGGATTATTCCTTATGGTATTGTAAAGTTTTTCAAGAGGGGAACTGACCTGATTGTCACCACGTGAAAGAATCTGTGTGGTTTGATGCCAGCCAGCTGCAAAGAATTTTCAAACTTGATGTGCTATAAGTGTTGATTCGGCTGCGCCGGCCCTTGCATTATATACGACGTGTGATAGATTGATAGTCTTTATGTTGATTGAACCGTCTGAAACTCCTGGAAACCCCACTGCCATCTCCCATCTGCAGAAGGCTACAATGCCACCAAAGGAAAATGTAACGGGCAGGCCTCTATAAGCTGATGGGTGCAGAAACCATCATGTGCATGTGAATCCCCCAAGAGCTTGCCTTTCCTGACCCGACCGAGTATATGACGCCGTACACCTTGCAATGCCATCCATATTGCCCTTTTGTGTAGAGATCTTCACGAGGAGAAGTAATCAACATCCTCGCCATAGAATAACACGTACTTGAGAATGTCTGACAGGGAAATGATGCCTCTCAGCTGTTGCCGGTCGTCAATGACCACAAGCCTGTGCACGCGTGATTGGCGTAGGGTCTGGAATATTGCATCGAGCCGGTCATCCTCGGTACATGTATATATACCTTGGAAGTCTTCGGGTCGCTTGCACAAGGCTTCGCCTATCGGAGATTTGAGCTCATCATATGCGCCGCCTTTGATGCAAGGAATAACATCCACCGCCTCGAAAACATTGAGTACGGTATTATTCTTATCAACCACGGGCACTGCCGAGATGTTCTGGACGACCATGAGGTTGATGACGTCGAGGACCGAGTCGGACATCTGGCATGTCGCAAGATTCTTGTACGTTCCTAATTGAATCTCGCGAACCGATTTCTTGAGAAGTGATGTGTACTGCTCCGTGTTGACTGCAATGAACTTGAGGATGCGGTATTGAGTGATGACACTGACGACCGTCTCTCTACCGGTTTCATCATCAATATCCACCAAGGGTATCCTCCGGGCACGGCTTTTAAGCATGCGACTACACGCCTCGTATAATGGACGGGATGGATGCACCGACACTGTCTCAAGTGTCTGGACGCCAATCGCCTTTTCGATGTCTGTGCCATTTCGTCAGCAGTGTTCCCATGCGTCCGGCTCTCCGTGTCGATTTATACCTCGAAGACTGCTCAGGCGGAATTTCTCGACGTTATCGATTTCATTCGGAAACTGGCAGTAATATTGAATCACGTTCATGTAATCCGTGCTAGTAAGGAGACCAGCGAACCTCGAGGTATGCGAATCCCACAGTGGTGCCGAGACGATGCCTGTGTCGCGCAAACGAGGTTAGTTTGGCTGGCAGGAACCGAGGCGATAGAGTGACTCGGTACCATTCTGTATGAGGATGTTCAAGCTCTTCTTGATTAAGAGATCATTGTCCAAGACAATGAGGCGAAAGGACAGCGGCAAGACATCGTAGCTTGTTCTTCTTTGGAGGAACTCGCGGAGACCTTTCTGCAGACAAAGTCAGTTTTCGCGCATGCTTCAAAGCCTGAATGTCACACAGTTCATGCAAAGTCAACAGGCCCGCATGGAAATGTAGCAAAAGTAGCTCGAGAAATTTTGCACCACGGCAATCATGTCGAAGCTGAAGGGCTTCGCACAAGGAGCAGTAGAAGCAGCAGCACGCACCAGGCCTTGTAGTTGTTCCTCGTCAATTGGGCTCATTGGAGTCGGTTCGGATACGGATGGAATGCGCGGTTTCGGTTTCGGCCTGAGGTAAGAGCTGGGTGCTACAAAGGGGAGCGCATGACCAGGACGTATGTTCGAGTTCGTGGCGGGGAGCCTGGAGGGTGCCCCGTCATTAGGTTCGACCTCGTCCATGGCTGGGCTTCAGCTGGATCGGAGCTTTTGGGGGGTCTGAGGTGACGCGCCGGCGCGGAGCGATTGGGGGTGTGAGAGTGCCAGGCAAGGTTTGGCACTTGTCTTCCCATCCAGTTCTGCCTAGCTGGGATGGACACTGCAATGCAGACGGCGACACGAAGCACCCAGCTTGGACTGGCGTGCTTGTGAGAAGTCGAAAATGAGTATTTCCCCAGAATCGAGTTTGGCAATGGAGGGTCAATCGAAGCTGGCCGGCTCTGGGACGTTGGATGATAATCTGGGGGAGGGAGGGCCCTCTTTGGAGGGGTAGTGGGTGATAAGGAGCTTGCAGTTGACTGGGCCCCGTCGTTCTGAGCCAAAGAAATTCGGGCGGTTTCCCCTGGTTCAACAATGGAGAGAAAACGAAACGCCTGGACCAGCGAGTGGTGAGAGCTCTTGTTGCTTGGCCTGTTCAGATGCCCACCTACAAAATTGTCGGAGCATCTCAAAGCTAGATGACCTCCCTTCTTCAACATTGAGCAACATTACGGGGAAAACTTGCTTGAGCTGAGTACAACACAAGGGATGCACACACTCTCGAAACATCTGGCGCTGCCTACTGGCAAAGTGGGTGTTGACCGCACAGGACAGATGGCCATCTCGTAAACTTTATGGTTAACAATGGTTGCTCTCTACACCCTTGGACGGCAATGCTCGTAATGCCACACAATCTTCAGCGCAACATATTTGGCCAGGTCTTTCGTGATTCTCCTTGTCCAGCCTCTGCCTTTTTTTTTTCTTCCCCTCGGCGATGGACGTATAGCCTCAACCAAGCATTAGTTTTCAGAAAGGCCAGAGGAAGAAGAGGTCGATGTGCCAGGATTGATTGGATGAGGCTGCTAGTTACGGCCGGTTGATGAGCAGGTTCGAACCTGGTTCTCGTTACTAGGCATTGAATGCATATCCGGGGTTCATAACATTGTATAGTGATACCTAGACTTTTACTTTTGACCTCGGGCGCAATGGGCACCGGAGACCCCAAGCAACGGACGGGCTCCTCGCGTCATCTGACGGCTGCGTTGTGGATGGCACACGACCCGTGGAGGCAAATCTACCGGATCGATCATGAGGCGGTACAGCAAGGTGGGAACACCCAAGCCTGCCAGGGTTATACCTGGTCATGGCGCCCAGGTAGTGATTACATTATTTGCATATTGCCGAGTCTAGAATGTTGTTTTCGAGCTTCATGATGAGTGAGTGTGTGCTCATTACTGAATGCCACAAGTCTGGCTGGGGCTGGAAGCGGCGTAAATACGATGCAATGTAGAACAAGTATACTCTATACTCGTGACGCGTGCACGATATGCGGTAGGTAGCCTGCAACCCCCCAAAAACATCCATCTGTGGAAAGTTGCCCACCTTTATACATAGACACTAAATCGAAATATATAATATAGCTATCATTACGACAACTGGTGTTTACGCGTGCCGACTTTTGCGCGACATCAAGCGTGTTGCTTGTCCATAATTCATCTATTTATAACTTGATCAGACACACAACGAGTGGCGGTCTTTTGACTTTGGATCATGACTGTTTGTGGCACATACCTACCGGTGCAGCTATATCGCAGAGGACCTTGCTGCGGCTCAGTATCGTGGGAAGATGTCGCACCAGTTGGTCTGTTTTTGTTGTGACATATTTGAACCTGTAATACAGGCCTCAAAAAAAAAAAAAAAAAAAACATGAACAAGTACATAGTATCACAAGCAACAATGAGACAGCCCACTGTGCCCATTGCCCACTCGAACAGATCAAACTTGGCAGACCTGGGACAAGCTCTACCAGAAAGGGCGCTAGGTCTCAGAGCTCTTTGGGCTTTGGTGGCGCCAGGATTGCATCCATGAATCGCTGCAAAGTCGATCTCGTTACCACGTCGAGGTGCAGATGGCTCGGCTGGGAAAAGATCGCACGCTGATATCTCGTAGTGTAGACTACACATGCCCAAGAGATATGGGAAGGCAAAAAGAAAAGAAAATAGTGGAGTGTAGGGGCGAGACCAGGACAAATGATTCGATATACAGATGAGCAAATGTGAATCAGTCATATCTACTATATCATGCACCACCCAGTGCCACCTACTTAGCTGACCGAAAACATTGGAGCCTACGTCCTTGGTGTTGTGCAAAGTTAATCTCTAACTCTCTCCTCAAAAGTAAAAGAAGTACGTACACAGTACTTCAATCGCATGATAAAGGATTGCTCCATATTTGACCAAAGCATCGACATCATCGCGTTGTGTTTAACACGTAGCCAAGCGGAGTGCGTCATAGTGGAAAGACAACAGCAATGTCCTGCTTGTTGAATATTTCAGTTGCGATACCAAAACGAAGGTATTCCAGCTCACCGCTTGGAGACGAGAGCCAATACAAATATCATCTAGACAGTTTTTTTTTTTTTTTTTTTTTTTGGTCCCTCTTGAGCTACAATACAACAATAATAGCGAGGTTGCCATGGGCTATTTTAGTGGACAATGTGTTTCCAGGGCTGCGGGCACCCATCGTCGAATCGCTGATAGTCTAATGTAGGGTAGCTTAAAGATAGCTAAAAGAAGTCGGCAGGGTTCCGGCTGGGGGCCAACCCGGTCTCTTCGTCTTTTCATGCTGGTGCTGGTTGGGCTGCCTTGTCCTATCCATCCTGCCTCTGGCCGTCTGCCTGCCCATCAAACGAGTTGGACCCTGGCTCTCACCCAGCACCATCACCCGCACCTCGACCTGCACTTGCTCTCGCACTTGAGCCACCAACTGGCCCGGGGTCCAAAGCAAAGCGCACCTGCACCTGTGCACCTCCCGCTAACTGCGCATCACGTTGGGCCCGCAACTTCTCATTCGTAATAAACAAAACGGAAAACCTGCCCAGGATCTTTTTTGTTTGCATCTCATTCCATAAACGACTGACAAAAAGTTTTCCTTTTCCTCCCATCTCAACTGCCGCCCGTCTAGGCCTTGCAGAAGCCTCCACGAGTCCCTACCGACCCGACTTGCGAAGGCCCGATCGTTTACCTCCGTTGCTATTGGCGGTCCCCTTCGCCGCTTATCTAAAAAGAAAGCGCAGCTCGACGTGAAACCCGAGCCACTCGTGGGAAGCTCCGACTAACCAGAGCTCGCAATCCACCACCCGGTTTCCATCTCCTCGACAACAACCGCACGGTCGCATCGACTGCAGTTCTTCAAAGATCAATTCAAAGAGATCTATTCACGTCTACTGAAGCACAGTTGGGCTATCGCCGCGATGGGTGTCTGCCAGTCGTGCTGCGGAGGTATGGTTTCCAACAATCTGATGACGGCATGGCCGCGCCGCGACTTGTAGCTTATCTGCCTGCAGGGAAATCCCGCGATGGTCTCTACGAACCTCTACTGCAAGAGTCGGAACGCGAGGCCGTCTCTGATCTCTTGCAATATCTCGAGCATGTGCGTCTATCCTTTCCAACAACATACCGCTGCTTCGATATGCTAATGAGCACCCACAGCGTGGAGAGACCGACTTCTTCTCGGGAGAGCCACTTCGGGCGCTGAGCACACTCGTCTTCTCGGACAACATAGACTTGCAGCGAAGTGCAAGTTTGACCTTTGCAGAGATCACGGAACGAGGTATGATCATGGAGCCAGAACAAACAAAGAAAGAAAAGGACATGGTGGGAAGTTAACCAAGCAACCACAGATGTGCGAGAGGTCGACCGAGATACACTGGAGCCTATTCTTTTTCTCCTGCAAAGTCCTGATATTGAGGTGCAGAGGGCTGCCAGCGCAGCTCTGGGAAATCTTGCCGTCAATAGTAAGTCTAGTTCGTCATCAAGTCTTCGGCTGCATCATGCTGACTCGGTGGATTACAGCCGAAAACAAAGTCTTGATAGTGCAGCTTGGTGGTTTGACACCACTCATCCGTCAAATGCTATCCCCCAACGTCGAAGTCCAGTGCAACGCCGTCGGCTGCATCACAAACCTCGCCACACATGAAGATAACAAGGCAAAGATTGCAAGATCAGGCGCGCTCGGCCCGCTCACACGACTGGCCAAGTCAAGGGACATGAGAGTACAACGGAACGCGACTGGAGCTTTGCTGAATATGACACATTCTGGTCAGAATACCATCCAAGCTTGTCTTGTGGGTAGCCATTGCTAACGTGGATATAGATGAGAATCGCCAACAGCTAGTGAATGCGGGTGCGATCCCTGTGCTCGTCCAGCTTCTCTCCTCTCCAGATGTCGATGTTCAATACTACTGCACCACAGCATTGAGTAACATTGCAGTCGACGCAAACAACCGCCGAAAGCTTGCAGCCTCCGAAAACAAACTCGTCCAATCGCTGGTAAATCTCATGGATTCTTCTTCTCCCAAAGTGCAATGCCAAGCTGCTTTGGCACTGCGTAACTTGGCCTCGGATGAGAAATACCAGCTTGATATCGTTAGGGCCCAAGGCTTGAACCCGCTCCTACGACTGCTCCAATCCTCGTACCTGCCACTCATCTTGTCGGCCGTCGCCTGTATTCGGAACATCTCCATCCACCCGATGAACGAGTCGCCGATCATTGAAGCTGGATTCTTGAAGCCATTGGTGGATCTTTTGGGATCAACCGACAATGAGGAAATCCAATGTCATGCCATCTCGACACTTCGCAACCTGGCTGCAAGTTCGGACCGCAACAAGCAACTAGTACTCGAGGCTGGTGCTGTACAGAAATGCAAGCAGCTCGTCCTGGATGTTCCGGTTACGGTCCAGTCTGAAATGACAGCTGCCATTGCCGTCCTGGCATTGTCCGACGACCTCAAGACTCACCTCTTGAACCTCGGTGTTTTCGATGTTCTGATTCCACTGACCCACTCGCCAAGCATTGAGGTTCAAGGCAACAGTGCTGCGGCTTTGGGTAATCTGTCATCTAAGGGTAAGCACCATATCATTGCACTGGAAGCAGATGATGTTAATACTAACATGACACAGTTGGGGATTATTCCATCTTTATTCAGGACTGGCAGGAGCCCAACGGCGGCATTCACGGATACTTGAGCAGATTCCTCGCTAGCGGCGATGCTACGTTTCAACACATTGCCATTTGGACTTTGCTACAGTTGCTCGAGTCAGAGGATAAGACCCTGATTGGCCACATTGGAAAGTCGGACGATATTGTTGAGATGATCAAGCAAATTGCCAATCGCCAACCCGAGCCTGACAACAACGAATACGCCGAAGACGAGGATGAAGGCGAGGTAGTCAACCTTGCCCAGCGCTGCTTGGAGTTGCTGGGGCAAAGCTCGTCCAAAACCCACATTGAGGGCTAAGATGACATACCACATCCCACTCGCACTTACAGGCATGGCTTGGTTCTTCTAATTCTCTATTTCGCATCTTTTGGCATGAATTCGACGTGGGCCTGGAGTTTAGGCGTATCTATATAGGCGAGCATTTGTTAAGACATGATGGAAAGCGGTCTCCTTCAGGTATTCCCTTTTGTTTCAGGGATCTATGCATATCCCCGGCGGCCGGTCGGCACACCCGGGGTTGGCGCATTGTTGATTGATTTGGCGGTATCACATCGCTTAAGGACAAGCCCGTCAAGAGAAATGCATGGTTCCCTTTGTAAGAATTATTGATTAAGCAACTAGCCAGAAAGGCTGGTTCCAAGCTCTAGCGTTTCGCATTGGCGATATTGCGCTTCTCTACGAAATGGGGACGACCGAGTTGATTTGTGTTGAAGACCTTATGTCTTGTAATTAGATTGCCCTTTTGTAGAGATATCCACTCAGCAGCAATCCTTTTCATTCCAGACTCCGTTGCGGGCCACAATTCCAAATCGCCCACGAGTGCTGTACATTTTTCTACAAGTACATGCTTGGAAGGTCCGTCATGATTGAGTGGCCGACCATAGAAATCTACTATGGGTGCGGTGATTCGGCTGGCGAAAGTCCATCTTTTACTTTTGTAAACCAATTCATGGGATTCCAGCCGTTGAATTCAATCTTTGCAATGACCTTTCCGTGGACGAGAGCCAACGGCAGGGGACCATAATCCCGACTGTCCCTGGACCACGGCAGGTTATCTCCAACAATGTAACAATGTCCCTGAGGTACCTGATTACTTTAGGTCAGCATGCTTTTGTGTATCACGACTAGTGCAATGGTGAATCAAGACTACTGACCTGCATCATATCGTCATTTTTCGACCCGGGACTATTGAGCAGGACATAGTCGCCGGGCATGCCAATGACCCTCTTGACGCCGCCCTCGTGCGGCTCAACGGGGATGGTGTAGGTGACGCAGTCGCCGACGCGCACGCCACGGCCCCGGCGGTACGAACGGTCGGCCACGAACCACTCATTCCAGACCAAGAAGGTCGGCAGCATCGAGGGACCCGAACCGGGTGCCACCGAGTACCCGTACTGCCAGAGCACGTGGGCCAGCGCGAGGGTCTGCCCCGTCGCCAGGAATACGCGGAATGGGTGGCCTAGGAGCGGCATTTCTGCTCTAAAGGGGTGTTTGATATTGACCGCCTCACCGGATGGTCATGTTCAAGCAGGAAGAAAAGAATCTTTTCCCCTTATCCTTTGAGTGGGTGTGTTGTTCGTGTTTGGATGCGCATATATACATCTAGCACCAAGAGGCTTCATTAAGGATGGCTTGATATGCATTGACCTATGCCGGTGTGGGTGGGGCTCCGAGTCCCGTTCGTTCACCGAGAGAAGAGCTTAGGCCAGACTGGATCTGATTGGTCGCTCACCTAGAGCTCTGAGAACATACGTCAACTTCCTTTACACGGTATTCTCCAATTGAAACTGCAGTAATAATTGGAGTTTCTACTTTCTCCCTTCTCCCAAACAGAGTTTGTCGTTGCGGATTTCTGCAGCCTAGGGACAAGCTACCTCAATCCGACGTGGCGCTGTAGATCTACATTCCTTCTGTTCTGTTGATACAATGCGTCCTGCACACTGCCTCTTCTCGCCCTCGAGGGCTCTGCGCTCCGTGTTTCTGCCGGCGCAGCTGGAGATGGCCACCAACATAACCCGCCTGCCAGTCTATCTGCTCGCGCCTCGACTCTTTAGCACATCGAGCCCTCGGTCCTTTATCCGGTCACGACCCAAGCCGCCCAGCAGCGGAGGAGGTGGTGGTGGTCAGAAACAAGGCGGCAAGCTCCCTTCAAACCTACCCTCGGACAATGCCATCCCGTACACGTGGATCCGCGTGGCCGAATGCCAGAAGCACGGCATGAAGCCCATGAACCCGAATACGGACCTCTCGATACCCCTGCGCGCGCGGGACGTTTTGCGCAATCTCGACCGGGCAAAGTACACGCTGGTCATGGTGGCCCTGCCGCCGTCCAAGCAGCGACGACAAGACGACGAGGAAGCCCAGGACGAGGAAGACGTCGAGGACCAGCCCCGCACCCCGCAGGAGCTCGAGGAGCGCGAGCGCCGCGACAGCCCCGTGTGCCGCATTATTGACAAGCAGGCGCACGTGCGGGACCAGGAGGACAAGGCCAAAGAGGCCCGGCGCAAGGAGCTCAACCGCAAGGAGATTGAGCTCAACTGGGCCATTGCCCCCAACGACCTGCAGCACCGCCTCAAGCAGATGCGTGCGTTCCTGGAAAAGGGCAAGCGCGTCGAGATCATGATTGCCAAGAAGCGCGGGGGCCGCGTCGCCACGGCCGACGAGGCGGCGGCGCTGCTCGAGGCCCTCAAGGAGGCGGCCGCTGAGACCAAGGCCACGCAGGTCAAGATTACCGGACAATTTCCCGCTGTGGTGCGGTTGATTTACGAGGGCAAGGCTCCCAAGTCTGCTTGAGGAGCCGTGCAAAGGTCCTGGGGTTCATGTTCTCTTGGTTGGGAAAATATCTGCGGATGTGTGGTACTTGGACTGTAGTGGGTCAGCAAGTGTGTATGAGGTTGATACAGAAGCCATGATGGCTGATCTTCTGCGCAGGTAGCAGGCAAAGAACGACATGTTTCTGTGTTTGAAGTATGCATCTGCCTGCTCTTCAGACAGTTCCATGGCATGTAACATAACTATCTCAAAATAACCAGATATTGTCTCGACCAAAAACCTGGGAAATTATGCAATGATCAAAGCTTGCGTGCAGTTGTATCCATGATATCGACCCCAGATGCTCAAGGCTAGGGTTCACTATTGATAAATCGGAAGTACACATTATCCAATATCCATTTAAAAAGATATGCTGAATTTGGCAGCTCAATTTTGTAAGAAGGACACTATAGCGAAAATACAGCAAAAAAAAAAAAAAAGGAAAAGCAGGCGAATCCAAAGAAGGACTCGAGCCCGGCACACTGGCAGAGTAGTCATTGCCCTCTACGCTCTTACCATTGAGCCAGCATGTCTCCCCAAGTTTATTTGTCCAGGTCTGGTCGCCAGGGTGCTGGACCAGAGACAATGGTTGGCTGTTTATTCAGATACTTGAACCCCTCCAATAGCAAACGGAAGATGCAAACGGCATGGTCATCACTTCTTCCAGCTCCTGGACATTAATTGTTGATGCTCAACAGAATATCATTGCAAAGTCATTCTGATTTATTATATTCGAGACATTGACATCTTACAAGACATTTATTTGTCTGAAAACTGCGTGTATTGTTGATTTCTATATCATAGCCATGCCTCTTTATAGCTCTTCTATTCAGAATTCAATATTACTACTTCATGACAAAAATAGATCCGCCCAGCACGCTGAGCGCCAGCGCCGATGTGATGAAGCCGGCAGCAACCTTTTCCTTGAGCGTAATGGGTTCGAGAACGGGCATCTTGTCCTCGGTGGAGGCGCCGGCATTGACGTCGCCCTTGCTGGTGCCGCCCGTGTCGGCTGTGACGGGGGCTTGCGTCGTGCGCTTGACCAAGTTGTACATGACGGCAGCCAGAGCGCTCTGCTGCTCGCCTACGCCGACCATGTTGTCAAACTCGGGGCTCTTGGTCCACTGGAACCCGCAGGCCGTACCTGCGGGGCCCTTGTACAGCGCCGCCGCCGGCGAGCCGTTGCACTGCTGGGCCGCGGCTGTGGCCGTGGACTGCAGCAGTGGCATGATGGTATCAAAGGTAAAAGGGGCCAGCTGAGATGTACCCGCCAGCCAGCGCGCGAGGTACGCCTTGAAACTCTGCTGATCAATATCGCAGAAACCACCCTCCTCGCACGGCTTCTCAACCATGATACCATTGTCAAAATGGAACCCAGTCGTTTGGTCCAAGAGTCCCTGCGTTCGTTGCTTCCACTTGTCGTCGCCTCCCGTAAAGTTATACATGACGGCTGCGCCATGCAGAAAGATGCCGGCATTGTAGGTCCACTGAGCCTTGTCGATGTCTGAGCAATTTGAGGTGACCTGCGCACCGTCAAAGACTTGGAATTCGGCAGTGATCAGTCCAGTATCGGTCATCCAGTCGTACACCTTCTCGGCCCAGTCGGCATAGGTCTGGTTTCCAGTGAATCGCGCCAGCCGCGAAGCGACGTTGAAGAAGCAGCCGTTGGAAATGGAGTTCTTGTAGTTGAATCCATTGTTGAATGTGAAAATCTGCCACCGCAGCCCTCCTCCGCACGTATCCGGATCCCACCTATCCACGTACTCGTTGAATACTGCCTGTGCCAAGGCTAACCATTGTGGTTGATCTGCCGGCGGGTCGGGAAACTTGTTCTCTGCAGCCGACATGGCAGCCATGGCCCAGAAGCCTTGATCATCGTTTCCTTCTGATCTCGTCTGATTTTGTGGCATAAAGTCTTTGTCGTCTCCGACTTGGTGTAGTAATGCCTGTGATGTGATGGCGTTGTATGTATCGTCGCCAGTGAAAAACCAGTAGTCCACCATGGTCCCAAACATGGCGCCTGCTTCCCACCAGAAGTAGGGATCTGGCAGATTTCCGGGCACATCTCCCGTGTTGTTTCCTGTATAGTATTTTAATAAACCGAAAGCGAGTGTGCTCGATGCCGATTTGATCGAGTCGTCATCGGTCAAGTCGACATCAATGGCTTGAGAGGCACCTGCCAGCAGGCCAAAGACGCCTGCCGTGCGTAGAATGGACCTCATGATGAAAAAAGAAGAAGAAATTTGTGTTGAAGAAGAGAATGTTGCTCAGGCCCAGCCAAGGTTCCAGCCGCAGATTATTAGGAAGAATGATTTGATGTAAGAATCAGTGCAACGCCATCGAAATTGATTGTCGAAAACCGCCGCGGGGTCTGACACGAGAACACAAAGCCGATGTGTGATACGAAAGTCGTAAATGTCAGACGTAAGAATAGAAAATGGCAGCTCGAGTACTACGAACAGCCGCCACAATTATCCAAGTCACCGGGACGCGCGAAAAAAGGTCGTAACCGTAAGACGAATGAAAGAAAAGAAGGCAACTCAGCCAGGAGTACGAATGGAACAACACAAAGAATGGCGATGGGATAGGCCGCCTGTCCTACCAAAAGAAAAGAAATATTTTCGGTGGAGGAGTAAGGTCAGAACGGAAAAGAGAAATAAAGAGAGTTCAGAAACAACCCGTGAACAAAAGAGAAAGATGGGGTGGCAGTGATTCGTCCCCAGCTAGTGTTGCAAACCACATGCAGATCTGATCCAGCTCGTCTGGTGTACAAGAGTCATCAACATTACCTTCCTACCTTACCTGCCTTGCTGTCCACTGGTTGGCCTGCGGGGCCAGACCAGATGCTTCAGCAGCGTTGAACCATTGAACAGCCGCCGTACCAAGCGGGCGGGCGACCAAGCGACCAAACTCGGTTACAGAGTGCGCTGCTCCTCCATTTCGGATGCTGCAGTCATCCATAGTCGTGGTCGAGGCTGTGTAGACATCAGAAGGGACAGTATGAAACCTTTCGAGTTTGGGTCTTGGCGACGTTTCGTCTCAATGCTGGCGAGCGACCCCTGCTGCTCGTGCAGGAACAGGACTAGAATCAGTTCTGACAAAGGATGCTGCCCGACGAATTCAAGAATGTCTGGAGACAATCAATACTACATTTTGCTGATTCCCTTCCGTCATTATTGACAAGTCATTAGAAGCAAATCTACTGATAGAAAGTCGTATTCTTGGTCTATGAAGTGGACTTGAATAATTGACGAGTCCCTTGAATTGAAGTCTGCAGCACGAAAAATGGGTGGGGGCTGCCATTAGGCTAGGCCCTGGCATCTGCCGGCTAGAACGTCGCCGGTTAGGAGCTATACCCGCCTTGGCTAGCGCAAAGCGACCTTATTTTTGAGATTATTTTTATCCCCCCAGAGATCCACGGCGGGACTATGGGGGGATGAAACTGGTGCAAGGGCCCAAGCTTGTGTGTCGGACTGCCGCGAGGAAGAGAAGTAGCAGGTTGGATTCGTGCGTCATATAATAGCCGCCGCCGCTCTGTCGTTCGAGACGCGAGACCTGGATCGGCGGTTGCACTACCATGGAGAGTCGGGTAGGAACACAGGTCTTTGTCGAGCAGTTCGTGGGAGAGATTTCCGTGGCCCAACATTGCAAACAAGAGAGCCTCGTGGACGATCGTTTTGCTAGGGATTCCGGTCAGCTTATCCATTTGAGGATTGAAACCATGACTGGGACTTTGTGGCCCATACAAGCAAAGATGATATATGGACACGGGGTCTGTACTCAGACTCTGCTGCAAGCGCTTGATTGATATCATGAACGCACAGTAAACGCGACTAGCGTTGTGTTTTCGTCTTTCCCAAACTCGTCAGTCATACAGCGGTACCCAAAGCAAGATACATTTTATTCCGCGAGTCACAGCCACTAGTGATAGAAAATGTTCATAATTTGAACCCGCACATACTTGCGAGTCTATATAGAAGGGTATCTTTTCCCGTCGTCTGCCGCAGGACTGAACAAAGGAAATTTTTGAATCATAGAAGGCATTTTAGCTTAAGCCTTGACCTTCTTTGCAGGAGGCTGCTCATCATCCTCCTCTTCCTCCTCGTCAAGCTCATCCTCATCAAGCTCCTCAAAGTCCATCTCACTAAGGCCGTCTTGTTCCTGAGCATTGGCTGGTGGAAAATCGTTAGCATCTTGTCTCGGGTAATGTCACGTGATTGATAAACTCACTGAAGTATTTGATGGCGCTGGGCCAGAGGTCCTCGGCAATGGCAACAGCGAGCTCCTCGCCATCGGGGAAGATCTCGAGGATCTCCTCGTCGTCTTCGTCGGCATCCACGAGCTCGGGAGCCTCGTCCTCGTCACCAGTGCTCTTGCCCTCGGCGCGGAGGCGGCGCTGTTCTTGCTCCTTGGCAATGGACTCCTTGTTCTCCTCCTCGGTGACGGGGTAGCCTCGGTAGCCAAAGAAGGCAAAGAAGCTTACTGCACCCATGCCGGTTCCCTGGATCTTCTCCTGCAGGGCCTTTTGCTCTGCGGTGAAGTTCTTAATCTTGGGGATTCCGGTCTGGCCGCTCTTCTTCTCCTGCTCGTACACGGAGACGACCATGTCGAGCATGCCGTCGGTCAGATCCTTGCCGGCCTTCCACTTGATGGCAACGGGCTCGCTGACCAGGCCCGCAAAGTTGCCGTCCTTGGACTGGCGGTGGTAGAACTTCTTCTCGAGCACCTTGTCCTCAAAGTACTCATTGTCGTCAAACTCAAACTTGATGGAGAGGCTGCGGGGGTCGCCCTTGCTGCCGTCCTCGACCTCGAAGCGCGAGACGTAAATGGACTTGAGGGCGGCCGAGAGCACAGCAGAGTCCGAGGGCTGAATGTAGGCGTCAACCTCCTGAGGCGCCTGCTCAAACACCAGCGGCCAGAAGTTGTCAATCTCGGCCACGGTCTTTTGTCTCTTCTCGTACAGAGCCTTGGTCAAGACGGCTTGCTGACGGGCTAAAGCAAAAAGAGTCAGTATTCGATTTCTGGTGATCATTGACCAGGAGGTACGTACTGATCTCGAGTTCTACATCCTCGAATTCGCGCTCAATGTCAGCGAGCTGCTCATAGGTGACATTGCTCTCCTCGGCTGCCATTTTTTATTTTTTTGATTGGTTGTGTTTTTGCAATTGATAACTTTTGATTAAAAAGATGCTGCAAGACAAGAAGAAAGTGCAAGTCACAAATACAAATCTAGTGATGAATTGAGTGAGAAATTGACGATCTGGACAAATTTTCAAAGCCGACTTACAAGATTTTCTTTTTTTCCCTAATCCACCTCGAGCTGATCTCGGAGCTCCCCTGCAGCTACTGATCAGAGCTTATGCACGGTGCACTTAGTGACATGTGCGCAGTGCGGTCATAGTGGGGCGGCTATTTTGGTGGAGGGATTGCGATTATTCAACTGATTGTGGCGGCTTTGCTGTTTTCTATCCAATTTCTAAAATCTTCTCGTGATCAAGGCTATTCGGATCGGCCAACACTGTATGGACTCCTCAATCTGACTTTGTTGCGTATATATACTACATTTTTGGGTGCTGCCTTTTTTTGAGGATTAAAACAAAAGTGAATGTTCATCTGAAATTATGACACTTGTATAATAGTATTTGTTCTTCGTCACATGATCGAGAAATTATTTCAATTATGGCCCCTGGCCTTTAATATTTCCATTTTCTGATTTCCTCGTCATTACGCGAAACCAAGCTGCAGCTTGCCTTGCATAACTTATACTCTCATGTGCTGATAGTAAAAGACTTGACGGTCACGGAACCACCAAGAGCCTCTGTAGCATAGTTGAAGATACCATACCGAGACCCGACAAAATAAACCTCGCCATCCAAGGTTGTATGAGTCTGACCCATTTCGATGAATGTGGTACCATCGGTGCTGTATGAAAAGTTGGAATAGGCCGGCGAACTACTGATATCACACCAAACTCGAAACCAGACGGTGCTGCTGCCGTTGTTGCTGTTGCTGGCCAACTGGACGCTCTCTATCACGTCTCCCTTGCTCGTCGTATGCCAGCCATCCGTTGGACTCATGATGATATTGTCAATCATTTGAACTTGCGTTGTATCCTGGCTTTTGAGTATGCTTATCGAGCCAGCGTTATATCTAAAGACCACGAGGCCAGCATGATCACCATCAGCCATTCTGGAGATATCGAGCTCTATCGTGGTAGCAGAGGCGGGCCCGAGAATTCGGTGGGTAAGCGTATTTCGAGCCATAAAGAAGTCATCAGTGACCGTTGCAGTTGCAAGGGTGAGTCCATCCCCGACCGCCCATTTGGTAGTGTCGGGATCATGGTTCCATTCGTATTGAGGGCCTAGGGTGTCACCACTGAAGAGATCGGTCTTGACGACAGTTCCCAGATCCTGATGAGGGAGAGGATAAGGATAGGTGGAGCCCCAGGTATTCTCCTCGGTAAAGACTACATTTGGCCAGCCGTCGTCGTCCCAGGTGATGGGAGCCAAGACGGGGAAACGGCCGCCCGGCCACCGGTCAACGAAGGCCATGTACCACCAGTCACCCTGTGGCGTATCGATCAGGGCCCCTTGGAACGGGCTCCCGGCGCCTGGGACAGGAGTCCCGCTGTTGGCAGTCACGCGGTGCCAGTCACTATAATTTCCAAAGGGCCCATTTGTAGATTTGATGACGATCTGACCTCTTCCCACGCCAGGGTTCGTCAGCCAAATATAGTAGGTATCATCGATTTTGTAGAATCGAGCACCCTCAATGTAGCCAATCTCTTCGGTGGTGTTAAAGACGACCTGAGATTGTTGTACTTGCAGGTCACTTGTCAGCTGCGCAACCTTGATTTGGGCATCTAGACCATTTGGGACCCATTGACTATAGGCAACGTAGAAGATGTCGTCCTGGTCGATTAAGAGACCTGCATCGTAGAAGCAGTGGTCGCTGATGACAGACGCCTGCTCCCATGGACCTTCAATGGCAGCGGCGGTGTAGATGTAGGTCTTTCCAATGTATTGAATACACCCGATCCAATAAAAGATACTAGAAGCCTCGTGGTACCTGATGGAAGATGCATAGATTCCTTGGTTATACGCGCTGCCACCGTCCAGATTAAAGGCAGCGACGCCAAAGTCTAATGTCGGGACAGAATGGGACAAGTACTCCCAGTTGACCAAGTCGTAGGACTTGAGGATGGGGGCTCCCGGAGAAAAATGCATGGTAGACGCTGAATAGTAGTAAGTGTCGTTGACACGAATTAGATCAATGTCGGCAAGGTCCTGCCACAAGAGTGGTTGAGTAAAGTTTTCGGCGTAGGCATGTTGTAGGAGGAAGCCCATAGCCAAGGGAATAGGTTGCGAAAACTTCATAGTGAATAGTCTGCAATATGATGACTAGAAGGGAGAGGTTTACAATGCGGATTTACATCTTCGTCAAGTCCACAAACGACTGTTTATATGGATTTCTTTTCCTCCCAAAGCCCTTCCATTACTCACACAGATTCCGTCCCCCCGGGGCTTGGGATTTTGCGCCTTGGTGTGCGCAACTCCCTCGGATGCTACAATTCAATGAAGCATTTCGAGTAATTTGATCTTTTCTTGGTGTTCTGACTGTCGCCAGCCCCCATCGGGCCGGTGGTGCCAAGAGAAGGATACCAGAAGACCTCATATTAGCGACACTCAATCTACTTATAAACAAGTTATTGAATCGCGTGGTTGCTCCCGAGCACGTCAACGCACACAACATCCCATCGGCCCCACCTCAGCTTGCTGCCATCACCCTCCCACCGTACAAGTGGGAGCAATATCTGCAATCAAGATGGGATTCCCCGCAAACAAAGTATTTACACCGCTCGTCCCTCAAAAGTAGTGATTCCACGTTGCATAAATGCCAATAGTCATATCGGTAGAGTGGCAATGGGGCCGTATTGCGAGTATTCAATTGCATCCACAGGATTGTGATGTGCATGAATCTGCCGAGGGCAAACAGGAAATTATGGACGGGTTCTAGGGTTGACAGCTAGTGCGTGCTCGCCATTGTTATCTCTGTTCGTCTTTGGAGATGATCTACTCCTTGAATGGGAGAGAATTTGGTATCTATAGCTTGCATATGTTTGTAAGCCATGTCGGCGTATTCGCTTCTGGCGATTGGTGTACCATTGGTGCCACATCCGCCAAGGAAAAGGTTATATCTCCCGAGGTAGCCTATAGTCTTGCAGGGACCATGGCCGTCTCCAATTTGACCCTTCACCGATGCCTCAAACCCATCGAGATCTCCCAACCATTGATAGAAAACACAAATAACATCACTATAGAAGTTGGTTATCTCATGTCGTCGTCGGAAACTCTTTCCAAAAACCACAACCTAGTGCTCGCGTAAGCCTTTAGAATCCTGTCATAGCATTGGTATGGAGATTATCTCTCGGAACTCTCATTTGGGTGGTACAATGATGATTGGTTGCTTGTCTTGGTGTTTAGTGTTCTTACAGCTTCGAGTCAAATACACTAGCCAGTAAACACTAAACAACATAAACTCTACATGCAAGAGATGATTTCACTAGAATATCATAATTTCTCGGCCCATGTCACTGGCTCTAGTGCTCGCGTGAGAGAAGCAAAGTGTCTATCAATGCCCAAATGGGAGGTTTTGCATAGTGGGTATAGTATGGACCAACATTCATCTGCAAGTTTTCTACATTTCCTTGGTAGAGATGGTATTGTCCATGGGACTATAAATTTCAGCCCTCCTGCTGCCAAGTCGGGCCAAGATGTTTGAACCCTTGTATATGACCAGACACACAACCTTTACTCTTTGGCCAAGCACCGTGTCATACAAATCAGGAGGTGAGAACAAAATGACTGTCAACGATATTGCCCCTCCAGCTATATGGTCGACCATTGTCGACACCCGAGCAGCAGAAACGCCAAGCCGGGTTTTCTGCGAAATTCTCGAGGCGGATTGGCGCGACAGAGGGCCACGGGAGATCACATATGCACAATTTGCCAGAGCCGTGAACCGGGCCTGTTGGTGGCTCGAGAATGAGTTTGGTGCTGCCAAAGACTTTGACGCCTTTACCTACGTTGGAGATAATGATCTTCGTTATACCATCATCATGATTGCTGCTCAAAAGTCTGAACGTACCGTGAGTAGGAGCTCATTCTTATTGATCTAGTCTTGGAATCTTGTCTCTGGCTGACATTTCCCCAAAGATGGTCATTGCAGAGCTAAGCCGCTTGACCCACGAGGCACTGCTCAAACTGTTGGAAACGACAAAATGTTTCCGCTGGCTCGGCGGTTCAGAGGATCAAACAGCTTTGGGCAAGAAGCTGATAGACGAGAGGCCAGGCACTCAGCTTTACACTTTGCCGCCCCTGGAGCACTGGCTTGATGCTAGCGACGTTCCCAATTATCCATTCACCAAGACGTGGGAAGAGGCCAAGCCACATCCGGCATTCGTTATACACTCTTCAGGCACGACGGGAATTCCCAAGCCGCTTCGACACACTCTCGAATCCGTGTCTACCAATGACATGATTCATCGTTATCCAGACGGGTCTGTAGAAAACCCAGAGAACGGCTTCAGCCCGATGCGCGGCTCCAGAATGATTTGGGCAGCGCCTCCTCAGTGGATGGGAGGCATCTGGGGGCACTTGTTTGCACCGCTCTTTTACGACGGCATTCCCGTATGGCCACCCGTCGACCACGGAGCCCTTTCACCGGTGCCCGTGGTCATGGAGATGTTGGAAAAAGTTCAGCCCGACGGCGCCTTTTTCGTGCCCAGCATGGCCCGGGACCTGTGCCAGCAGCCCGCCGCCCTGGCGCGGATCAAGCAGCTCCAGTTCCTCGTGTACGGCGGCGCGCCCCTCGACGGCTGGGTAGGCGACCTGCTGTGCACCGAGCTGCGGCTCGTCGTGGGCGTGGGCTCGACCGAGTGCGGCCTGTGGCCGCTGCGCACCCTCGCCGACCCCCGGGACTGGCGCTACTACCACCTGGACCCGCGCCTGGGCTACCGGCTCGACCACTACCAGGACGACATGTACGAGGTGGTGCTGGAGAGGAGGCCAGAGTACCGCCGGCACCAGGGCGTCTTTGTCATGTTTCCTGACCTCGACGTCTGGCACACCAATGACTTGTACTCGCCACACCCCACCAAGCCGGGGTTGTTACGCTACCGAGGTCGAAAAGACGATCTGGTCAAGTTGGTGTGGCTGACCAAGGTGCGGGCCGGCGACATGGAGAGTGCGCTGGTGCGTGACCCTAGGATCAGCAATGCCATGGTGGGTGGGGAGGGGAAACCGACACCGTTTGTGATTCTCCAGCTCTCTGAGGATGTGAGAAACTTTGACGAGGAGGATATTTGGAATATTGTGAGGACGCTCAACGAGAAGCATTCGGCCGAGGTTCATCTACCGCGCCAGAATATCTTGGTGGCGGCCAAAGATAAACCTCTGCGGAGGCTGGGCAAAGGGACGTTGGACCGGAGAGGTATTTTGGCGGATTATGGACATGAAATTTCTAAACTGTATGATGTGTGAAGGATACCTCGAGCGTGGGCATGGTCATCTGTATTGATAAGAGTGAATAGTTGAGACGTGGATGATGCAATCTGATTCACAGCTACGAATTTCACACTTGAAACAGAAAGTTCATCTTATTGGGATATTATCACTTTCATGTTCTCATAATTACTATATACGAGTGAACAGACAACAAAAGCTTGGTCTTCATTTTTTTTATTTACATGAAGCGGAAACACTGGAGTTTATATATGTATTGTTGTATCACAAAGTCCTCGTCTTTGCTTCGCCAATAACCGTATTGGGCATTCATTGGCAGACCCACGTATTTACTGCATTGGAATGACCACCAGTTTCGCTACAGGCCATAGCAGCCCAGTGAGCCCGAATCATTTGCTCGAGGCTTCTTCTTCTCGTGCGAATATTGACGGGTGCCGCGTCTCTTTTGTTCAGGGCCCTCGACCTGAAGCCATGAGAATTCGGATTCCATCTCGGTGTCCAGGACATTGTTGCCACTGCGTCTCCGCTTGCCCTGCTTGTCAAAGTCCTTAACTTGCTGCTCGAGGGGGATCTCGAAAACGTCCCGGAAGACGCTGTTGCGTGGCTTTCTTCCTCTCCTCCGGGACGGTCTCTGGAAAGCAGGACGAGGAGAAGAAAACTCGTCGTTTTGCTCGTCCTCGACATCTTCTTCTTCGTTTGTCAAGAGAAAAGAAGAAGAAGTCTTCACCAATGAAGGAGAAGAGTAGGAAGACCTCGACGCCTTGCAGGCCGTACACGAAACAGTGCCACGATGGCTGATCTCGGCAGCGACCTTGAGACCGTCGTCGCACCGGCCCAGACGTCGGGCTCGACGGGCAGCAGAACAGTACACATTGCGGTGCTTCTTCCCGACCTGGACCCCACAGTCGAGGTGACGGCAGATGGTGAGGTGAATGTACCGCTGGCACATGGAGATGGGAGGGGTGGAAGGTTGTTGCGTGTCGAGGGGTCGAAATTTTCCCTTTTCGATGATGTGGAAACGCTTCTTCGTCGAGATCCAGCGGCGAGGATAGAGGATGATGGCGTTGTTGATGGTGGCGGCGACAGGTGTGTGCGTTCTGCGGACTTCTAGCCAAATGATGATCCAGAAGAAGTAACGAAACCAGAAAAACATTATTTTCTCCAGCCGCGTCCTCAGACTGATCTTACGGGGAGACGGTGATCGCCTCGTTATTTTGGCGGCCTGAGATAGGGTCGCTGCTGAAGAAAGAATAAAAACAAGGGAGTGAAAAACCTGAGAAGACAATGACTTCTCACCATTAAACGAGTGATTCAATGCAGAGGGAACAATAAAGACCAAACCCCTTTTAGGTGTCCAAGATAGGGCATTGTTTGGAGGGGGGCAGGCCTAGTACTTGTGCGGCTTCTCTTGAATGGTGTCGTCGTCTGGATAAGGTTTGCATTGGTCTGTCTCTATCACGACGATTGACATTACTTAGAAGGAGGGGAGAAGAATAAATGTCTCGTCACAAGCCTCTTGTCGACAGGGAAATCGACGACTCCTCGAGCAAGCCTCCCTCTCTGGCAAGGCTTCTAACCCGCTAGTCTTTCTGCTGTTGGGAGTGATTACAATCCTAAGCATGGCAGTAAGAGACCATGAACAAATGCGTAGCGAGACCATAACTTCTATCATAGGTCAGCTGAGTCTCGTCGCCATGGATACCGCAAAGGTTTTCGTCCAAGTTTTAGAGATCTCCGAGAAGTACATGAAAACACGTCAAAATGATATAAAAACATATATACTTGTCGATACATACCCTACAAAAGTATTGCTTATCTATTGCACCGTAACACTGTATCTAAAACGGACCAAATTATGAATCATTAAAAATCAACGCCTGCATTTCTATATCACTCTCTTTTCTCTCTCCAAGAAATCCATAAAAGCTCACGACTTTGTAACGACACCATCAACACCAGTCTCCTCCTCCCACAGGGCGGCACCAGCCTCTCGTAGCAGATTCACAAACTCCTGCTTGCCGCCCTTGGCCGCTAGGAACAGCGGCGTATTGTTGGCACGGTTTCGCTCGTGGACGCTGGCGCCGCGCAGGAGAAGCTCCTTCAGTACTTCGACCTCGGGACCCACGGCTGCCAGGTGCATGGCCGTGTTGCCAGCGTAGTCGGCCCGCATGAGGAGCTGGTGGTTGACGGCATCGCCTTCGAGCAGCTCCACCACGGCGGACAGATCGCCCTTGGCAATGGCGTAGCCTAGCCGAGTAAAGGCAGCCTCAGGGCCGGAAAGTAGGGATCCGCTCTCGTCGAGACCGGCTGCCGGGTGCGTGAAGGCGGGCAGGGCAAGCTCGGTCAGCTCACCACGCAGAGAGCGCGACATGCGGGCGGCTACGTCCGCGGGCTCGAGACCCCGAGCCAAGAGGTAACCGAGCTTGGTCAGGGCAGCCTCGGTCGTCAGATCGTGGCCAAAGACGACGCCGGCCTTGCCGAGAGCGAACCCGGGCGCGTACAGCGGCGAGACGAAGCCGTTGGTGCACTGCGACACGTTGATAACGGTGATGCCGCGCTCCACGGCGGACCGAATCGCCTTGGTCAGGCTGCCGTCGACGCCCGAGGGCGCGTTGCCCATACCGAAAGTCTCGAGGATCAGACCCTTGAGGTCGGGCACACGCAGCACAAAATCAACCATCTCAGGCTTGATGCCAGGGAAGATGCGCACGCATGCCACGTGTGTCGTGTCCAAGTACGGCGTAATCTTGAATTGAGCAATGGCCGTCGGCCGGTGAATCAGGGACCAATTGACCTCGATACCGATGCTGGTAACCTTGGCCAGCGGCTCGCAGTTGGGACTATCGAAAGCCTGAAACTGTGATGCCGAGACCTTGGTCGTTCGGTTGCCTCGGAACAGAGTGTGGTGAAAGAAGAGGCAGACTTCAGGGATGACAAATGTGCCTGCAATAATGAGCGAGCCAAGCAGATTGTCGACAGCATCCGACTGGAGCGCAAAGATGGAAGCTTGAGAACCAGTGAAGATGACTGGCTTGCCGAGGTCTTCCATCATGAAAGACAGGGCTGATGCACTGTAGGCTAGCGAGTCCGTTCCATGAAGCACGACAAAGCCATCGAAGAGATGGTAATTCTCTTGGACCGTATTTGCAATCTGGGTCCAGCCATCAGAGCTGATACTGGAGGAATCTAGCAGCGGGTTGAACTCGAGAGCTCCGTAGCGGACATGCCGCGAGTATGCGCTAGGAGGTGTGCGAAGACTGTCAAGTTGAATCTTCTCGCCATTCTTGATAGCCGAGAGCTTCACTATTGGATACGTTAGCCCAGTTCCCGTGAGAATGCTCAATAGAGTATAGTTTGGATAGGTAGAAGTATAATGGCACAATGAACATCCAGCGAAATGCCATGACGTATGTCACCTGGAGGAATCTCCGAGTGGCATGAATCCTAGGCGAACAGTCTGCCCCTTATCATAGGCGTCGTGCGGAACGACAAATGATATAATTCCATTGTAAAACACCACGAATCCAATTCCTCCCATTTGCCGAATGGGAGTCCAATTCCTTGAGAAGGTAGAAAGCGCACCAAGTTGCGCCACCCTGATGGCGGGACAATTCTCCATTTGAGAACCTTGCTTCCTCGTAAAAGCCATATACCATGACCTGCACTCACGTACCTCTTTCAGATTTGTCATTGAATGACGGCCTTGGCGCCATGGCATTCTCGAGGAACCCATCGACGGGCACCAATCCGGAGCCATCTTCCGAAGGTTGCACTGCGAAACCGTGTAAGTCTCCATCTCATGATTGGTCTCTCTGGAGCCGCCTAGATCAAGTACGACTTACTGCATATCGTTCCGCCGGTGATGATGATAAGGACCCGAGACTCGGGGTAGGACTCATTGCCCTTGACTACTGCCGTAAATCCCATGGTGTATACACGGTGAAAAATGAACAGTCTTTTTTTTCCCCTTCGCTTCTTGTGTTGGGTATGGTATTGATCCAGGTGAATGAAAGTTGCTCTGTGCCTAGATCGGCGCGGACTAGTTATGGAATAAGTAAGCGGCGGCCTTTGCCCAACTTGTCCGTCTCCTACTATGAAGAGGAGAGAGCAACCCTGGTAATAATAAAGAAGCAAAAATTCTCTCCTCTTTGTCGTCACGGCAATAAATTCAAACAGGAACGTGTGATTGTGTAAACAACGTCTATATAAATGTAAGCCGATGGCTGCCGGGTCCTCGTCGGAGTGGTATTCATGTCTCAATAGTGGTGTGTAGAGTCTCTGGGCTCCTATCGGAGTGTCCCAAACAGTTCCCGTTACGTTAGAGGAAAAATTCTCTAGTTTAGCAAGACAAAGAGAAACTTGGGCCCACTCCCCATTCCGTAGTAGTACAGTACTATGCAAATCACATGAAGACGAGGTTGTAAATTAATGCGCTTGCAGACTGGTATGACAGCTGACATGTCGGAAGATGACATTCGGATAGCTGGTGGCCTGTTACATGTTGCGCTACTGGAGATGCGTATTATTTCAAAATTTGGAGTAGGAATGGCTGGTGTCCGACTCTCATGGTGTGTGGTCGATAGTATGTGCTGGATGGTATGTGTGCATGATTTATTCTTCAACAACGTATCCCAAGGCCTGGCCCATCTTGAGCGTCTGTCCCTTTTCGACAACCCAATCGAACCCTCCCTTCTTTTCTGGGCTGTCGCTGCTGGCTGGTGCCTCGAATACTAGAACGATTGTGCTGCCCAATTGAAAACCTCCCATTTCCTCACCACGCTTGATCGCGTGACCACCCAGAATGGCGCTGGCCCCGGCATATGTTGCTTCGGAGTAGCCTGTATAAGGTTCGCCTCTCTTTGCGGCCTCTTCTGCTGCGCGATCAGCTGCAGTGTCGGTCGTCAGGGAATTGGTTCGCAATTCCTTATCAAAGTTGATCTTGATAGAACCAACATTCGTTGCACCGACGGGCACATAGCTGAAAAATCCCCAGCGCCACCGTCCAAGCAGCACCACTCTCTCATTCAGCGTGAAGAGGCCGGGAAGGGTTCGCTGCAAGTAAGGAGATACTGAGTAGAGCTCACCCGCAAAATGCCGCCTACGTTCTACAACCCAATTGGTGGGCGAATGGAATCGATGGTAGTCACCTGGCGCGAGGTAGATGACAGCGTAGTAGAGTGCGTTCTTCTTTTCAGGTGCAATCAGATCATACCATGGCTTCTCTCCGAGGGCCAGGTCAGCTCCTACCGTAGAAACGGCGCTGAGGCTTGAGGGCGTAGTAGACTGGTCTTCGACATTTGCTCTGCCCTTTTTGCCTTTCTCCGGGCCAGAGAGAAGATTAGGTAGAGTGTAGGTGATACCATTGACACGGGCGAATTCTTCATCCTGTTTCACAAGTTCCTCGTCGCCATGCAGTTCGTGTTGTGCTCGACCGTCTCGAACAGATTTCTCCGACGAGCTCGAAACTCCACTGGCAATGCTAGGCGTCGGTGTGTTCTTTCCGAGAAGAGCATCAATGCTATATGTCATGCCCTTGACCTGTTCGATGTCACCGCCTGCGATTTGGCCAAATTGCAAAATCCGGCCATCGGACGGCGAGAGCAGGGCATTGGGGTTCGGGTCTAGTGGACGCACGCCGGGCTTGAGTGTGCGGTAGAAGAATGATGCAAGATTGGGATAGACATGGAGATCAGGCTCTGCCACTTCGTCAAGGTTGACACCAAATATCCAGGAGTATAGCTTGAAGCCCGGGACCCGGAGGTAGTACGGGATGACCAATTCATTGAACTTTCCCCATAACCGCGACATGGCCTTCAATGGCAAAGTAGACATGATTTGGACTTGCCTAGAATGAATGATTAGTACAGGTATACTAGTGATTGAAAGGGGCGAGCTCACCAAGGTCCATCGGGTCTGATTTTTGGTCTCTTTTGCGGTCGCCCTCCCAGATCACCATCGGCAGCTTCTTGTTCCAGTCTTTCCTTCTCACGCACCTGAGTCTTGTAGAACTGTACGAGGCCGAGGAAGCCTACACCAAGAGCAACAGGAATAGGATACCATTGCACCTTTGTGTTTCTCAGTGCAGAACCCAATCGCGATCCGAACTTTTCCTTCTGCTGGCATCGTTGGGACGTCTGTTGGAATTGGGATCGAGGCGTGGTCGCGAACCGGCGTATGCACGTTCGGGAGCTCGCCGAATATGTTTGAGGATAAAGAGCAGTTGTACGTAAAGGCCCTGGCAGAACCCGGGACTTCGCCAGGATCGAGATGTGCTGGGTAGCCATTATGAATCGTGACCGGCTGTTACAGTGCCTTCATTCCAGCAGGGCGTGGAGGCCCGGTTTTTTTTTGCGCTCGACCTATGCAAGCGCACGAGGAGCAAAAAGATTGCGCGCGACCTCAATATGAGGGAAGCCGTGAGAGTGGCCTGTTTACGTGTAACTATGGCAGGAATGTTGGATACACGAGGGCCATGGCACAATATGGATAATACTCTATCTGGATTGAGCTCGAGTTTGCCAGTTCCAGAGTCCAGTTAGATCGGACCAAGGTGACGCTCGACAACTTTCCCCAGTTCTGCAGCTCCCCCCAGGCCTAATGCAGCTCTGCAAGGCCAATGACGCAGCTGTCAAAAGCCGCTAGGCTAGACTTAGGAGCGGTGTTTGGCGGCAGTTCCCAAGCTGTCGGATTCCAGGGTAGGGTGCATACAAGTATTTGATGTACTATTCTGTTTGTACTCCATGTAACCAAGGTGGGACGAGGGAATGATGGTTATATTCAGCAATTGCAGATCATAAGAGATTCTCCCAGTCTCTACTCTATTGTCTTAGCAAGTTTCTCTATTTCCTCCCCAAAACTTGTGTGATTGCAAAGGGTTTGTTCAGACTGTAGAAAACAATCAGGTACAGAGAGGCCCGCTAGGTACATGGACACCGTTCACTAGTTTGGGTATTATCCTCACATTCCCGCCAGGGGTCTTCAGCTAGAGGCCAACGTGGATATTACCAACCGACCCCAACCCAACCAGGACCACGCCGATCTCGAATACCTACCTCCAAGGTAACACGCAAGCTCATCCCACACGGCAACGACGACATGACAGATCGACTCGTGTAGCAGGAGATCGTCTTTTTTTCTGTTTTGGTTCTCTTTCACGGCGACAACGACCTTGATTTCTATCTGTGCATTCTTTCACTGCACATTCTGCCGCCGCTGCCGTCGTTGCAATTCCAAGCCGCTATTTCCATTCGATTTCTAATGCATCAGCATTCGCGCACAGTCCTGTAAATGAGCTTGCCTGAGATGCATCTTGCCCGATCATAGCAAAGACCCAGCAACAGCATCTCCAAGGCAGCTTCATAGTCCTCGACAAAATAGTACTTCAAATACAAATCATCCGAGTACACAGACCGGTCGCGATATTTCGACTGCGACCATGGCTTCCACCGATTCGGATTCAGCCTCCGGAGCCACGTCGCCGACGTTCACACTGCAGATCATATCGCCCTCTGTCAATGTGCCGCAACCACTCAACTTTACTGATCTCCAAGCGACAACTACTGTACAGCAACTGAAAGAAAAGATTCGCAATGCTATAGATGCAAAGCCGAGTGATGTGGCACAGCGTCTTATACACCGTGGACGCCTGCTGTCAAAGGATGATGACACAATGCTGGACGTGTTTGGGGAAGATGCAGTAAGTATGACGACTGCTTGCGCATATGAACTGCTGCTGATAACACGGCATCTCAGGTCCGCTCTACCGAAGTCAAGACGTTGCATCTCGTTCTTCGCGATCTTTCCGACACGCGCCCTGCGAGCGTTTCGCTCCCTACAAACACAAGCCAGCCTGCAACAGCCCCATCACAGAATCGCCCAGCTGGACAAACTCACAACCAGCCTCAGCAACAGCCGCAAGTACGAAACTTGAATGCCCACGCACATGGTCACTTTCCGCATTTGCAGCATGCTCAAATACACGCGACACATCACAACCTACCATTTGGCTTTCAACAGCCAATAGCAGCGGGAGGCGCGGCTCCCCCATTCAACTATCTTCCTCCGCAACTTCAGCAGATGCAACAGGCTCAGCAAATTGCTCAGCAGCAGCGATTGCATGAACTTATTAACCAGAACCAGAGAGAGCGGGCAACGCTAGGTCTTCACGGGGCTCAAGATGCACCTGCCCCTGCTGGTGTTTCGGGACCACAAGGCCAGAATAGGACTGCCTCACCGCATCGGCCGGATGGCACCAGGACTGTGGTGAGAGAAGGGCTTGGGCCTGGGGGTCAGTCATGGCGCATCACGGTGAATGAAACCGTCTCGGCCCAGCACAATCCGCAGAGAAACGCCAGGACTGGTTCTCCATTCCCTCCGCCTGACCTGCAGAACCTGTTCCGGCCACCAGGCGGAGCACCCCAGCCACCTCGTTCAGTGCCTTTGGCAGGACCTCACGGAGGCTCATTGTCTGGACCTGATGTGCACAGCATGCTCCGAACAGCAGATGCTGGACAAGCGGCCACAAGGGTCATGACAGATGCGATGCGTCGTAATGCCAGCAATTCTTCGCTTTTCAATCTGGCAAATTCGCAAGCAAACCAACCCATTCCACCTGGCGTCACGGTCCCATCACGGACAGGAAGCGCAATGGGCACCCCTGACCCCTTACGAGCAGCTCGTAATCACGTTCAACCTGCCAGCCAGCCTCAAATGCAACAGTCGATAGGCTCAGAAGTTTATATTCTGTCATCTCCAGAAGGCCCCAGAGCACTGTTAGTAAACGGCAATCTTGGGACATACCAGAGTCCAAATAGCAATGTCCAATTCCCGATTCCTGCACAGGCATTACGTCGCCAATATATGTTTCCGCCACCGCCGTTGCCACCGTTTGGTCTGCATCCCGGCATGCAAGCACAGCCGGGCCAAATGCACCACCTTCCTCTCATTGCCAACCCCTGGGTGCCTCCTGCTGCTGATCATGCGACGCAACACAACCCGCAGCATCAACAACAGCAGCAGCAGCAGGCTCAGGCCCCAGCACCTCTGCCTCAAGGCCTACCCCTGATTCCCCAGGCGCAACCGCGTCTGGGCCACGGTATTGCTCACCCGGGTAATGTCCAGGTCCGTGCAATTGCTGTGGCACAGTTATGGCCGCATATCTGGATGGTGATTCGCCTCCTCCTCTTCGTGTGGTGGTTTACGTCGCCCACGGCAAGTTGGCAGAGATGGTTCACAGTCACGGCCATTGCCTTTACCCTGTTTCTCGTCAATACCGGCCTGCTCACGCCACTCGCTGAGCAGTTTTGGACTCCCATGCGCCGACATCTAGACAATCTTATGCCCGCGGCTGATAATCATGGCCGTGAACGGCCTGCCAGAGCTGGAGATGCCCAAGCCAATCATGGAAATGTTGGCGTACAGGGTGATGGGGGACAACCAAACCCGGCTGAAATGGCTGCCCGACTGGTTCGGGAGAGGAGAGTCGCCAACGGTAATTGGCTCATGACTCAAGCCCGAAGACTAGAGCGTGCCGGCATTCTCTTCCTTGCCAGCATCGCTCCAGGAGTAGCGGAGAGACACATTGCCAACCTTGAAGCAGAGGCTAGAGCTGAGCAACAACGTCGAGAGCAAGCAGAAGCCGATGAGCAACGGCGCATTGCTGAGCTTGCAGCAGCTGAGGCTACGGAGGCGTCCGGGCAACCTGCGGAGAACTCTGAACATGCCGAGACAACTGCGCAGGAACCGCCCGAAGAGAGAGGCGGGGATGAAAGACCCGAAGCTCCTGAAGAGCCACTTATTGCTATTTGATTCAGGAGGTTATTTGATACAGAAAGACATGTTGGAATTGCATAATGTAGCGGGCTTTGTTCACACAACCTACTTTTGCCAGAAAAAGTAGACACGTATACCAAGTGTAGAAGAATGGCTTTTTTCACTGGTTTTGGAAGAACCACGTAAGGTATTCAATCTGGGCAAGGCAGAGATTGACTCGACTGTATATTACGAGTAAGAAGAAAAAAAAAATGATGAACCACTGAGCGAAACGGCTTTGAATTCAGTTGATGTGACAGCGAATGTGACCGCTGAGTCTGAACCACAGTCAGTCGCTTATAATCTGGTTGGATAAACAACTACATGATTACCCCCATAACCTTGTTCATGGAATGGACAGCACAGGAAACAGACTAAACTGAATACACCATCGCGATGTATTACTGGTTAAGAAACGATATACTGTATAGTTCATTATCAATTGCTTCAGTACTCATTGAATCATTAAACTTGTAACTGGGTAAGGTCAAGATCTTCCTAGGCGGGTTGATCAGAGATTCAGACATACGATATTAATTCGTCTTTGATTACAAGATGCTTCTAGATAACAGGCTTAATGATGCCCAGAATATCCCACCTCGTAATCCTGGTGCTGATTATATCCAGAGCCCGCCTCGTAAATCTGACCAGCATGTGGATCAGTGTAGTGCATCTGTCCCGAGTGATGCGGCAGGCCGGGCTGCTGATACGCTCCGGGGCCTGCAAACTGCGTGTCGGGCGCGTAGGAAGTGGTATGCTGACTATCAAGCTCCTGCGGCGCCTGATTCGCCGGCATCTCCTTGTACTCAAACTCCTGCCCAGTCTGGTAGTATCCCGGCGGCTGTGAATATACTGCCCCCGTCTGCTGCACACCAGCATTTCCATCGAGCTCCTTGGCAGGTGCGTAGATGTGTTTGCGTCTTCGGATGAAAAACCAGCAGGCCAGCGCAATGATGGCCAGCCCGGCTACACCACCGACCACGCTGCCTACTATGACTCCAGTTTTCGATCCAGAGCTGGCTCCCGTGTCGGAGTTGCCCGAGTCTGTGCTCGCCCCTGAAGACGATGTGCCGTCCGAGGCTGTCCCGTTTCCATTGGTGCTGGACGAGTTGGTCCCTCCCACAAATAACGTCTTGAGCTCGTCGCTGTCCCAGTCCACCGCGTCCAATCCTCCCTGATCGTACCACGTCTTGACAACATCGGGACTGTCATATGCGGCAGCATCGGGGTCATACGAGTCGCTCCAGGACATGTCGGTCAAGTCAAAGATTCCTAAGCCCTGAGCCCAGGGATCTGGGTCCACCAGCGAGTTTGGAAATCCGAGCCAACTGTTGCCGCCGCCGACTACGAGCATCTGGCGGTTTGTCGTGGCGCTGTCGTTGCGGCCCACGGTCACACAGGCCAGGTTTGATCGAGGCGTACCTGGATTTGGCGACTTGAACATGACGAACCCTGGTAGCGAGAGGACGTAGACATCGGGGGATGTGGTCTGTGTCTGGTCCGAGGAGCCTCCGTGAATAAAGCTTTACAGTATGTCAGTATGCTCGTATACAGCACGCCCAAGACCAGCTCAAGATGACTTACATCTCGTAGGTTCCGTTGGGCCCCTGAACGCCAACAGTACAGTGACCTTCCCGCTTAGTTGGTTTCGTTCCCGTTACAGCTTGGTTGTGCCAAGTGTTGTCTTCCAAGTTCATAATCCAAATATTGTTCCATTCCAATTGCTCGTATTCGAGAAGCGCGCCGACGGGGGCTACCGAACCACCGAGGAGGATCAGGAAACCACTTGGTCCAAAGGGGACATACTCGAGGCGTCCGTTGAAGGTCGTGCCATTGGCACCCAATCCGGCGGAGCTCGCATTCTTCCACTGGCTTTCCCCCATATCAAAGGTGACGAGACCTTGCACGGCGAGACTGTCGCCCGTGATGCTCGTATCCACATACTTGGTCGCGGTTCCTCCAACTGAGTAGCCGATGCCGTTGACGGTCGTGTAGGCCGAGCCTACTGTTCGTATCGAGTTGGACCAGGCCACCACATTGGAGACCGACACCTCTGACCACTCGCCACCGCCCGAGCCATCAGCCGTGAACTTCCAGATCTCGTTCTCCACGGCCGCGCCAAACCAGGCAGACATTCCACCCCATGTGTAGAAGGCAGAGTTGGCAGGATCCGACCACAATACTTGCTGGTCTTGTGGCGGTGCAGCCTTTTCAATGGACCGCAATGAAACTGAATCATTGGTCCATGCTTCATTCAAAGGCAAGGACAAGGTTGTGTTGACTATGCGTTGGTTAGCTATACTCGATCCATAAAGTGTGTTTTCAAGATGATATCTTCACAGATTCGTCTTTTCTCGTATCTCCTCGCCGAGACTTTTTGTACATACCTGGATACGAAGGGTGGTCTCCGTTGTATTCCCCATCTTCTAGCTGCGCAAGCTCGCCACCATCAATGTAGACATAGTCTCCCAGCACCACTGCATTGGCATATGGGCGTCTAAGAAAGTTGGCGGGAGTTGGGTTGTCCACTCCAGCGAGCGCCGGACTTGCCCATAGGAACGAGAACAGCAATGCGGTGAGCATCGCGTCAGCCCTCCCCTGAATATGAGCCAGACAGAGTCCTATTTTCTCGTGTCAATTCTTGTCACGGCTTGAATGACACGCCAACGCGCAAAAACGCGTGGGTATATTCGATATGCTTCGCACGGGATGCAGCAGAATAAGTAGGAAAGAGAAGGTGAAAGAAAGAAACATCTTTCCCAACCATGAGATTGTCTACATGATGGCAAAATCATGGCGGCAAAAGAGCGGGAAAGCACTTCAGCTGGCTAGGATGTTTGAAGCGAAGGAGGCCTAGACATGGCCTCTTCATTGCTCAAACGGAAAGGCGCCAGGGAGTAGTAGCTCTAGCGCTATGCTTGGCAGCATTGTCTAAATTGGAACTTTACACCAGCTGTTTTTAGACACAAACCCCTGTTGTTGTTTTTTCTTCCTTGTTTAGGGAGGGCTTTCTCTCCAATATAATTTTCAGTTTCGGCAGGGGGTTGCTATGTGATTTCAAGATGCTGGAAATCTCCCTTTGATATCTTTGATTGTCCCACTTGGGCGACTGGGAGATCATTTCTGGTAGGTCAGGCAGGACTGTAGCTGGTCTGGGGAATTTTAGCTTCCAAGCCTGCGGTTAGTATATACCTGGGAAAGTAGTGTACAAAAATGGTTCAAGATTGATATGAATACAAATTCAAAGAGATAGGTAAACATAACTTGTGCCGGCCATTCCCTTTTTGTTGCTTGTAAATTAATTCTCCCAAAAGTTGATTTGATGGATGATGATGGGTAGGTATATGATAGCCATGAGAGTGGAGTTGAGCCATGGCACCACGTCCTAGCTGAGCCCAACCCTAGTCTACTAACCGACTTACACCCATGAGAACAATCAAGGTTAGTTGTTATGCTTAGTTCGTACCGCCGGCTCGGAACGCAATCCTTTGGGAATCCTTCACGGCACTTGATAAATTTGGAATCTCAGTCATCGTCTACATAACAATGGATACTAATGCTCGAGAGAAGCACACCCGGAAGAGTCATATGGATATGTAGGCGATTCATTGTTATCTATGGCCATCCGCTAAATCTGACGTGCCTGGAAAACACCACTTGCGGTGAGTTTAGGGGTCTAGGAAGATCAGCCAAATGGAGGCATATCCTGTAAGCACTTGCAGCGCTGTAAACTACTAGACAGCATAGCAAGAGACCCTTATTAGGCGCCTTGGCAACGCCTATTTGGTGGCCGCCCAAACTCCAATACACTTGGCTAGACAAGTATTTAGGCTTCAACCCAAGATACTGGCGGCGTGGCAATTCTTGTGGATCGTTCTTCCAAAGTCAGTGGAGTTTTAACCAATATTGTGATATTTCAAGAGTTGCGAACGTCGCTTTCAACTGATCAACTGAGGAAATCTATTCAAGCTCGAGACAATTACATCCATCTCCGAGCCTCTGAACTCATATCGAAATGGTGAATGTAGCCTATTGACTGGCCGGGCGGTAATTCCTCTCACATTTGCAGTCATAACGAGCCCATACATACAAGACAATCTCGATGGGGCTATCATGGTATGGCAGTCCTTTCTCAAGGTTGGTATCACCGCTGTTGCAAAGGTACATTTTTTTTCCCTTTTTTTTGCCGGTATGTTTCCCAAAGGTTTAGGCTAAGACACGGCAGTCTGGCAACAGAGATCCTGGTTTGGAGGTGTGCCAGCGCTGCAGGCACATCAATGGACCGCGATTAGACAAGCTTCACGCGACACATACGAGGCGAGGACGTCGAGTCGTGACAAAGTCAAGAAGTGATTAGCTTGTGACAAGTTGAGAGGATACGTCTGGCGGAAAATCACTGATGTGGACCGATCGTCGAGCAGGTAAACTTCTAGAGCCGAACCCTCTGGGCTAAAATGTGTGTACTCCAGTCCTCAGAAAGAAATCTTTTGGCGGGTGTACAGCTATTTCGAGGTGACAAAGGTCCAGATGAGACGCCTACGAACTTAGCCCATATCGACGGAGAAATCTCAATCAGATATCACAATGTGTCATGAGTACAGCGATAGCGGCACCAGCTATCAATGAGTTTTGGCCGAAGCCTGCCGAACTCGGATGCATAGCGATGCCCATTAGAGGCACGGTGTTCTCTCCTAGGAGGATAGACAGGAAATTCCTTGCCAACAAAGAAGCGCTGGATATGGGCAGGGTGGATGCTGCTTTGTGAGTTTCCAAAAACAATGGCCAAGACTTGCCCGAGACCCGGGTTTGGCCCATATGCCTACTGTCGACTGCGCATGATGCCGGAACTATCAAGGCCTCCGACTATGCTTGTCAAAAAACATTACTACCTAATGGATGATGAAGGGAATGAAGGGCGAGCTGATTAGCATTATACGCTACGAGATTCCTACCAGACAGTCTGTCTTATATGACTAACTCTTCTGCCAAGATCTGACATTGAAAATCCCATCCTTAGATTGTTCGAGGTCAAAAAGTCACACTTCCCAGGACCGTACTAGTTTCTAAAGCTCACGGTAGATTGGTGGAGAAGAAGATAAATATCGAGAAATATGCTTGGGGATACCTATATGTGGAGACATAGGGTAAATACATGGCACTTGATTGTGGTTCTAGTTGGTTTGGGATAGAAAACGCCTAGAAACAGCCTCAGCGAAGGAAAAGAAGTAGGCAAAACAAATCAAAACCACGAGGCTAGAGCATTTTATACCAATATTTCCGTACGAATTTCGACAGCCTCCCTTATAAATATGACCAATCTTTACTACACGAACAAGAATAAATTCCATCCGCCATATAAGTTGTGTATGCACAGTCATTCTGAGATGGCCTCTCCAAAAAGGATTACACATTTTTGAATGTCGCTTCATTTCAGAAACACATGCCATCTCCACGGCAAGATACAATGATTCAAGAAATGAGTCAAAGCTGAGGAATCAAAGCCTTGGCAGCATACTAAGAGAATGGTAGCCTAGACAATAAGATCTGATAAAAACGGCGAATCAGATAAGTGATTAACAAACACCGTGTCTATAAAACAAGGCTGCTTATTCATCGCGGACAACTCGGTGTTCCGCTCGCGGTCCGAATGGCCGGGGATAGCCGTTTTTAGTGTAGTGTGCCAACGGCAACATTATGTGAGCAAATGGAATCCGGGGTAGCAAGCTGAGGAAAAGAGCCAATGACATCAATGCCAAGTCAATCAATACATCGTCGTATAGCTCCAACTCCCGTCTTCTCCAAATGCTCCCCCCTTCAAGGCCTTTCTCTCTTGGTTTCGTCAACATGACCACATACGCACGCGCCAATCAGAGCAGGTATTGGAATGAGGAATCAACTCTCTATGACCGCTGAATATTCGTCATAGTTCCGGTCAATTCGGACGAAAGACAGTTACTGTTGTCTAAACCCGCCGATACTTGCTCGATTGACAAAGTCTAATTATAGGTATTCACAATTGTATGCAATTGACATACTGTTTCGCCTTCCCAAGGTGTATACACACTATACCAACAGAGGACTTGGTGTATTTATAACTCCGGCTCGAGCCGCTCATCCATCCCAGGTCCAGCACCTTGGGAGAACATCTCAAGAAGTCAATGAATCTCACAAGAGGTGCACTCCGGCTTTTACGCAACCCAATTTTCGCAGCAAACATTACTTACAGATCTCTCAACACCATGGCGACCCCCTACGCAGTCAAGATTACCCCCGAGAATACTGGTCTCTGGCACTTTGACCAGACCGAGGCAGCTGCCAACAAGGCCACGGAACTTTTGACAAAGGATATTGAAAAGCACCATGTCTTTTTCAACGATGATGGTTTTCACAACCAGTAAATCTCACTTTAACTCTCTTCACTTTCACTCTTCTGCTTTTCCGTATCTTTCAAGCTCCTCATCAAAAACAATATTGACACTATCAATTAGTATAAGCCACCAAATCTTGGCCCTCTACGGCACCGGCGCTTCAGCCCAGGATCTAGTCAGTGGCTATAAAGAAAACGAGGGCTATCAGCGCCCTGCCATGAAGGCGCATTCCCAAACTCTAATCGATGAGTTACGAGACTGGGAAAAGGCCAAGAAGCGCCTTGGCAAGGGACAGTGTAAGTCTGGCAATCCGTTAAAATTCGTCTTGAAATACATCATGTAGAGGCGTGGCTGACCACATCACTTGATACAGATTACACGGATTGGCTACACTTTTTCCAGCACGAGATTGAACATCATGGCTCCTGGCAGAAAGTGCTCGCCGAATACATGTTCAAGGAAAACGATGCACGTTCCGAGGACATGCAGGTTCGCATGTTTGCGGGTTTCGTTCACCCACTGATCCAACTCAGTAAGCCATCTTCCCTCATTCAAGCAAACCCCAAGTCGTCCACAAGGCGAATGAAGAACCAGACTAACACAGGAAAACCCTCCCAAAAGTGTACGGCGTGGAATGGGACCAACCCGCCATCGTAGCCATGGCCCTGGCCCAAGCCTGCGTGCACTCGGACCAGTTCCACGATTTCATGATGGAAGCCGAGACGCGCGCCCACGAGTCGGCCACCACGCCCATGCCGCGCATCGGCGAGCTCCTGCGCGACGCGGCCGCCGACCGGGACCTCGTGGCCTCGCCTCGCCTCGACGACGGCAACAAGGTCCGCGACGGCGTCCTCGCGCGGGCACGGGACTCGGCCATGCGGCTCGCGGCGCGCGTCCGCGTCATGCCCGAAGAACTCGAGGAGCGCACTGCCGAAATGTAAGAAAGTTCAAAATCTTGTCGTGCTCTCGGGAATCGTTGGCATGCTTTTGCTAGGAGAGCCCGTCTTTTTGAGAATTTGTTTCCCGGTCCCATATTCTGTCCCGGGAAATATCCTTTTCCTGTCAGCTGTAGCTCGATAAACACTGGGTGGAAATTCCTACACGATCAAAGAATATCCGAGAAGCTAACACATTTGCTACTCCTCAGGTACAATGCAGCCATTTATATTGCCTCGGCAGCCGCTCTGCACCACAACAAGAACGGGGGTGGCGAAAAAGACCCCAAGTATGAATTCTTTCTCATGCATCACGTCAACGTGAACCCCATCTTCATCACCCTCAACCGGCAGGACTGGATCCCCATGCCCCTCAAGGTCCGTTTGCTCGAGTGGAAGATTCGCATGGACCTGATACAGTACACGGCGCGCGGGTCGCCTGATCTTGACCTCGACCGCATCCGCGCATACGTGCCCACGGCCTCGAACCCGGGCCCGGCCGCTGCTTTGCTGCCGCGTATGCACGCTTTTGTCGACGATGGGCATGCCATTAAGTTGTTCCGGGCCATTGGTATCGGCAGAGAAGTCAGCAAGCCCTACGAGCACAAGGAGTGGATGATTATCAAGGGAGACTTATGGGATCAGATTGCCCACATGGTTGTCGACTCGGTCGAAGCTCCTGGTCCCACCTGGGTTCGAAATGCCGGATTTGATGAGGCGTGGCAGGTAAGCATTGCCAGACCTCGCTTGAAATTTATTGCTACGTGGTATAAACGGAAACCCACTGACTCTTCCGCTTCTAGGATGTCCGAGACCGACAGAACAAGAAGGCAGTTGCTGCGCAGCAGCCTCTAGCAGAGTAAGCAGCATCCTTGTCTTGGGCGCGAGGTGTCAGTTTGTAACATTATCCATGTGTAAACAGTCATGATCATAGCAGATTGTAATAAAAACGAGCCTCTGATTGCGGCCTTTTGCATTTCCTAGCCTTCCCAACTCCTGACGAGATGAATATTGCTCCTCAAGTGGCCTTACATTAAAAGTGTAGCAAAGTTTGTGTGAAAGACCACCTATCTGACACGTTTTCGACTGCCCCCCAAAGACGTATGCTGCCGATCGATATTTGCAGCCCTCCAGGGCGCTGCCTTGCGATCTTCCATTGACGAGCTCAACCAACACATTTGCAAATATGTGCCGCCCTCAACTGAATAGGCACATGGCAGTTGACATTCGAAATATCGGGCCATCCGCTCACTGATGACCAGGTGAGGATCGCCATAAGAAAGAAATAATTTAACCCTCGCCTTGCTTTAGGAAACATGCTCAGCCCAACATGAGTGAACCGTTGTGCTAGAAGCCATGCAGACGAGCGATCGCATTCTGTCCGCATCCAAAGCCTGCCAGCGTCTAGAAACAGTGTGGCTTTCGAGCCCCTCGAGGTGAGCGTAAACCAAAGAAAGCGAGAGCGAGCCTCAACCAGGAAACTTTTGGCAGTCGATTTCATTCAGCCGGTTGTACTGAGCTCCAATGGCGAGCAGCTTATGTTTCTTCCGTATCAGGTCTGTCCATTTGTACATCTTCCTGTTCAATCGGTTCCTGCAGTACAAACTAATAGTTAATACCGGAGGACTTCGAGATTGGCTTGCAGTTTGGGACTGTATCGAGGGCACGGTGAAAACAACAGTACATTGCAGGATGGGGTGGTTAAGCCGGAAAAGAGGAGGGAATCGTTTTTTGTGAAAATCGCTGAAACCAAGTGTCATAAGCTGGGTCATAATCGCTTTAAAAAGTCTATCGTGAAAGAACAAGGCGAAAAAGAATTTTTGCGAGGAAATGACCAAAAACGACCAAATCACCGGCTTCTGGAAGAGCCTACCGAGGTTTGCCGCTCATGTGCGGGACGACGGTCTCGCCGATCACTGTCCAACTTCAACGAGTCGAGACGCTTCTGGTTATCCTCGCTTTGATCAAGCTCATGGACACCGTTGGCCGTTTTGCCTTTGCCGGCCTGGTCTTTGATGGCTTGCCACTTTCTTTCCCTCAGTGCCTCACGCGCCGGGGCGTTGTTCTGTTGTTCAGTGTACTCGTGGGAACAGTCATCAAACAGCTGCGGATTGATCTCCATGAACAGTTTCATAGCGTTATATACCATGCCATGGATCGTTCTATTGATGTTAGCTTTGATTCGCCAATGTCGTCAGGAAAACAAATACGCACCTGTTCCAATGTCCCTTAGAATTTTCATAGAGCGGTGCAAACATGATAGGGAGGATGATCTCAACATTGTCGCTGACGAGGTTGCAAAAGTACTCATTATTCCAAAAGTATAGCGCACGTTCAGCGACTTGGAAATGAGGGCTTGCGACCGACTTGGCCAGCTGGTGGAAAAGCGGCTCCTGGACTTTGGCGAACTCGGCAGGGTCCATGACCTCGAATATATCTTCCACTTCGTTGAGGAACATGACCTCTTTGGTGCTGTTGACCTTGGGCCAGTATCGCAAAAGACCAAGTACAACCTCCTCAGTGAGTGATGCATCCTTCTCCAGGAACTGCACAATGCAGTAAGCTAGCTGAGGGTGGTACATGCTGAGACTCTTGACCTTGTGCAGGGGAAGCAGCACTCTGGTCAGGAACAACTTATGCTCCTCCTTTAGAGGTAGGGCAAAACCATTAATGATGGAGCCCAAAATCTCAAGAAGCTCGGCAATGCCGTTGAATCTCTCCGTCTCGTATACGAACTGGAAGAAGACATTGTTGATTGATCGGCGAATGAAGGATCGGAGGTTCAAGAACTTTCCGTAGATCCTGTGCAGTGTCGTCTTGAGGAAATCTCTTTCCCGAGGATCCTCAGAATCGAAGAGCTCCAAAAGTTGGAGGACAAAGCTGTGGTCAATGTAAGCCTTGGCAATGTTGGTGTTGAAGTCCTGGCTCTCGATGAATCGCAAGAAGAATTCGTAAACCACCTGAATATGCGGCCATGCGACCTCCAAGACAGGTTCGTCCTCCTCTGGATCAAAAGCCTCGCCCTGGGGGTTCATAGGAGGCGGAATCGGTCGGAACAGATTCTTTGCAAACATCTCGACAACGCGTGGGTACATGGGCTCGGTAATAACCTGACGGTTATTGGCGACATAATCGAGCAGTTCATGCAATGCGAGACGCTTGATTTCCTTGGACTTCATATCACCGCTAGCATCATTGAAGTCAAAGATGACATTGCACTGGTCAATCTTCTGCATGAAGAGCTCTTGGCGACGATTGGGTGGTACTTCATGGAAGCCAGGCAGTTTCTCCAGTTCACGGTGAAGCGAGATGTCGAATCGCGACGAATGCTGCCTCTTGGGAGTTCGAAGACCTTCGGGGACATCCTTTGGGGTTTGGTGGAGTCGGTCAAACATCAAGGACTTCTGGCCAGCTTTAGGAGGAGCTAGATCGTGAGGCATCGTTTCAGCTGCACCCGGAGGAGGGACATGCTAAGAGTTGACTTGTCAGTAACGCTACTTCTCAAGTCTCGAGGTGACTACTCACTGGAGCGCTAGGGCTGATAACGACTGTGGGTGGCAGAGAACCATGTCTGCTAGGCGTGGCGGAACCATTTGGCGAACCTTGAGAAGAGCCCAAATTGCCGAATCTATCAGCAGTGCCCTGACCTGAAGGGGAGCCAGTCTGGCCCGCATTGCCGGTGTCTCCTCTGTTATTTGGTGGCAGGGGCTTGTTGCGGATATCGTTCAGAGTAGACGTTGAGGACGAAGGTGTCAAGTTGGGGGATTGAGACTCTCGGGATCCGCCAGAGGGGGAGGCAGTGCCGTCTTTGGAGTCCTTATTCTTCTTTGACGACTTGCTATCGCTCTTGCCGCGAAGCTAATGATTGTATTGTCAGCATTCCCTGCGTAGACCATGAGAGCAGCGCGACGCCACGCAACCTCAAAGAACTTACCATTTTCTGGCTGAGACGCCTCATGGTGGTACTCATGTGGCACTATGGCCGAGCTGCTCTCGCAGGCAGTGTTCGTGTTGACTGGGTGGTGTTCGCGGGCGTTTGTTTGGAGATTAGGTTCTCGCCAGTCGACGCCAGGTCTGCAGCCTCGGAAATCGGGTCGCAAGCAAGGCTCGCAGTGTCGACGAGGAACACTCGGGTACGGGGCGAGATTTGTTCAGCTCGCGGGCCGATGACGTTTCCCAATCGAAGGCGTGAGAGTGTTGAATCGGGGCGAACGTGGGATGCCACCAGGAGGCGGGTAGCAAGGCACGGGGCGCGATGGAGGGGCTCACGTCGGGACTGTTGTAGGGCAGCAAGCTCCAGCGGCCTTGTTGAAGCTGAGGGTTGAGCAGGAGAAATAGGGCAGTAATCTACAGCGCAAGCGACGGTGACAAAAGGCCGTATTTGACACAGCCGCCGTCGAATTGAACAATGTTTTCTGTCGAAAGTCGTGATGTGTTGGGGTGGCTGCGGTCGTCGAGGGAAGTGGAGAAGTGGATAACGGGGCGTCGATACTGTACGGCCCGCAGATCATCCAGGGGAACGGATGGACCTCTTCTTGGGGGGTGGTGAGCTTCCACGCAGGGAACAGCTCGCAAGTAGATAACCTGGACAGTATTTATTCTTTTCTTCTGCTCACCACATGGATGTTTCAGCAGAAGTAAGTAGTATTGTGCGGGAGACGGAAAGGAAAAGATTGAAGAAGAGAGTAGGGCAAGCCGATCACACGGTTCTCCAGGGTCAAGAGTGTAGTAGTGTATGGAGAAGGGGTAGCAGCGCAAAGAGGTCAAGGTAAACGATTAGGTCGATCAGGCCCGGCGCAGCCTCTCGAAATTGTTCACTGCGGGCCCTGGGCCGGTGATGATTGCAGCGCATGAGGTCAAGGTGGAGACGCAGATGGGCTGCAAACCCACTAAATGATACCTGTACTTTGCGCTGCGGGTGCCGCAGAGCTCTTCCTGGCTGACATCAGTATTAGCCTTTGATTCGAGAAAAGAAGGCTGGATTTTTTTTTTTTTTTAATAGTTCCTTTGATCCATGCGAGAATAACTTGTTTCTAACTGTGATTCTGCCTGTTTACCTGACCGCACTGGCCTCCACGTACGTGTACGTGACCTTGGACATCTTGACTGGATTGGAAATACCCAAAAGACTACACGGTTTCCAGGTTATTGGTCCAGGTAGGTAGATTCTATCTTTAATGTTACTTCAACGCCAATCCGGCTCCCTCCAATGTCCCTGCCCGCCCACTTGACGCTAGGTAGGTACCTTACCTAGAATCTAATGCCCACGCCAGATCTCGCAGCCACCCAGCGACGTGCTGCTACTGGCTGGTAGGGTACATTATTACGCTGTTACTACTGCCTTACTTACATTTGCTCCGTAGCTATGGTCCGAGCTGAGCTAAAAAGTGTCCAGGTGAGCTGTTGCTGGCTGCTTGAATGTCACCCAAGCCTGGGCATCCCCTAATAAAAGAATGGGCAATGCCGATACACAATCCCATTGTCTGCCAATGCCCATCTACTCGTCCCGTGATGACAAGGCGATAAAAAGCAACGTAAAAGGTTTGGGCATCTACGCTAACCCGCCGATACTCCAGACGTTCCGGTGGGCTGGTATTATACAACAAAATAACCAAGGCTCAACATGGCGGTGATATTAACCCTGAGGCACGAATCGCAGTGGAGCGAACCCCAAGCATTCAAGGTGGACTGTGTATGTACGTAGTACTATGTAGTACGGGGAGAGGCACGTGTCTGAAACGAATCATCACACCTAAACTGAACTGCCCATGCTCGTTCGGTAATTTGGATGCAATAGTAATTACGGAAACTGGAGTCTAGATGTGGTTAATGCCGTCAGTCCGGTGTCATGCTCTCGGCTAAAGATTGTCAGTTGTCCGCCGGCTGGGGACCTAGATTAAAATGCAACACCAGCTTCTCTGCCATGATTGGCTCTACACCACACAGCCTGGAACATCGCCATAGTCAATTCACCTTTTTCGATATCAAGCAATATCCTGAATACTTTTTTTTTTCTTTTGCTACGCTACTGTAACAACTCATCAAATCATCGAAAACAAGGAATCAAACAATCTCGACTCAAGTGTGTCCTTGGCAAGTGGCAACACCCTTGAAGGACAGCTTCGAACAAAGTGAAACACCTTCGGCAAGCGTCTACTATCTACCATTGCTCGTGGGGAAGCATTTCACAAATGCTCCAAGCAAACATGCCCCATGACATGTGGTGAGCCTGGGCCACATCAACCCATACTCTTACTGCGAACAACAATTATCTGCCACAGAATTTTTTCGATAAATTTTATTCTTCATCATGCTCGGGTTGAAAGATCTTTTCCCCAAGCAGGGACCAAAACAAAATCCCAACGCCGCTCCTTACTTTGAAGCGGCGCCCTTGAAGATCATTGCTGTCGAGCATCCGTGTGTTGTCAAGAACACTGACAATGGCCTCAAGACCTTCGGGAGGAATGCTAATTATGAACGAGTGAGTGTGGCAAACCGCTGCCCTTTTTCGAAGCACCGCCGAAGGAAATTCTGCTAACCACTGGCCAGCTAATGGACGATGATACTGGCAGGATAGCTCTTCCTATGTGGTTGAGACCTGATGTACCAACCACCAAGCCGCTCATGTCGCATAATGCGGCGTCAAACAATGTCGTCTTGAAAATCACCGTACCCAAGCGCACAGGTCGCAAGCGAAAGCGCGGCACTGATGAGCCATTCACCGGGGTTGCGGTTCAGTCTTCCGAAGATGAGCCTTCTGAACACGTTTGCTCCGAGGGCAGAGAGGATGATCCCAAGTTGATTTTGCGCAAACTGCAGGATACTGCTGGCAGATACCAAGCAGAAGCCATTGGAACCATTCACGATACCCACCGCTACCATGGTCTCGCCGACTTTCAGTTTTCCGCCACCGAAATGCCCTATCTTACCAAGGTTACTAATCACATTCTACCACTGAAAGTGGACAAGCTACGCGAGCTCAGATTCGATCCGAATCTTCACCCTGTAAAGGGCCAGGAGATCATCCCCCCACCCTACTACACAGACCGTGTGGTTCCGTTCAACTATTTCTACGAACAAAATCCATATGTTCGTGTTGACGGCGTGGACGAACATGGCAAGGCCATCATGGTCAACGTGCAAGGTCGCCTCGCCAAGACATATGGTCACTACATCGAACACGACTATTACCCAATCCCGACGGGCCCATCCAAAGACATGGCTAACTCGCGTCAAGTGCCAAAAGATCTGCTAGAGCGCATGCGTGTAGCCCTAGAAGAGAGGCCAATCTGGACGAGACGAGCCCTGATTACAAGAGTGGCTCCTTATTATTCTGACAACAGTCTCAAGATTGCCGTGCAACTGGTGGGATACCAATTCAAAGGTGGACCATGGCGTGACGCCGTCATCAAGTACGGAGTTGATCCTCGCTCTGACCCGAAATACCGAATCTACCAAACGCTCGCCTTCAAGCTCGAAGGCCTTCCTGGCGACAGAACCGTAAAGAATGGCATCGCGCGCAGCATGGCCAGGGAAGAAGCATCACGTAGCCACCTATGGGACGGTACGCAGTATTGTACCAATGGAAAGTTCTGGCAGATATGCGACATTACCGATCCCTGTCTGATCAAGCTGATCAACGACGCTCCGCTGCGCGACGAGTGCGATATCGCGACCGACGGCTGGTGGTACGGCGGCACCTGGGCCAAGATCAAGGCCTTTATGAAGGCGAAAATGGTGGCCATTCGCCACGGACGCCTGGGCTTTGACGAAGACGAGGTCAAGAAGAAGAACTTCCTGTACAACTCTGATATCCTTCAGAAGCTGAATCGGTACGCCGATATCCAGCCCCAACATGCTAGGGGACAGGTCAATCCTTCTACGTTGTTGTACGACATGGTGGATGTCTCTGGACTGGAAGGCTTAAAGTACAGACATCGCCCTTTGACTCAGGCCAATGATCTCATGACGGCTATGGGTTTTAGAGGCCGCCAGATCAGGAGGCCTAGGAAGAAGAAGGCCGAAACCGATGGACCAAGACCTGATGACGACGGACTGGCCATCCACAAGGGCTCCGAAAGCGAAGTGGAAGAGGAAGCGGATGGGGTGGGTGAAGACGAGTCCGGGGTCGTCGGAGCAGGATCCGTAGAAGGAGATGACGAAGACGGCGGTGAGGAGCGGTTCCCCGACGACGCATGGGCTCATATCCTGGATAGCGACCTGGAAGAGGAGATCGAGGGTGAAGCCGATGAGGATGGTGAAGAAGATGATGACTTTGATGAAAGTATGATGCTCGAGGGAGGGGACGAGGTGGAAGACGGTGATGAAGGTGACGAAGATGACGAAGACGATGGAGACGACGAGGTCCCTACCACTGCTGGAGATCTACCCGACTAGGAGCTCTGGTAAATGCCAATGGTATGTCATGACATTAATGCGGTCAGTAGCCTGTCGACCCTTGAAACAAAAACCAGGTGGTAGGAAGACGGTGAAAAGAATCTTTTAAATTTTATTTCTTAAATTTGAACGCCTGGTCTTCAGGTTTGAAGGTTATCTTGGACTTGCCACCATTCACCCACTGCGCCCTTCTATTGCCTAAAGGCGAGGGTATAATCACTATGGCGTCTTATTTGTCTGCTACAAACACTCTGCTTCCACTGGCCGAGTGACCGGCAGGACAACCCGCGTAAGAGGGAAATGCCATGGCTATGTTGCTATAGTCATGGATCTGGAACAAGTTATCGGGGCAACCAAGACTTGTCATTGAAATCAGAGCAAACAATGTCTTATGAGTCCCAAATGCTAGTCGTCCGTAATCACATCACCACGGCAGCGCGGCATAGTCAATAATCCTAAACAAGAGGGCGACTGGGCAAGAGGTAAAAGATCAAGTACGAATTAGGCCTTCAACCGTAAAGACATGATGGACAATGCAGTTACGATATCTCATATTTCCCCATAAGACGTTCATGCAACTGTAGAACTGCCCCGCATCGATACTATTGACTCATGCTCTGGCCATTTTTCAGCTTACACTTTGAGCAATGTAGGGTGTTGGCAGGTCTAATGCCAGTCATTCTCCTCATACGACCATTGGAATTTGAGTAGTTTGTAAAACATACTTGTCAATCGTGCTGTTCGTCATACTTTTACATAACGCGACATTACCAACCACCGCGATTCCCCCGATAGCCACCCCGTCCGCCTCTGTAATCTCCACGAGAGCCATGATGCCCTTGCTGGAATTGATTATAGCCTTGCTGGTGATCGAGTGGCGATACCGATGGAGGCGGTGGTGGAGGCGCTGGAGCCCATCCAGCATGCGCAGGTGGTGGGATGGGCATAGACATGCTTGACATCCAGTTTGCTCCCGCCATTTGTGGAGGGGGAGGGGGAGGCCAAGGGCCTTGCCAGTTGGGCGGCGGAGGGGGAGGACTGACACCAAACGGGAAGTTTGGGGCAGGAAACGGCGGTTGGGGAGTCAAATTGGAAGAATTTTGATGATGGCCATTGTAATCGGGCTTGTTATGGTCCCGAGGCGGACCTGGATTAGGCGGTGGGCCGTAGTCTTGTGAACGTGAGCGTGAACGCGAGTATCGACGAGGCCTTCGTACAGATGAAGACCGCGATCTACTGAATGAGCGTCGCCGGTAGCGATCTCTACTAAAGCTGCGTCGGCGACTGCGATCTCTACTCTGGGTCCTACTGCGGCTACGGGAGTCTGGAGCCCGCTGCCTCTTGAAAGCAGGCCGTGAGAGGCTGCGACTGATGCTCCGAGACGCCGATCGGGAGAGGCTTCGTCCACGGTCATCGCCCTCTGAGCAATTGGTCTTCTTCTTTCGACGTTGCTTCATCTTTTGACAGAAATCGCGTGACCATCCATAATACGTCTGGCCTCCGACCATATGGCCTGTTGCTCCATCAAGAACAAATCGTTGGCCCAGCATATCCAAGTCGTCAGATGGGTGGTCACCAAAAGACGAGTCTTTGGCATATATACGATCCACGTCGGCTAACAGACTTTGCACAGCTTGAACCAAACTCTTGTCTGCAGGTCCCGGCACTAGCTGGAGCGGTTTGATCATGGACGGATTCATTGGTCGTGTCGAGTTTGGCTCAATAACGGGAAGCCAGTTGGCAGCAGGCAGGTCGTACCACGGGACATTCGCATCTCCGTGCATGGCAGGCATGACGTATGGGACATCCTTGGAGAGCTTCGTGCCGGGCGCTGGAGCACTGTCAGTGTCACCATGTTGAGTTGACCCATGATCTGAGTTGGGCGCATCCCGAGCAGTGTTTTGCAGCTTGTGGATGAATGTAGACGAAAAGTATTTCTCCTCGTTCCACAGGTCGATGAGGTCGGATATCTTCTTGGCGTGCTTCGGGCAATTTGCAAATGCAGCAGCGCTCTGGACCAGCGACGGCAGAAAAGATTCTAGTTGGGTAGAAAAGCTGCCTTCTCTCTGCTTGACACAGACATGGTATAGCACATCACTCAAGAGAAACAAAATGTGCAGTCGCTTCCGTTTCGATGAAGGCTCCCGAGCCTTTCTGCTAGCTGCGAGGTCGACATTGAAGGAGCTGGCCAGGGCGGTAAGATATTTTCCCAGTGCAGCAATTCGCTTTGGTGACTGCACTACATGATGCAGTATCCATTGCTTGCTTTTCTAATGTGACGATGATTTTAGTTGTCGCACAGACACTAACAATGTCAAGATTATTTCTCAAACCTGAACGTTGGCTGGAGAGCACCGCAGAAGGGTCGCGTCGAGCTGGCCAAGGAAGTCGTCGATGTCGGCGCGCGAGCAGGAAACAGGATCGGGACGAAGTAGAACAGCAGAGAACGACACCTTGGCAATCGCAAGCTGAGGCGATGCCATCATGTCACTACTACAGGCACATACAACCTGATGATGCTGGTCTTGAGTCACAATGAACGTGGTTTGCTCTCTGGTTGTAGTAGTCTTGGTGGCAGCAAGCCGAGGGCGGAATTGAAAGTCCTAGCGTAAGGCAACGCGCAGCAGTGCCGCGCACAGCCACTGTGGCCATTAGCGCCACACGAGGGATTAGTTAGCGCAGCTCTGCTGCAAGAATCAGTCTGCATAGCATATGGTGACCTGACGTTCCATTGGAAGACCTTGTTACATACAGATCCCGTTCTTCAAGATATGAAATTCCGGCAGGCCATAAATTAGTCAACGGAATATATTGATATGCACAATACGTCTCTCGCCTAACTATGTCTTCTTCAAAGTTCAAACCAAACGTCCATTGTTTTATATGAGCATTAATGCCATCTTCCACTTCGTGACATTGCAACCACTGCCCCCAGAAGGCATTCACTAATACTTTGAGAGTGTTGCTGATACGAGTCACTAAAATTGCCCGTCATAGAAGGATAAAGTTTTGCTCACACATCCGGTTTTCCAAGGCCGATTGAGCGACCGACCAGCGGTATAGGACCGTCGTATTGGACTTCGCATGGTAAGCACCCGTTTAAGCCTGATTATTCACATCCTCAACGTCGATGGCAGCCGACGGGCGACTAGGCTGAGGCATTCGCACTTCGATGGTGGGTACGGCACTGCTATTAACTAAAATAGTTAACAGCGAAATGAACAGGGAAATCGAGACTTTCATTGTAAAGGGATAATGCTATGTCTGCGAGAGAATGCGTTGTAGGAATGATTTGCATCGTTTGGACAAATACTACTCTATCAACTTATATACCAAGACCAAAGAGCCGCGCCTTGACCGTATTATCAAAAAGCGGCCAACAGAAAGAGCTGGTCGTTATGCCAGCCTTGAGCCCAAGGACCAAGCAAGAACAACCTGCGTAAAACGGCCAATCATACAGCGGTGTATACATCCTAACTGATCTAAAGCACACCCTGGCTGATCTGATGTACACCCTGGATGATCTGATATACATGGTAACAATGATCTTAGATTATGGGCCAGAGGGCATTCGAATTCAAGCGCATTCTGCAATCGGCTTTGACATAACTCGAGGCGTTCACCCATGAACAAGATGCTATCGAATTGAAGTGAGAGTTCTTTTTTTTTTTTTTTTTTTCTGGCTTTTCTCCTTTGAGAGTCTTTCCCTACTCCACTGTGTATCGGGATTTGAAGATTCTTAGACTCATAATACTGGACTCCAGTAAATGCAAAAGGCATACGGGAAAGCTGGTGGCGATGATGTATACACTAGGTATGCTTGGAAATAAGCGTATACGACGAATGTGCGGTTTTGTGTTATGGTAAAAGCAACTTTTTGTCAATGTTCATGGTGTATGATGCTTATAAAGAGATTTAGGTTAACAGGTCTATGGGCTATGTACGAGACCGTGGATATGCTTGCAAAGTCCAAAAACGATTATGAACAATCAAGAATGCCAGAAACACCATATAATGCCAGCAAAGTCGCTCTGCTCATTGAGGATCGCGTTATGCCGAGTCTTGCGCCCCTCTTACTACATTTCATCTATGTCCTACCCCCAGATTGGCGATTCATGTTTATGGGTTCGATTGACTCAGTTGCACATATCAATAAGTCTGCCGCAATTCGTGAACATGTTACCAACGGCAAGCTCGACTTGAAATATATCCCGTCAAATATGAGTACTGCCAGTCAAGAAATGATTAGTCGATTCCTGACTAGTCTCTGGTTATACGAAACTGTACTGCGGCCAGCCGAATGGGTTTTGGTATTCCAGACCGACAGTATCATTTGCGCCAATAGTCGTCGAAGTATCGACGACTATCTTGAATTTGACTGGATCGGTGCACCATGGAACGTCAGTCATCATTATGGAGGCAATGGTGGACTATCTCTGCGTCGTGTCAGCAGTATCATTGAGGTTTTACGTACCCAAACTAGGGTGGACGGATCTGAACCCGAAGATGTGTGGTTTTCAAAAAGACTTGCTCATCGACACGGCGCAAAAATGGCCAACTTTACAACGTCGTTGAGTTTTGCTGGGGAGACTTACGCTGGTGTGACTGCGGATCCAAGTTCAGTACATGGCAACTTTCTTGACGGCGCTGAAGACTCACATTCGGCTTTTTACGAGCCAATGGGTTACCATATTGGAGGCAGCGGAACGACTTTTGGCAGCGATATCTGGGGTACGCCAGAGCTGAGGAATCATATCTGGAATTACTGTCCGGAGATTAAAATGATACTGGCTATGGATGCTGCAAAGTTTATACCAGATGATTGCTATATAGTCTGGTGAAATATAATAGTAATTTGAAAAAAAAAAAAAAAACTACTGAAAGTGTTACTGATGCCAATCATATTGGTCGTATGGATTGAAGCCGTGGTAAGCGTCCACATTGCTACCTATCCAGGATCCAAGGCTTATAGAATTGCAACAGGGCCGCCATGCTTTGTAACTTTTGGATAGTTCGGTGAGGAGCCGATATGTAGAACCATGTCCGAATCAAACCATTGGCTATTGAATTGTTTCCAAGCATCATTACTAGGTTAGTTGGTCCAACAGCAACAATACATTGTTCAACTTCACTTCACATAATGCAGCTCCTTATATGCACGGATCGCCAAGCGGTACCTGCAGGTTTGATTCTAACTAACATGTTGCGTCTTCAGTAACCTTCAATTGCCCAATTTAATGGATACTCTAGGAGTGGTTCTTTTTCCACATTTCTCGAGACAACATACCGCAAAGCCTGGAACTCCAAAATATGTATACCTTTCTCCATGGCCAATAATCTCTCATTGGTGTTCATGTTCTGATCAGTTGTCCTTCAGGCGACGCGATTTTTCCATGCGGTGTTACCGCAACCGCAACCGCAATCGTAGCTATGGTCCTTGCTGCTAGAAGCTCGCCATTCGTGGGCATTCGCACATTGACAAGGCTCACAACGCTTCTGGTATTGTCGCTAGCCATCTTGTATGCCCACCACGTTCCAATGAATACTCAAGTTCCTTATTTGACTTCTGATTTAGACGGTATACCATAAGCTTTATTCCGTATCATCGACCTCAAATACCATCATTCCAAAGTAGGTCTTACATGGCCAAATAGAAATCTTCGCTGTATATGAAGAGCGGTTTTGAGAAAAAAAAAAAAAGTCTCTGATGCTGTCTTAGATACTCGATCCGTCTACAATACATCTAAGGTCGTCCTTCTAATCGAACCTCGCCCATTACCATACCTTGTCCCACAACTCCTTCATATGATTTCCGTGGTACCTTCCGACTGGCATTTTGTCTTTATCGGATCCAGCGAGTCAGTCTCGAGTGTCAGTCAAAGTCATTCCACCAGATACCAGCAGGCTCTGGGAAAACTGAAACTCATGACCCTTCCCGAGCCTTGGTATATCGAAAGCAAGGAAGGCGTCTATCGAGCTCTCACTGACAGACGGTTTTACGAGGAATTTCTGCCTGACGTGGAGTGGCTGTTACGGTATGACGCTGATAGCATTCTGTGCGCAAATTCGGGGTCAAGTCTCAACGACTGGTTAGGTTGGGATTGGGTGGGAACGCTGGGGTAAGTTCTATCGCAAGCAATATAGAAGAGACCCATGTGAACTAAAGTGTACCCGCAAGATCACCAGAGGATAAAGCTTTCAGCAATGGTGGGCTGTCTCTCCGTAAGGTATCAACTATAAAGACTATGTTGATGTCTCAGAGGCGCGTCAATGATTCATGGCCCGAAGACGAGTGGTTCGGAAACAAGATAAGGACGTTACCAGGCGCCCGGGTGGCATATGATTTAAAGGATCAACTTGCCATTGAGCATGCTTATGTCGCTGGTGTTATGGGCTTCTATTTGCGAGATGGCGGCAGCGTGCTGCCTGACACTGTGTGGAATGACACTGTGTGGAAAGACCCTGCGCAGCGAAAGGCCATATTTGAATATTGCCCGGAGCTCAGCCTCATTATGGATATGAAACTTGAAGTAGAGAGATGCCCTCCAGGCTATGAGTGAGGCATTCTTGACAAGATATCTTAATGATAAAATGATAAAAGAGAGTTGCTTATCTATTGAATGATCGATCGTTTGATTAATTTCTTGGCTGTATGTGCCACAAGATGGCTACTCTCGGTCGAAAAATAGTAGAGTTTTACCCTGATGTGAATATGCTTGAAGTCAGTTGTCTTGATTACACGATACGAACCCATCAAGCATCACACGTGCTCCTTTGAGCTGGTGATGGTTGACGTGCCTGCAGATTATTCAAGTTCGATGCACCAAAGAAAACAAAGCCTACCTTATAGGACTACATGATCGTGTCACTTGCCATAAAACACTTAGGCAATTCCGATGGTCACTGTAAGCTGAACTGCTGAGCTAAGGTGAATGCTCACGGTACGTACAGCAAGCATGACGGACCTAATCCCGCGTGCCCCACTTCGGTTGCGAGGGACTTTGGGGGTGCTCCGTTCAGCTTAGGTACTAGATTAAGGCAGAGTCTCTAGATGACGTCGAGATAGGTATCGCATGAATCAGATTCTATTCGCATTTACTGGTGACGCATGTCGAAAAAACCACGAGCAATGGTTGATTGGGAGTTCTATATACGGTCTTTGCTTTGCTATCATTTCTTAAGAGTCACTCAAGAGTTTGAGAAGATAATAGTAGTACATTTGCAAAACAGAGCTGTCCTGCCCTTCCCCATCCTCACCTATTTAATATTCATTCTGGGAGAGCCACTCTCCTTGACCAGAGCAATCGGATAATTACATGCCGAATGTGTAACTATTCGCAAGACCTAGCAATATTCTCCGTCTCAAAAGCGCACTTTTTGTGATTGTACAGGGTGTATGCTACAAGGCGTATGCTCCCAAATTACGAAAATCGATCCCCCTTCTGACTTTTGAAAGGCGTAGTACTCTCGTATTTACTCTTCTCAAACACTCTTTGTCCTTCAGTAGCTGGGGCATGTCGCGTAGGCGCTGGATCGGTGCCTGCCTCTTGACTCGGGGAGCCGGACGGGTCGGTTCGCGGCGATGTACCGTTGGTCGTTGCAGGAGAAGAGCCCATGGTGGAAGAGGATCCGGGGTGGCTGGGTACGTTTTGCGAGTGCTCGAGAGAGTCAATCATGTGTCTCTTTCTTCGCGAGTCCTCAAGTCGCTGGGCGCGGTCGGCATTGATCTGTTGCTTGGCAAAGTAGTATGCACCACCACCAGCTATGATAAATGTTAGTCTAGCGACGGCGATGCCACGAGCTTCCTCCCTCACTTACCAACGCAGAGGGAGCCCCATCCTAGCCTAGCATGTCAATCGCAGTCAGATAACTGTCATCTGTCGTCATGGTCGGCAATGTTTAACATACCAGAAAGATCGAATCTAGAAGACGTCAGCACGTACACAGAGCAAGCTGGCCTCCGGTGGATGGACCATTACTTACAGTATTCATTGTGTCTCTTGGCCTGTGTTGTAGAACTGATTTGTGATCGAGTCTTGTAACGCGCTTACTGATTGATGATATCTCCCGACAGTGACTGGTGATTTGTTTGTGCTTGTTTGAAGGTAGAGGTGGTGTTGCGACACTTTTTTTTGGTTTGGGTTTTTATCTCCCCTGCTGTTCCCGATATCACTGTTACGCTATTTGGAGATCTCGTATGATTTCTTGCGTAGCTGAGGGTCTTTGGCAGCTGCTTTTATCCACATTTGGCTTAGCATCCTTGGCACATACCCTGAAGCTCGCCTCAATCTATTATTGGTCGCTCTATAATCCGAAGAACCCCAAACAGTTTATCGAACATCGAATATTGCATTCTAGACACTAATCTGCTGTAAATCATTGAACAACGACTATGTTAATTCGCTATCCTACTAATATGTGCAGCCGCTCAGCAACAGTCACATGCCAGGATTTAGAATAGTTGATATTTGAACAAGTTCTCAATACCTCCATGAAGGCCCTGATATCTAACCTAGGTTTGCACCTGAGTACAGGTCACTCACATGTTGACATGGTCTGGGAGACCTTGATGTAGTGCTGCTGTGAAGGCTCTGCGCGTGTAAAATCGCAACCGGGGTCATGTAAGTGATGAAAGAAGAGTGATGGGGTACGATGGGTATATCCACATCAGTTTATCAAGCTTGGTTTAGTTCTACGAATCATCTTCGCTAATATGCTCTAAATGTCTGGTACAAAGTGGTATCTATTTTACTAAGCTCTTCCGTGAACGCCGATATACATAATGCTGAAAACCTCAAGAATGCATCGCTAAACGCCGGGTTCTGTCTATACTGAACGTTAGCCTGTGCGCGGCTTCTTGTTCATCGAGAAACCTCCAAAGCCAGAGCTGGATCTCTTCTTATTTTTCTCCATTTCTTCTCTCATGATGCGCTCTGCCTCGCTCATCTTCTTTTCTTGTTGGAAAGGGTTGGGTTTCTTGGCACCGCCAGCAAGAGCATTCTTCTTGGCAGCAGCAAACACATTCTTGGGTTGAGGCTTTGCTGCGCCTAACTTTAAGGATATCGGAGCCGACGGAGGATCCAACTTGGTCTCAGATGCACTTTCGGTCTGAGCCGCATTTTTGGCCGGGTCTTCAGCATTGGAAGGGCTTTCCGACTTTGCTTCTTGTTGTGTGGCGGGTTTGGCACCGAAAGACAGCTTAATCTTCTCGCCCTCATCTCGCTTCAGCTCCCGTGCTTCCGTCTCTTCAGAGTCATCCGCAGCGCCTCTCTTTGTTTCCGCCTCTTTTTGTGCCCGCTTGATCTGTTCCCGGATCATTCGCTGCTCTCGCTCCTCATCACCCTTGTCTTGCGCTTCCTTTCGGCGCACCGCCTCTCTTCTTCTCATGGCTTCTGGAGAGTCGTCGATCCATGCAATATGAAGGCCCTTCTCATTCTCTTCCACTCTACAGATGCCCTCGCGGCCGAGATACTTTGCAAACTCGGTTAAACTCGGCCACTTGGTAGCATTCATGTGAATGTGCTCCTTGTTGGCAATGTACTCCTGGTAGAAATGGTTGATGTTGACTTGCTTCTCGCCGTGGCCAGTGCGCAGCAGCTGCATAAAGTCCCGCTGAAACTGTCGACTGTACTCATTGATGACCTTCTTGGGATCTTCGCCCACGACCATCATCTGCCGCACATGTGATTCAGACTGTGTGTGCATCTTGAAGCCGTTCTCGTCGCGGCACTGCTTCTCGCAGACCTGGCAGTACCATCGCAGCCTCTGAAGACCTTTGGATTTCATCTTATTGTTCAGCGCCTTGACTGAACCGGCCTCTGCTTTCGGCATCTTGGCGGTATTGTGACTGGTCGCAATGGGAAACTTTGAGTTGTGTACAAAGCAGATGTTCGTGAGATTACGGTGTACAGACTAGACAGGCTTTCTTTATGCGAATCGGTCGAGGAGGTCGACGCTGCAGAAATAAAAAGAGCGCTGGTTTGTGGTGGTGTTGTGATGCAAAACAATGATCATGCAGTTGGAAACATCGAAGTACTCTGTAAAGGTTAGAAAGATGATGGGAAGCGCTGCGGATGAAGCCGGTGGGGTGCGCGCGTAGTTCCGCAGCAGTAACAAAAGCTGCCAGTGGCTAAATTAGATTCCCAGGAAAAGCTTATCGCTTATCGGAAATGTTCCTCAACGGCTGGCTCCAGGTACAGACAATTATTGAAAAAAGAACACAAACTATAGTTGGTATTTTGAGTCTTTATATCATGACAGCCCATTATGAACTCCAAACGCCCAACAAAATGCAGCCACTTATACGTGATAACTATAATATGTCGTCGTCGTCGTCCATCACAGCTGCTGGGATTTGTGGGACCTGTGCGAGCACAGCAGTATTCGCCTGCTTGACCTCGCTCATCTCATCGTCCAGCTCGGAATTCTCGCTCTGGTCATCGTCATCATTCTCATCCTGTAAACTGCCGAAGGCATTTTGTGTTACAGGGATCGACTTGTTGACGTCGTCCCAGTCCTTGCGCCGCCTCTGAATGTTCCTCGAGCTGTCTTTGCTCTTTTCGACCTTGTTCTCAGTGCGCTCGATAATTGCAATGGCCTTGTCCTGTGCATCTTCCTGTCTCTTCTTGGCCCTGGAGCTTTGCGCTCTCCCGCGCTTCTGTTTCTTGCTCACGCCGGCATTTTGGTGAATAGCCAAGACGGAGGGGCGGTGGTTGATGGATTCTGCCGGCGCTCTTACTTCCTTCAGCGACTTGTCGGTGTCGATACCAGGTGAGGTGGCTCTCCTCGCTTCGCGCGAGTGCTTCGAAGGAGGAGCTGCAAAGATGATTAGAATCCAGATGCGCATTCCACAATCAAATGGTATTTCGTACCTCTCTTCTTGGTGATTCCACCCTTGGCCATTGTTTTGGAATTATAGGACCTGTCTTGTCTGCTGAAAGTGCGCGCAAATAGGTACCATAGACAAAGATGTCTTGTTGCGCCTAGTGTCAGCGTTGCCCATTTGCAAGTGATGGGAAAGAGTCCCTAAATTTTTGGACAGTGCCCCGCTGCAAAGTCGCGATAACGGGGTCGATAAGCTTGTGATATGTTTATCTTAGCACTGGTCCCACTGAAAAACAGCGCTGATAGCCCTGGCCATTGGCGCGCAAGCCATCGGTCAGACATCTGATCAAGATTGCCAGACAATGGCCTCCTCAAGACCCTTGTTCGTGTGTGAGGCCACTTATTTCTTCTTCAACCATCTTCCGTGCTCTGACATTTTCGACTCCCTGTTCAGCAACACACTAAACACGGCTCATTCCCTTTCGAATACTCTGCCCCTTGATCATGGCTGGTTTTGTTGTGTGCTCTGCCAACCCAACGCCAACCGTTAGATGCACCTAATCTTGAAAGCGCATCGGGAAGTTACTTCAACTACCACGCACGCACAGTCATCCTCGCGACAAGCCTCTCGCAACTCGAGTCCTCAGAATGGACCATCGATACACCTCAAGACATCACGAACCCCCCGGCAGATACGCATCTCAGTCCGCTCAACAGCCTTGGCTGGAGTGGTTCAAGAATCCCACCGTCCTCATAGTCGCTGCCGGAATATTGTTCACAGCCTTCTATCAGTCGCTTCATTCTTCACCCTTTCATCGCCACCGGCACCCCGGCGAGCTGCTTTGGGACTTACTCATTACCATCACGCCTGCTGCGCTGCTCTACGCGATCGATAACTGGCTCAACCCTCCCATGTTCCCGGGCCTCAAGTCCTCACGCCCACGAACTTTTGCTGCAAAGAGCGATCTCCTGAGGAAACTATTAGGCATGGATCAACCAGGGGGTGGCATCATTGGCTCGGTCGCGAGCGCAGGGAAGAAGAGTCTTTCTACACTATCTGGTCGTTCTCTCCTCAAGGGCGATCCTCACACACCAGCTGGTCTAGGCAACATAGATTATTCCTGCTTCCAAAACAGCATTCTTCAAGGCCTGGTTTCGCTACAGCCTCTGCCAGAATATCTTGAAAGTGCAAGAGTCGACCCCGTGGAGGCAGACCAATCTTTACAGCAAGGCTCTGCAGGCACCTTGCAGCAGCTGATTCGTGAGCTCAAAGACCACGAGAACAATGGAAAGACCCTGTGGACACCTGCCAAGCTCAAGTCGCTTCACAGCTGGGAGCAACAAGACGCTCAAGAATACTTTTCCAAACTTCTGGACGAGATTGAGAAGGAGGTTGTGAAGGCTGCCAAGGGGCAAACAAAACAATCCGGCTTGGAGACTGCCCTGACCAAAGATGACACTGAGAGCCATCACAGTGATGATAGCGGATATCTATCAGCCACCACATCCTCCAAATCAAGCTCTGAATCAAAGGTTGCCCGCAACCCTCTCGAAGGCATGACTGCGCAACGAGTTGCCTGCGTTCAGTGCGGATACTCGGAGGGCCTCTCCCTACAGCCTTTCAATTGCATCACGCTTAATCTTGGTGTTGGGACCATGCAACATGATTTATATGAGCTGCTCGATCATTATACGCAAATCGAGTTTATTGAGCAGGTCGAATGCAACAAGTGCACACTTCTCAAAGCGAGAGACATCCAGACAACGGTTCTCCAACAACTCACTGGGAAACCCGAATTCGTGTTGCAAGGGGTGCGGTCACGCCTTGCAGCCGTTGAACAGGCATTAGAAGAGGATGATTTTGAGGAAAAGACTCTGAAAGAGAAGTGTAAAATCTTGGCGCAACATCGCTCGAGCTCAACCAAAACCAAGCAGGTTGCAATCGCCCGACCTCCCAAGAGTCTGGCCGTTCACGTCAACCGGTCTGTTTTCGACTTCAATACTGGCCACATGTGGAAAAACATGGCTGCCGTCAAATTCCCCCGGACTCTTGATCTCGGCCCTTGGTGTCTGGGTAGTGCTGATCACACGGCTGCTTTTCGTAAAGAGTCCTTGGTAGATGTCGAAAAAGATGAACTCAGCCGTGATCAGGAAACTTGGGTATCAGACCCTAAGGCTTCAATGATCTCCGGCGACCGCCATCCTTCACAGATCAGCGGACCAATTTATGAGCTGCGCGCAGTCGTCACTCACCAAGGTCAGCATGAAAATGGTCATTACATTTGCTTCCGAAAGCATTCTACAGAGGAAAAGGTCCAATCACGGTCAGACTCGGCCGACGAAGAGACGGAATCTCTAGACACGGAGAAGACTCTAGTCGAAACGACCAGTAACGAAGAGGACACAGAAAAGTGGTGGCGGCTCAGCGACGAAAGCGTCTGGGAAGTCGCACAAGAGGATGTTCTGGGCCAAGGCGGAGTTTTCATGCTGTTCTACGATTGTGTTGATCCTCATTCAGTACTGGTATCTGAATCGGGGAAGGCCGAACCGGAGCTCGAGCAAGCTGCGGAAGCACAACCGAAATCGACATCTTCGACTGCTACCCAGGCTGTAGATGGTACGGATCCAGTCTCCGAGCCTTCTATCAAAGTACCCGTTGAAGAAATGGAAACACCCCAAACAATGATCAAGATCGGAACGCCACAATCAAGCGATCCCATCAAGATAGGCGAAGTTGACAACTTTATTGTTGGTCTTCTGAGTAGACCAAACTCCTGAGCTGCATTATCGATGGACACAAATCTAATTCGGAAAATTATATGCTGAAAGGGACACTTGTAGCATTCGTCCAGGCGACAGGACGTATGCTCATCAACACTAGAGGACAGTAGGTTACTGGCTTTTGATTCTTCTACTAATTGCTGGCTACGGCGCTGCAATGAGCAATGAATGGGGCCATGATGATTGAATTTAGCATAGCGATGGCGTTCTCATGAATGGTATGCCATACATATATTGTAGGCAGGAAACCCATATTTCAAGCAATATAATTCTAGACAATCGGACCAGGTTCACATGTACGGACCGGTACAAGAGTCTGAAATACAGTAAAACATTTAATTCGTGCGCTGACTACAAGTGATCAGGATAGTGATTCGGCAAAAGAATCGCTACAAGTGGCTAGGATTTACTTGACATGGCCAGTTGAACATTATTATGCATGTTATACTTTATCGCTTATCGTCCCGCAGCCCCACTCCTTGTAGGCAAGCTCCATTCTAAATCAGCGAGCCGCCGCGCGCTGCATGGGCGAGCTGCAGTTTCCTTCGTTTAATCGCAACCGCTCGGAACTTTTGGTATTTTCTGGCGCAGAACCACAAACTGAAGCATCTGACCAAACGGAACTCGTTTATCTCCAATAATACCTTGTCCAATATTAGGCTGGGACAATATATTCAATTTAGAGCTTTCAGCGCACAACCGAGAAGCTCTCGTACTTCATTGTCGTCCCTGGCAGTAGCAAACACAACCGAGCAGCCGCGCGCGCGCAATCGCGACCACGAAAGAGGAAAAATGGTCATCAAGCCGCGCATCCAGCGGCACTATGCCGGCAAGGCGCGCGGGGGGTCCTCATCTTCGGATTCAGACAGCTCCGACGACGAACAGCCGCAGCAACAGCAGCAACAACAGAAGAAAAAGACCCCAGCGCCGCCTCCCAAGGTATCGTCAGCCGGCAAGATTATCAGCTCTAGCAATGCTCCCATTCGAAAAATACCACCGCAGCAGCAGGAGCTGCAAAAGCGCGTGACGACGGAAGAGTTGGAGAGGAAAGCGGCCGAGGAGGGTTTCGTGACAGAGGAGGAGAGCGGCAACGATGCAGAGCCCAACAAGGGTGGCGACGATGGCTCGAGTTCGGAAGAGGAGGACGATGACGAAGAGGAAGAGAGCAGCGAAGATGAGCGACCGCGACGAAACCTCATGATCCGTCCCAAATTTATCCCCAAGTCACAACGCAACGGTGGCGCCCAAGCAGCAGCATCAGCCGAGCAAAAAGAAGATCCAGAAAAGGCAGAGCAGGAGGCGGCGGCCCGCCGACAGGCCGAGGCGGACGCCATGATTGAGGAGCAAATCCGCAAGGACCAGGCGGCCAAAGCGGCGGGCCGCATGTTTTGGGAGGACGGGGACGAAGGGGGCAACCAAGGGTCGGACGTGGACACGGAGGACGACGTGGACCCCGAGGCCGAGGCGGCTGCGTGGAAGGTGAGGGAGCTGCGGCGCATCAAGCGGGACCGCGAGGCCGTCGAGGCGCGTGAGCGCGAAATGGCCGAGATCGAGCGCCGCCGCAACTTAACCGAGGAGGAGCGCCGTGCCGAGGACGAGGCTCATCTCGCCCGCCAGCGCGACGAGAAGGAAGGACGCGGCAAGATGGCCTTTATGGGCAAGTATTTCCACAAGGGCGCCTTCTTCCAAGATTCGGAGGAGGCCGGGGCCTTGGCGTCCCGTGATGTCATGGGCGCTCGTTTTGAGGACGAGGTTGATCGCTCCCTGCTGCCAAAGGCTCTGCAGATGCGTGACGCCACCAAGCTCGGTCGCAAGGGCGCCTCGAAATACCGCGACCTCAAGTCCGAGGATACAGGCCGCTGGGGCGAGTTCAGAGATCACCGTCCGGGCCGGGAGATGAGGGACGGCGACTGGAGAGGCAATAAGGATAGGGAAGGCCCCGGCGGCGCCAACGCTATTCCCCTGGGCGAGAGGAGGGACCGTGGTGCTGCAGACACGGCAAGGGATCGGAGTAGCTACCGACCACGGGACGACGATAGAAGGGATGACGACCGCCGGAGAAGGCGGTCGGATTCCCGGAGTAGGTCGCCTAGGCGAGACCGCGATCAGGACGACTATGGCCACAGGCGGAAGAGGGATTCATCGCGGGAGGCCGATCGCTATGAAAGTGATAAGCGAAGAAGGGTGGATTCAAGGTAGGTGGCAATGCAGTCTAGATTGTCGCTTGATCCCTAGCAAAATAAAGACAAAGAACCATGATATCGTGGAATTGGTCAAACAAATTCAGCACTTTGTGATATTTCATCGATACGGAGTCGTCAGCTAATCTATGAAGCTGTTGACTTGTCACTAGTCCAGACTATGTGTTGTCTCGAGAGCGAAACGCGGACAGTCAAATTATGATATGATGGCCAAATATACATGCGCTGTTTTATATCCTTGTAATTTCGATTCTCGCTCTCTCAAATACCTTGTGACTGACCATGGCGCTTCCAACCTCTTCCGCGCTCAATTTTGGTGGATATAACGTCATACGGGCATACGTGCCTGCACCTCTGCGTTTCGAGAGGTATCCCGGATTGATGACCAATACACTTTCGACGACCTGGGTATTCATTAGCAACGGGAAGTTTTCATGGTCATGTGGAAGGTGTCAAGGACAATCATCATCTTACCTTGGCAAAAGGCGGCAGTGCACTGGGAACAACCAAGACATCGGGCCGAACATTCACCATGTCGCCCAGCCTCAGATAACTCGTGTCGAGCATTGCGCCAGTTGCAATGCCGTCGGCCGTACCAGTCTTGGGCAGCTTCGTCCTGTCCATGGGTGGGTAGAGGGGGAAGAAATGCCGTTGCTCAATGAGATATCGCGGCAGTCGGCTCAACAACTGTGCATCGCTCGGCTTTCCGCCAATGAGCTCTTCAGATCGCAGCTCCCACAGCGGATCCTGAGAAGAGATACCCATGACTACCTCGTTGAGAGACAGGGCCATTGGGTTTCCAATGATACGTGCTGCTTTGGGAAGACCCAGCTCCTTTCTCGGAAAGGGATCTTGTGGCCATGAGACGTGTTTGGCAATGACATCGCGCACTGACGGCACGAGCAGGATCGTTACTGACGGGTTGGAAGCGGCCAGGCGATTTAGGGCTGGCGAGATCATATACTTGAAGACTGTATTCATAGTGGCTGTGTCGGGATCGATCTGGGCATCTTCTGGCAGGTCAAAGTCGCCAGTGGCAATGAGAGGATGGTCCACATCGATAAAGGGCCCAGTCAAGACAAGGGCGTCGGCGTACGTGTCGGCGGCTTGACTGCAAAGGGCATGAAGAGGCTCAAAATCCAAGTTGTCGTCAGATGTATAGGGACCAGATCCGAATATGATGTTGAGGGGTGCTGGCTCATCATCGGATTCCATGGCGTCTGGTCCGCCTCGAAGCTTCTCCCGGTGCGTCTCGATGGTTGCTGGCGATGAGGCAGCATTGGGAAGCAGAGGAATCTGGAGCACTTCTAAAACGGTGAACTCGGTTCCTGTTGTGTTGGTGCCCTTGAAAGCAGCAACCTGACCTGGGAAGAATTGAAAGCCCGGAAGTCTCTTCAGATTCAGGGGTATCCTGAGGCCACCTCCTGTCCGTCTCGACGTTTCCAGAACTAATGAAGCTGCATTAAGCTTGCCTTCCAGAGAGTCGGATGCGATCCTGCCAACAGCGTAAATTTCCGAAGTACCTTGACTTGCTGCACTTCCAAAGGCCGTATCGTCCAGCTTGTAATACTCTCTCACGAGGCCCTGAAACTCATCTATCCTGTCGTCTAGAATCTCTGAGGCTTCGGACAGCTTCATGGCGAGGGGCTTATATGCTAATTTCTTTATATCAGATGCAGCAGTCAGTTTGATGCGAGACTCTCCGTAAGGCGCGATTGGGGGTTCTGCTGGTTTGAGGTGGTTATTGAGCACTTCAGTAACCTCTCCAGCGTTCTGTCTGTCGTTGAACGCAGCAGCCCTGAGCTTGTCAGTAATTTGCTTTCTTTTTGCTTGAGCTGTTGTGCACTTACTTGGTAGCATTCATCTCATTCAGATGCCGATCTACGGTGCTTGGCGAGCTATCTGGAAGACCGCCTCTGACCCGCGATGCCGAAGGCGTTTCGGGCTTTCTCCTCGCTGATGAGTTTCTATTCAACTTTGCAGCGCCCGGAGTAGTCATCCCTTCCAAGCTATAGACAATATCAGTATGTTGGAACTCTTGAAGTCATGATATCAGGGTACCGACATGCCAAACACATCACCGGCATTGACGTTTCCCTTGCCTGCCGCCCTTGGGGTTGCGCCGGCCCTCTTTTCCGTCTTGACATGAGCATGCTGAGTGCGCGACTCACGCTCGAGAGAGTCTTGTATGTCTCGCTTCAAATTACGAAGGGTGTCGACAGACAGCTTCAACTCGTCCATTTCCAACTTGATGCAGTAGCTCTCCCATTTGAAAAACAGGTCCTGGACCGACAGGGAGTAGAGGCGCATTATGGACTGCAGCTCGGCCAGCATGTCGGGCTCGAGGGGCTTGTCGCCCAGAGCAAAGCGCTCATTGAGTTCCTGCACATCTGCATCCGCCATTGTGAGATCACACAGGTAATGCCTCTGAGATGGCCAAAAAAGCAAATCGAGAGGTCAGCCGACAATGCTGAATATGTAAGACTGAATCGGCCTGTGCGATTGAGTTTCAGTCTGGTGTTGAAGTTTCCCAGGCACGAGACGCGACTAAGACGCGTCGAGCACTTAAAGTGGTTTTAATGGTGGGGTCAACCACCGATGACCGACTAAGGATATAATCTGTACACGCTCATTTGGTGCTACCAGAGGCAAATCTATAAGTACCTGCCCTCCCACCTTCAAAAATAGTTTGCGAGATCGTGGATATATTCATTCTCTCTACCTCCATGGCAAGCGTGAGACGTGGAGGGAAAAAAAGACATGCTTTAAAACCCAATCAAGGTCTACAGAATTACCAAATCATGAATTTTCCCAAGCAGTGGTGCCCTGAATGCTTTGGTCAGTTTTAATAAGCATAAATGATTCCATAATCTGTATTGCCTGGTCTTTAAAATTTGTTCACCGAATTTTGAAGCCCTTGGTCTGATTGACCAAAGGCCTCGCCGATCTCAGATACGACTTCATACCACCGTTTTTGAAATGGTTATTATCAATAAACAATGATGGATCTATTTGCATCTTTAGTGGAAAAGAGATCGACAGGGACTTTCCCCGGGTGCATTGCGAAAGTCAGCGTCGTGGTGGACCACCCCTGAGATGAAGCAGCAGCCGTCAACGGCCTCGTGCTCTCATATAAACCACAACCGCCTACAGTAGATGTCACATATGGTTGAGCTTTAGGCCGTTTTCCATAAGACTACCTGCTTGGGTTCAACCAGGCTTTGTGCTTTGCTGGCACTAGACACAAGAAATATATTTAGATAGTCTTGCTAGTGGTTCTAGATGGGGACTGGGCCGATTCGATAAATCCTGCTCATTGTGCCGATGGTACATTTCAATGAGCGCAATGCCATGCCTCTGTTTCTAACGTATCAATTAATCAAAAGATCGCCCAAGACATCACCCACCGTGCTCGGTGAACAATGGCGTGTTTTCAATTTGCACAATACTCTGCGAAATTGTTCGATATTTCGGAAGCCGCGGACATGTGTTACGTACTGCATGTAAGGAAGGGAGATATATTTCCCCCCTTCCAGCGGACGGTGCAGTGTGTGGCTCTCCTTGTTTTGCACACGATACAGTGCAGATAAGCAAGAGCACAAGACTGCACAGTCGGATGCGCAAAAAGGCGAGTGCAGAGAATAAAATAGTAGATCCCCCGAGAGAACGACCGATGATACGGGATGGAAGCAGTGCTGGAAGCAGTGGATCTGGCGGGGAGCGACTGGGAGCCCCAGGGGCTACTTTGGTGTTCATGCCACTATTTCGGACCCAAATCCGTGGTTAGCCTCACTTGGGGTTTATGTAGCAGTGCAGTGTGCAGCATAACCCCCCCGAGCCCCCAAAATTTACAAATTTAGGCCCCCCAGTAGCAGCAGTCCCCGGTAATTGAGCTGGCTGACGGGAACAGGGTCTCGAATTTGGCCTTTTTGGGTTTAACGAAATTGATTCGACAAACACTCTCACTCCAATCTCTTTCCGTCTCTCTGCGCCCAATTTCTCTTTCACTTACCACCCATTCAGTCTGCGTGTCCCGTTTTGCCTTCTTCAAGATAGATTTGCTGTTTCTGCACTCTCTCTCTTAGATCTTTTTGATCTGTCGTTCAAGTCGGGCCTGTGATTTTCACTGCTCAATACACACACACAAGTCACGCATATTTTCCGCTTCCACTCCCGCCGTTTTTCGGCCACCATGGCAGCACCCCTGAAAACACCACTGCTAGCTCCGGCCTCCCACTGCAAGCCGCCGGAGAGGCCCGTGATCAATGAGGAACAGCAAGCCAAGTATGACTGGCTATTGGAAAAGGCAAAGGGCTGGACTGAAGTCCCGTCCACCCAGGGCAAGGGCGGTCCTCTCACCGACCGCGAGAAGCAGTGGCTCACCCGCGAGTGTCTGCTGCGGTATCTGCGTGCCGTCAAGTGGAAGAAGGAGGATGCAGAGAAGCGCATCCTAGAGACGCTGACCTGGCGGAGGGAGTACGGCGTGGACGAGCTCACTGCGGACCACATCTCCCCCGAGAATGAGACTGGAAAGCAGATCATTATCGGTTATGATAAGCAAGGCCGGCCGTGCCAGTACCTGAACCCGGGCCGCCAAAACACCGAAGTCTCTCCAAGACAGGTTCAGCACCTGGTGTTCATGGTTGAGCGTGTCATTGAGCTTATGCCACCGCAGCAGGAGACTCTGGCCTTGCTGATCAACTTCAAGTCGGGCAAGAGCAGGACAAACACCGCCCCTGGTATCGGCCAGGGTAAGGAGGTCCTAAACATCCTGCAAACTCACTACCCAGAGAGACTGGGCAAGGCGCTTATTATCAATGGTAAGGACTTGTCATGAAATTGGTACTGTCATTTTTGCTAACTCCCGGCATAGTTCCTTTCCTCGTCTGGGGCTTTTTCAAGCTCATCACACCATTCATCGACCCCCTGACAAGGGAAAAGCTCAAGTTTAATGAGGACATGACGCAATATGTCCCCAAGGAGCAGTTGTGGAAGGAGTTTATGGGTGAGCTTGACTTTGACTATGACCACTCGGTGTACTGGCCTGCCTTGATGAAGCTTTGCGAAGAGAGGCGCATAGAGCGAACCAAGCGTTGGGAAGAGGGCGGCAAGCACATTGGCGAGCTCGAGGACTTTCTCGGCGGTCTGGCTCCTCACGGCGTCCAGCTCCCTGCTATCAAGGAAATCGACAAGGAGCGCGCCAGCACCTCGGATACTGAGATTGATCCTCAAGAGCTTATTCAGAAGCTGGAATCTGTCAAGGTCACGGATGAGAAGCCTGCCGTTTTTGACGCACCACCGCCGACATCGCCATTGCCCGAATCTCATGCAGCAGCATAGACAGATGATGGACAAGTTACACCAACTGGAAATGAATCACATGAACAAATGTACATATATATGATAGACAGACCGCTGGAGGCTCCATGAGTGAAAAGGGTATACTTTTAGAGCAATGCTCGTAATGCCAACTAGAGACTAACTAATGCAAACTTTGAATATTCCTTCAACCGTTTCGAAGTACCGCATATAACTCAACCCCCGGACAGCGTCAAACTTATCACACCCCGGCCACAGCTTAACTGCAGCGGGCGCGTTCCGCGTCAGGTAGCGTGAGATAGGGCGGCCCCACACTAAACCAACGTCAACCCATCCATTACCGACCCTTGCAAAGGTGCGCCCAGGACGATTGGGAAGCTCTCCCTCCCTCCTACCTAGCAACCACAATACACATCAGCATAACAATGTCGAATTTCCAATCGGCAAAAGGGGCGGGCGGCTCGAGCAAAGAGGCGCCGGGTCTACGGTACCCGACAAATGGCAAGACCATCTACCACCGGCCGTTGAACCGAACCAAGACGGCCGAGCTCAGCGGCGCCGCCTTTGCGTACCTGTTCTCTGAGATGGTGGGCTATGCATCCAACAAGATTGCAAGCATTCAGGACCTCGAGAAGCGGTGAGTTGTCATGGGTTTTTCACTTCAACCACAGTTGACGAATGATTTCGGTCGACCAATCAATTATAACAACATCTACCCGTTGCGATACTCCTAAAGAACCCAAACCGGCTTAATTGCAACCCATGTCCCCTGACTGACATCTCAATCTCTGCTTTGCGCCCGTACAGACTCAACACCGCCGGCCACCCGATCGGCCTCAAACTGCTCGACCTCCTGCTGCACCGCGAGCCGGCGCGAACCCAGACACGGCCGCTGACCATAATCCAGCTCCTGCACTTTATCAAACTGAACCTCTGGCAGCACCTCTTTGGCCGGGCGGCCGACGGCCTCGAGAAGTCCTCGGACCCGTCCAAGCCCGACGAGTACATGATCATCGACAATGAGCCCCTGGTGAACCGCTACGTCAGCGTGCCGCGCAACATGGACCAGCTCAACTGCGCCGCCTACGTGGCCGGCATCGTCGAGGGCGTCTGCGACGGGAGCGGTTTCGCGGCCCGCGTCTCGGCCCACACTGTCCGCCAGCCTGGTGAAGAGGAAGGTCGCGAAATGTGGCCCGGCCGTACCGTCTTTCTTGTCAAGTTTGCCCCCGAGGTCATGGAGCGCGAGGGCTTCTTGGGCAAAAGCTAGAGGAAAGGCGAGGAGTGGGCGGGCGCAAGGCATATTGATGAGGCCATGGAAGGCAGGCAAAATACTCTTCACCTGACCAAAGGCTTATACCGATACTATTTCCATTAAAAGGAAAGATGAATGATCAATGGTGTTAAGTGGCAGTTGGGGAAAGCGCACGAGTTCGTGGCACAGAATTACCCCCTTTTACAGAGAAGACGCTGGCATATATGGACTGGAAGATATACCCATGCCACGAAAGACACAACACACACACAAGACATGACATGAATTAGAGGGAAAGAATAATGTCCCGGGATATGGTTTAGCGCAATAGAAAATGCAATGCTTCTGAACTGTTTTTGGTATATCCATGACCAGTTCGTTTCCCTGTAACAGATCCATACTATGCCGACCTTGTAAACGCCATCAACGCCATGCCATGATTCCCTTTGCCCTTGAGCTGATACTGGCCATGACTCTTTAATGCAAACTAAAGTCGATGCTGTTCTTTTCTTTCGTCTTCTCTTCCCCGAGATCGAGGCAACAAACACCACATGATGTCTCAAGCGACATGATTCCTCCATCCCATACCATTCCACGATGCGCTCACAATCACCTCGGCAAACCCCTAACAAAGCCCCCATTCCCAGGACCCTTGGCCCCGACACCAGCGCCCGCCGCCGCTCCACCGCCCTTCCCTCCGGCACCGCCACCTGCTCCCCCGGGACCCTTGTGCATGAGGGCGGCGAGGCCCAGATCGCGCCACGCGGGCTCGCGGGTGCGCTGGGTGGCCTTTTGGATGCCAAAGGCGGCGTGCTGGTCGGGGACCACGTCGTCCTCGTCCTCGGGGTTGACGGGGCGGTGCTGGGGCGGGACCCAGACGTCGTCGTCGGGGAGGCGGGCGTGGGGGCCGCAGAAGTCCTCAAACAGGTCCGCGTGCCGCGGGCTGTGCAGGTGGATTTGCGTGTGGCATGAGTCTTTATTCTGTGTTTCTCTCTTTGTAAGCAAAGGGAATTAAGGAAGTTTGTGTGCTTTGGGTCAAGAGGCACAAGATATTGCTCGGGGGTGGTGAGACAAGTCATGGGATTTCTATGAACAAAAGTGGACGAGATGCGCATGGGAATACCATATTGCTTGCGCGAGCTAGGAAAAAGAACAAGGGGGACCTCAAACGTACCATTGTGATTGATGGACCCTCTTCTACTACAGAAGACCTTATCGATTGCTTTTGGTGATTGTATCAAATAATTTGCGCAGATTTGTGCTATGCTGTTTTTGTTTACGCCGTCTGTTTATGGTTGATTTGACAACTTTTTGGGCCATGGGCGTACATACTGTGTAGTGTATGTATGTAGCGACCGAGCGAGCGAGCGCGGCACGAGCCGAAGTTGCAAGGTCGGCGAATGTGGGGTTGGTTGGCACTTTACGGAATAGAGAACCGGACGGATCTCTCCAAACCCCGATAAGCGGCGCACGCCTCTATTTTGCAGTCCCAAGTGATGTAATTTGGAGGGTCCATACGTGGGTCCTCCATTTCCCATTTGTATTGACATTTTCCTCGGCTCTTTCGGGGCGCTGCGTTGCACAAAGTGGTTTGATGGTGACTTATCTCTCCATTAGTTTGTAGTGGTAACTTATTGCAACACTGCCGTGATTTGCATGGCTCTCTGATTCCGTCATGTGAATGTTTCTAAGATTTCATCTTGGTATTGAACTCGACCTCTTGTCTTGACCAAGGAATTCTTGCTAAACCACCACAGAAAATGAATTACTTATGCCAATGCCCGCAAATCAGCACAACGTCTCCCTTGATGGATGAACTGTAGATCTTGTCCGCATCACAAATTTCGAGTAAAGAGGATCAGCGCGTACCCGAAGTAGTGCCCGTGACGGATCTCTGTGCCGTTTCAGACTGACATGGAGGGAAAAAGCAATCTGCTGGATGCCGATCATCACGGCATGTCTAGATTAGCTTTGACTGTCCTTTTGCAGCATGCAGGAACATTCCGTCACGAGATATGTGCAGCAGACAACAGTCGAATTCTGAGCCATCAGAGTGTGAGAATAAGTCACGACCTGATATGTCGTACAATTCGATTCCTTGGGATTATGTATTTCCCCAACTCATGATATAGCATGAACATTTTTCTTAGGACATGGAAATTTTAAATACTATTGTATTCATCGTACCAATGCTGTATGTAGTAGGAGTGGTATCAATCCGTTCTCTCCCATCCTAATCCCATTCGCCAGTTGGAGGTAATAGCTGTGGAACAAGGACAGTCTCGCCTGGCGCAGCATCGTTCTCGAGGTATCATCATAAAGCCGGTAAACCCACCCGCACAGAAAAAATTGTCTCCCTCTAAACCAAATAAACGACAGTTAATCAACTTTCGGAGCTCCATTTCCATTTCCCCCTTGCCGGAACGCCGTTGCCCAATGATTTAATCAAACGATTGATGAAAATGCACCTCGCTTCCCCATGGTTGAGCACACCTCGAAAAAAACAAAAAAGCACCATTGCCGCCAGACGCATGTATAGGCTCGCCGCCGCTTTTCTGAAACAAGACGCTGCTTCATTAATTCCGTCCACGGCCCGTAGTAATGTCGCTGCGACTCCTATCTCGGCCAGCTCCCATACGCACGGCATCGCTGTAACTTGGGATCGGTGGGTTGTAGTTGGATGGTCTGATTGTTGCAGCTGAAGCTCCTCGGCTACGTGTGGTTCTGATGAGCGGCGCTCGGTCACTCTCCGAGCTGCTCCGGGATTCCTCAGTATCTGATGACTCCGGGCTGGTGTATTCGGGTGGTGGGTGGGCAGCCTCATGAAGTCCAAGGCCGACGACATCAATCACGTGCTCCTCAGTCGTATTGGCGGCATGGCTGCTACTACCTTCGCCAGCCTCGTCGTTGGGCACCAGTTGAGCCAGGGAAATATCCGTGGGACTTCGCTGAGGGCCTGGACTAGTCGGTGGCAATATCCTATAGTTTCCACTTCTCGTTCTCGCATGGCCCGTGTCCAGCGTTGGTCCTCGGTTGAAAGTCTGTACCGATTGCGAGTAGCTGTGACCTCTAGCCGGCGATCCGACGTATCCATCCTTCCGACCAGATTCAAGTAGAATGCTGCCCTGCTCGCTACCATAAGGAGGCGGTGGTGCAAGACTACCAGTCATGGGAGCCAAACCCCATTTCTTGACGTTGGCCTCGATAAAGACAAAACCAGCCTGTCCAAAATTGACGTGCACAATGCAAGGACCGTTTGCACCAATCGATGGGAAGAAGTTGGGCGTCTTGAGGCCGTGTGCAACGTCTTCCAGTTTCTTGCCGTTGCGCGTAAAGAAAATAGTGCCGGTCCTGGGTCGGTAACCAATGCCAATCACATCACCCTGAACAATACTTGGTCCATACGGAGTCGCATTAAACGGCTGGTTGAACCGTCGGTGACCAGTCGAAGTGTATGCAACCGAGTATTTGTGAAATCCTGTAATGGCAGGTTAGCATGTGGAGTTTTCTTTACAGAATTTCCTCCGACACCTACCGGGTAATCTGAATAACGGGTACGGTTTTGTCGCCATGCCTATGCTCAGCAAGGTGTTTTCGGGCTTGTCATAGATCTTGGCCTCCCAGTAATAAACCTCGTTTTGCTTTGGCACTGGCAAATTGCTCTGCACAGTACATTCCGAATCAAAGAACTCAACCTCGGTCCTGCCTTCGACAAAGCAGTTTGCGATTTCCAATTCTGGCTCAAACTCCCACGCAGACACGCCCTTCTCCTGGATGGCGAGATATTGTGATAAGGAAATATCGGTTTGGACCGACTCTGGCGGGTTTGATTGAATAAAGGCTAGAGTTGGATTGAGTCAGTCTTGTTCGTCTTTGGGTGTTGCGCGTGCATTGACGACGAGTGGGGATGGGAATGGGTTAATGCAGCGGGGGCCGCCAACAGGCATCCTTCCTACCTTTTGCTCTCAGATATTCTGTTCGCTGCATATCGTCCATCGTCTCCAGGGCCTCCGCCTCCTCCCTCGCAAATGCTTGTTCGTCATCGTATTCACCGGGACGTCCGATGCGATCGAGGAAGATGCGACCGGAGGTTGTATACCGGAAAAAGTAGATGACCAGGAAGATCAAGGCAATCAGAATGGCGGACCCAAAGGAGGAGAGGAGACCAATGATGACGCCGTTCATGGTGGGCGAACTCAGCGACATAGTCGTCGCAGCGTCGGGTGCTGCGATGCTGGATGGGTGGTGTTGTTCGCGATCAAGATTCGTTGATGGTTGGTGGTGGTGGTGTTGAGGGCGAGTGGCGCTATCGTGCGATAATGGTGCCGTCACCGTCTCGTGCCTGTCATCCGGGGTAACAGGCTGGGTCGAGGAGCGACGGCCTCGAAACGATTAGAGATGGGTTGGATACGGAAGGAAAAAGAGCAGATGGCAAAATGAAAGTGGCGAGGGTCGACCTCGGGCGCAAAGCAAGAAGATGGTATACGTAGATGTGGGAAAGAGGATTTTGTGTTGTTATTTGGAAGATAATTGAGTTTGGATGGAGGAGAAGATGGGAATTGATTCGACTTGCGGGTCGGAGAAGCCGGTCTGGTGTGTGTGGACGACTGGGAACTCTGGAACCTGAACTGTGGATGGAGTAGGTAGGTAGGTGGGCAGCTAAGGCTGTGTTGTGCTGCGTTGTAGCGCTTGTGCTGTGCTGGTTAAGGTACCTTATTAGCTGGCTGGATGGCCTAATGTACCTTGACCGTCCCGTACCTAGCTGGCGGTTCTCCAGTCTCACGCAGTCTGGGCAGTCTGCATGTGGATGGATGCCAGTGCAGCAGGTGGAGTTGGAGTCGTGTGGCAGTCTGGGACCACAGGAAGAAAGGTTTGTCTGCTTTTGGTTTTTCTTTTTTGGCTTTGGAGTAAAGTCCAGTTAATAGAGAAAACTTAGAATTCTCTCTTGAAAAGCTTCTCGGACCACCACCAACACCACCACTGCGGGACTTCTCCAGCAAGTTGCGAGGGTTCGTTTCGGGTCAAATCGTTTTGGCTTGCCTGTGTCGAGATCCCAAGGGGGAAAAAAAAGTGCATGTGCTTTTTTTTTCCTGGGGGGATCCTTTTTGCTACCTATGGTAACAACGCATCGTAACCCACAGGCCTCTGAAAATACCTAGCAGTACTCTGACGCGCAAAAGATGGACAATGCGGGCTGCGAGATCCAGAATAGAAGTAGCTTGTTACCCAATCAAGCCGAGTGATCCGATCCAACAATAGCAGTCACTTTTTTTTTCTCCTTCGGTAGGAAGATGGGGGAAATCTACGGAAAGACAAGGAAGATGAAGAATAAAGAAGCTTGGAAAAGGTTGCGGCCTGACATTAAGGAATCTTCTACTAGACATCAATTTGACAGGGGAACAAAAGAAAGCATTCAAGGGCGGGAAAAAGAAGAAGCAAAGCACAGTGAGTTGGAGACGATGCGGGACAGATGACGAAAGTTTAGCCTGACAACAACAGGGAGACCAGACCAATACCGTGTGTCCCTACGCAACTTTTCCAGTAGGCATTGATAAGATGGGATTAGACTGGCCTGGGCGATCTGGTGATGGGTGTGATGGGGGGAAAAGAAAAAGAATGCTGCTTGATCCAGCTGACTCTTGTTGAAAGAAGCCAGCGGAGGTTACCTTGTTGAGCATTGCCTTGGGTCACCTTACCCAAGGTACATTTAAACACTAAATTTTGCCCACCTCTTTTTACGTCTTCATTAACCCATGTACCTCACCTTGGACCTTCCTGACTGTAATTACCTTACTGTATTCAATGTTGTCGCAAAAATAAAGGAACGACGACGGCGAGACGACGACTCACTTTGCCCGCCGCTACGGGTAAGCGATGCGCGACATTGGAAAAAAAGGGCCA